>NC_057863.1:206291906-206613156 GCF_019393635.1 Dromiciops gliroides
CTAAAAAATTGATGTTTGGTGCTATGGAACATTTTCAGGGCTACCTTTCGTTTATTCATCTATTCACTGAGTTTCTCATTTATCCATTCATTCAGTTATTTAAAAGATAAAAGTTTTGGAGAACGAAGAAGATAAAAGAATTTTTGTTGAGCATTTTATTGTTCCAGTAAGCAGGATCTTTCTTGGGCCTTTTTTTTTTTTTTTGTAGAGCATGAGTGGTTCAAAAAAATGGAGAGTGACACTGATAGATTTTTTCCTGTTTTACTTCCTTATTTCTAGTTTTGTGCCCACACAACTGTAGAATGTGTAATACCTCTAGTTCTTCTAGGAAAAGCAACTGAATTCAGATGATAATGTTACTTAATATGGAATATTAACTGGGGTTTAGCTTTAGGAGTCTCAGATTTTAAAGGATTATATTTCTCTCCAATCCATCCATCCATCCATCCATCCATCCATCCATCCATCCATCCATCCATCCATCCATCCATCCATCCATCCATCCATTTATCTATCTATCTATCTATCTATCTATCTATCTATCTATCTATCTATCTATCTATCTATCTATCTATCTATCATCTATCTGTCTATCTCTATCTCATCTATCTGTATAACACTTTCATCAATCTCTCTCATCTGTCACCAATCTCTATCTTCCATATCTATCTAACTAGCGTCCTCTTCCTCTCCCTCCTCCTCCTCCTCCTTCTCCTTCTCCTCCTCCTCCTCCTCCTTCTTCTTCTTCACTCTCTCTCTCTCTCTCTCTCTCTCTCTCTCTCTCTCTCTCTCTCTCTCTCCGCCCCCCCCACCAAGGGAACACAAAGTGTATTTCTGAGGGTTTTATGGTGTTTATTCCAATTGAATATTTTCACAATGATAAGGAGTAAGAGATTATATGAGACTATAAAATTTCCTAATTTGTGACAAATTGGTTAAAGTTAAAATGATTTATCAACTTCTATTCTATAACACGAGTTCCCACTCCTAGAGACTCAGAGACAGGATTTTGAAGT
This sequence comes from Dromiciops gliroides, assembly GCF_019393635.1. NCBI lineage: Eukaryota > Metazoa > Chordata > Mammalia > Microbiotheria > Microbiotheriidae > Dromiciops > Dromiciops gliroides. The sequence continues at coordinate 206,292,923 of NC_057863.1, forward strand.
ATTGAAGAGAAATATTGACCATCAATTTAATACAATATTTACCTAGTTGGATTTGAATCATTTATATCTCCAATACATTATTTTTTTCCCTGAAAATATGCCTAAGGTACTAGAGCTAGAGGCTTCCTTTAATATTCTGTTCTACCTATAGAATATCAAATTATAAGATGGTCCAAAAAGTTAGGAACTAGGTATGTACCAGGCTCAAAGGTTTATAGGATCATAGATCTAGATCTGGGAGGAAATGCAGAGGTTGTTTAATCCAGTTCCTAGGGAGATTAAGTGACATGCCTGAGGTCACATAGGTGGTGTTAGAGGTGGTAAATCCAAGTCTTCTGACTCCAGAGCTGTTTCTCTTTCCACTGGGGACAATACAAGATCTTGAATCGGTCAATCAATAAGCATTTCTTAAGTGTCTGCTATGTGTCAGGTTAGGTGCTAAATATAAGGGTTAAAAACCAGGCTCAAAGGTTCACAGGAATATAGATTTAGATCTGGAAGGTACCTTTGAGGCCAAGATAGTATACTACATGTTGATGATAGAAAGATGAAAATGGCGTAGTCCCTGTACTCAAAGATCTCCAATTCTGTAGCAGGAAGATATAGAGATTACAAAACCAATAAGTACATACAATATATAAGATAATTTGGGTTTGGGCCACTAGTGGAGAGAGATTTCATGTATGAAGTGGCATTTGAACTGAGCCTTGAAGAGTTTTAGGATGGAAGTATAGGAATAATGCATTTCAAGATGTACAAAGTCACAGTGAGTAAAAAAAGAATGTCGTGTGTGAGGGATAGTTTGAGTGGGTGTGGGAGGTGAGATGGGGGAGCAGGTTAGTAAAGTTATTATGCTGGCAGAAAAGAAAAAGGAAAGGAAAAGAAATAGGACTAACATCTCTATCTGCAAAACTTGCAAACCTTTTGTTTGCTCATTGTAAATGTTATTATTTGCATTGTAACTGAGTATTAAGCTATGAAAAAATGATTCAAGGTCATATAATAAAGTTGAAAAATATTTGTTTTCTGTAAAAATAGCAGTCATGCACCAAGGTACAGAGCTGAATGAGATTCTCTGCCATTGTCCACAAAGGAAAATATTAAGCCATATTCTAAATCCAATCAATCTCAAGAGGTTGTAGTCTTTCCACTGCTCAAAATATCCTTCAGAGCTATTTCTGTGTAAGAGATAAAATCTTTTATAACTATTGTCATAAGATATCTATCCTGTATTTTTGTGACATAATTAAAATTATAAGGTATTGCTGGGAATTATATTCCCCTAATGAAACAGAACTGATGTCCAACTGGTCTGTTGTTAATTACTCACTTGAATTACTCAAATGGATCTGTGATCTCATAGGATTCTAGAATCATAACTGGAAGGAACCTTAGATCCCATTGAGACCAACTTCCTAATTTTACATATTAAAAAAAATACACAACTAAGGTTCACACAGGCTGTCTTGTCCAGAATCATACAAGTAGCAAATGCCCAAGTCAGGATAAATCTGAATTTTGCCTCCAGTGAAGCAGATTTCAGCCCATTCATGCTTGCCTATCCTGTATAGCTCTTATCCTTGTCCTCTCATAAGTTTTTCAAAGGGGATTCACTAACATGTTAATTAACAAGCAAAAATAAATGTTTTGATCTAACAGGAGGCGTATTCACACATATTCACAGAGCAATATCCAACCCAACAACACTACTACTAATGTTTTTCTCCTCCTAGCTTGTGTGTGTGTGTGTGTGTGTGTGTGTGTGTGTAGCAGACAAGACCAAACAAATTCTTCTTGGATTTGATAAATTGTTTCCCCCCTATCTCCCATCAATTTGGTGAGATTCAGGATAGGCCTTTGCCATCAAAAAGCACCTCCCATGGACCTAGATTTTGCTTTCTGCATTTATAAGTAGTTTCTCAAAGAGATATCAGTTCATATTTTGCATTCTCCTGCACCTAGTCTTTTTTTTCTGGGCAGTGAGGGTTAAGTGACTTGCCCAGGGTGATACACATAGCAAGTGTCAAGTGTCTGAGGCTGAATTTGAACTCAGGTCCTCCTGAATCCTGGGCCGGTTTTATCCACTGTTCCACCTAGCTGCCCCTGACCCCCCCGCCCCCTGCTTCTAGTCATAATGACATGCTCTGATATGTGGCAGAAGCCTGGAGCCTTTGTATAGTGTTGTCTTCTTTCTTCACCTCTCTTTCTCAGCCAATGAAAAGTCTGTTCAGGAATCCCTCTAAAGGGAAAGAAAATGGGAAAATATGAACATATGAAAATGTAATCCTATACTCATCTCCCCACTTTTGTCGTTTCTATAATTCTCTTCTTGGATCTTAGAGATGTGAGGGACATTCCTTCCCACTGACAAAAACAACCTTCAGTACCTGCAAAAAATAAATGTGGTGCATAATGCTTGCACATATTCATTATAGAATCCTAATAAAAAGCAACATTCAGTATATCAACAATGTCTAAATTATTTGTGTTGCATATCACATTTTATCAAGTGGGCACAGACATATCCATACTATAGCAAATAATCATAAACAAGAATGCAAACGGTAGTATTAATCGCCACATAACCATATAGAGTAACTATATGAAACATCATTAGAATACACAAATAAAGAGTAAAACAAAATATGGTTAGCAGACATTTAAGATGTAAATGACACTATCATATAGTAAAGTAAAAAACAGCAGAATAATAAAGACATGACTCAAAAGATAATAAATGATAATTATACATATATGCAATTATATGCAAGAAATAAATTATGGAAACAACTATTAAAATTTTCATCTAGGCACCTGTATAACTACTTCTCCTGCTTCTCCAACAACGTCATGTCAGTCTAGTGATAAATCACATGGTTTTATCTTTTTTTTTTTTGGTGACCTACTGATCCTTCTGTACCTAGACCTGAGTTGGTAGTGTGGGCTAATCCTTATCTTCACCAGATAAATAGATGCCTATTCCCAAATTTGAGCTTGTTAAGGCTTTAACTGGAACATGTCACATAGAATGCATCTGCCATGTCACTTTCCAGAATCAGTCTTTCTACAACTGGCAAGCAATCACTTCTTCTCATAATCCATTTAAGTAATTGTCTATCATTTCTTTACTTCTGCTTATTATCAAGTCTGACTAAGTCTTCTAAGAGCAATAAGTAATGGCTATGAATTGTCTTTGTATTGTCACGTTCCCTTCCTTATACAGGCACACTCTCTCTGGAGGTGGTCTGTAAACAGGCAAGTTGTTCAGTCTTTTCAACTATTTGATATAAATTTGCTTTCTGTTGGTCTAACTTGTGTATTCTGAATATCAAAGTTTCTCAGTAAAAACCCATTACTTTTTTGGTATTCCTGACAATGGGACATCATTGAATAAGATGGGTAGCATTTATAATAGCACTTTAAAATTTTCAAAGTGCTTTATAAATACCTCATTTAATCCTGGGAGGTAAGTGCTATTATAATCCCCATTTTACAGATGAGAAGGATAGACAGAGGTTGGATGAGTTGTTCAGGGTCACACAGATGGTAAGGGTCTAAAGCTGGATTTCAATGTAACTCTTTCTGACTCTGGGTCTCAATGCTCTGTCTATTATACCAACTAACTGCCTCAAAACTCTCCTGAGTTGAAGTCATTGCAAGTTGGTAGGCTTTTTTTTCAGCCAGTCTTTCATCCTACATATGTACTGATTGTGATTATTTGCATCTTCTCTATCTTCTAAGATTCAAAAGCATAAACCAACAAGCAGACATAGTTCTCATCCACTATGCTGTAAAGCCTGTATCATCACTCTTGGCAGAATTATAGGTGACTGCTAAAAATGCCACATGTGCCCTCCACTGAGATTTCTGGTTTCTGTGTTTCTAATATTTTCATCAATTGGTGATTGAAGCATTCTGGTTGTGGGTTTCCTTTGGAATGATCAAAAGTAGTTCTAGATTTCTTCATATTTGTCAAAGCCCACATTTCCTTGAATAACTTGCTCTCAAATACTTGGTCAGAATGGAACCACATGGGCAATACATATCCTGAGACTTTCTTCTCCCACAACACTTTAGCAACCTGGTTGCATATGCCTATGCAAATGTGGTAAAAGTATCAGTTACCAATAAGATGTATTTTATGCTTTAACTTTTGCCTTCCATAGACAAAACATCAATGCAGATAAGTTCCACAGATTTGCTAAGACTTATATTCTATAAATATGATACTACTTTTCTTTGAACTTATCAGGAACAAGTTAACAATTGTTAATAACACATACTCTTATCTCAGGTCATCAGAATCTGCTTGATCTAGGGTTCTCTTTTGACCCATGTGGATTAGGTAACATCATCATCATCACTGACAACAACAGACTAGTAATAATAATAGTCAATACTTATATATTGCTTTAATGTTTATGAGCACTTTACATATTTTATCTCATTTAATTCTCATAACAATCTTATGAGGCATTACTAACACCATCTTATAGATAAGGAAACTTATACTAAGAAAGTTTAAAGTGACTTGCACAGGGTCTGAAGCAGGATGGAACTCAAGTTTTAGTTATATTAAAATTAATTCTTTGTCATGGTCCCTAGCTGCATTACATAATTGTTTCATGAGCTACAGCAATATGACCCAAGCAGCACCAATTACTTTCTGATGCCATGTGAGGCGACAGGCCTATTTCAGTCTAGTTCCTACTTCTGCTTGTGAGATTTAAAATTGGATATTAGATCATAAATCTCCCCTCTTTAACCTTTCCCTTAATTTATCTCCCAGACTAGCAAATGGAAGAAGCTTCTGGTTTTCTAGTTAGAGCTTTTATTGTATGGTAGTCACAAGGTGATGTTGTTTAGGAGGATAGGAAAGTAGAAACACAATACAAATCATCTTAAGTCTAAGCTTAGTCTATATTCCGTATAAAACTCACCAAAACCGAAGGCCACCTTTGGGGAGAGAAAGACCATGTCAAGAGTGTGCTGCTGCTAACTGCGAGCTGGGCCCAGTCGAACTCTCATCAGCATCAGCCTGTGCAGCACAGTCAGGAGACCAGCAGAGCAGGAAAAAACTCCCACTTCCGTTCTCTCCTTGCCTTTTAAGCTCGCACCCCGGAAGTGGAGTGCTAGCAGGCAGTCTGACGTGTGCAGCAGGTGGACTGGCGTGCGTAGCTCATGCCGTTGGTCTCCTCCCCGAAAGGGTGGTCCTTAAAAAAAACTGGTGTCTTTCAGTTATTCTAACCGACTGTTAAAAAACTTTCATATTTTTTTACCACATGCTCTTGTTTCTACAGTAAAGTGCCTTCTTGGGAATAGAACTGAGAGCATGAGGAGATAGAAGAATCTGACCAGACTTTTCAAACCTTTCTTGCTTTACAGCAAGAGGTAGAAGATGGGTGAGTTGCTGCTGCAGCCATAAACAGAAGCATGTAAACCATCAATTGAAATCTCTTTGGAAGCCATCTTGGTGATAGAGAGTGGACTGAAGGCTTCCACATGAAATCCAAAACAGAAGAAACTTGTGCCAAATGTTTATTGACTGACTTACTGACAAGAGAGAAGGGTCCTCCCACCACCACCACCACACGCGCAAAAAAGGAGCCATTTCTTCTCATTCTTAAGAGACACAGAAAGGAAGTTTCCTTTGAAAAAATACCAAATACCTGACACCTAGTTATCAATTATGTTTAAAACAGTCTCCAAATCACTGGTGAAAAAATTAACAACCCCTATATCATTCCAGCAAGGGTTTAGGGCACAAATGTATGTCTATTAAAGGTATATCCTTATGACACAAATCTGTGCCCTGTAATGCTATAAGGTTGCTGGAAGGACTTCCATTAAGTTGATAAGATGTTCTCTTGACAATACCTTCAGCATCTATTTGTTGTGATGAATGGTTTTGTAGATTAAGTACGCTTTATAGGAGGTTGGGATGGTCAATAGCTCAACTGTAGTTCCATTCACATCTCTTCCTTCATACAATACCAATAGTTTCAATTAGAATTCTTTGTTATAAAGACTAACAATGATAAGAACAGGAATCAGAGAAAATATTACATGTACTGAATTGTATGTTATATATTATGAATTTATGAATTTAGTAATTTAGTTCAATAAATATTTAATAAATACCTACTATGTTCCAAGGCGCCAGGGATAAAATAATAAAAAAGAGATTATTTTTATAGATTCCATGGCTGAATATTACTATAGGTTGTTAGAATTCTTTGTCATGGTACCATTTAAATAGGATTCATCTGTACTAATGTATTATGTGAAATAGATTTTGAGTAAATTAATCTATTGTAAAAATGAACCAGATAGCTTGAAGTTAAGACAAGTATGATTATATGCTAAGAAGTTGAAATTCTATCTGCATGATATTTTGGCACCTGCCCAGACACTTAAATTTTGATGAACTGTATTGCATCTTTAATCATGATGTACTTGGAGTAATTTACTTTCAGATTAAATGAAATTGGAACAGGATAAATAAAAGAATGCTTAACAAAATGCCCTTCCTTTATTAGGTTATAAAATTCAATACTGAGCAAAAAAAAGGGGATGGTGTATGTACTAATGCTATAGAATATATAAATATGGGGAATAAATAAAGCCAGATATTTCCAATATAAGAATTTATGGTAAAATATTTTATAGTACAGTATCTTTTTTGAATGTTACAAGTGCATCTCACTTGCCCTCTTTAAAATTACTTCATTTCCCAGTATTATATATTTATACCTCCACTCTTGTATTTATTAACCCATCTAACTAGTATATTTATATATGTTCTTTAAAAGTAAAAATGTTATAAAAATAAATAACCATCAATTCAGTTAGTGTTTTTTCTAAAGAGGTTTTTCTATCCAGTGCTATGGATCAACCTTTGTGATAACTGATTACCTCATCACTCCAACTAGTCTGGTATACAATATTTGAAGTCTAAGCAGATCAATTGAAACAAATTGCCTTGAAAAAGATTAGGTGAGAGATTTGTGTGCACCATTTGTGTTGACCATGAAATATATTTCAAAATAATAGACTATCTTTGAAGTTTCACCCAAAGCTCGATCAATTTAATCTCTATATTTCTTAATTTCTTATCAAAGAATGTTAGCTAAAAACCAAGTCTAGAAAACAAATCCATTTAGGAGGCTCTGGATATTTTGGATTTGCTTTGAGAAATATCAAAGGGTTAAAAAAATAGAAAATAATGGCCAAAGGCTTACTTTCTATAATTGTAAATGAGCTGAGCTATTTCTGGATTTTCTTCCTTTTTCCTTTTCCTTTTCCTTTTCCTTTTCCTTTTCCTTTTCCTCTCCTCTCCTCTCCTCTCCTCTCCTCTCCTCTCCTCTCCTCTCCTCTCCTCTCCTCTCCTCTCCTCTCCTCTCCTTTATTCATAATGTGCAAAAAAGATTGAAAAGCAAGCAAGGGAAGCAGAAAAGTAACAGACAGGGAGAAAGGAAGGGAGCCATGAAGGTATCATGGAAGTCAATGTAGGAAAGGCTATCCAGGAGAATATGTTTGCCAATGGCAATTGAATCATAGATGAAAGGAGGGCAGAAAAGAAGTCACTGGATTTAGTGATAAAGAGGTACATAGTGAAAGCTGTTTCATAGAAGTAGTTGGAACAGAAACCTTAGTCAGAAGTTTAAAAGAGTTTGAGGATTGGGTAGGTGGTGATAAAGGGAAACCAGGAAAGGTAGACAATTTTTCTAGAAGTTTGGCATCAAAGGAGAAGGGAAAAAAGATTTTGGCTTGAAGGAGTCACAAGATCAGACGACTTTCTTCTTCTTCTTCTCCTTCTTCTTCTTCTTCTTCTTCTTCTTCTTCTTCTTCTTCTTCTTCTTCTTCTTCCTCCTCCTCTTCTTCTTCTTCTTCTTCTTATCGGAGAGCCTAGTACACTTGCCAGATACCATATAGAGAGGGAAAGACTAAAATTTGTGAAAGTGTATTATTGATAGGATAAGATCACAGGAAGAAGAACAATTGAATGGCTTAATTACTTTTGACATGAAATGGGCAACTAAGTGTCTGAGAATGTTGAGGGAAGGATATAATGGATGAGGACACTGAGGTATTAGTTATGAGGAAGGGAGCTTAGGGACTTCATCTCAGATGGATTCTGTATAATATTTCAAGGAGACCATTGATGGAAAAAATAAAGACTTGAGACTCATATCTGCAATTAAATAAAGGGAAGCTAGTAAAGCTATCCTTCCTCCTTTAACTATATACCCAGCAGGTTGCATCCTTTATCCTCTGGTGTCTTTATAGCTAATGCCTTCAGTTGTCATTTTAACTTAATTTCATCTATGAAGAAGGAGAGGCAGGAGAAGGAGGAGGAAGAAGTAGAAGAGCATGAACAAGATGAACAAGAACAAAAAGAACAAGAAGAGACATTATTTAACACCTGGGAGGCCTTAACAGAATGTGTATTTCTTTGTATTTATTTTTATTTTGGGGACAAAAAAGATCTTTGAGTACAGCTGCAAGTATCAGCTACACTATATATTCTCCAGAACAAAACCCAAGAAAGTCCTACTTTACTTTCATTTTTTTTTTTTTTTTGTGAGGCAATTGGGGTTAAGTGACTTTCCCAGGGTCACACAGCTAGTAAGTGTCAAGTGTCTGAGGCCGGATTTGAACTCAGGTCCTCCTGAATTCAGGGCTGGTGCTCTATCCACTGTGCCACCTAGCTGCCCCCCCTACTTTACTTTATATTGATTATAGGATCATAGATACTATAGAAGGTAACTTAAAGGTAATCCAACCAGCCCCCTCATTTTACATGTGAGGCCTTCAAAGATGGTCACCTGGCTAATAAGTAGAAGAGCCATGATTTGAATTCAGGTCCTCTGACTCCATGTCTAGTGCTCTTTATACTGCATTTTGCTGCCTCCTGAAAATGGACCTGGAATGTCGTGTCTTATTTGGGGAACCATATTTTAAGAGAATTCCTTGAAAAATTGAATATTGCCCCCAAATATGAAACCCAATAAGTTAAAGGGAATGAAAACTATGCTACATGAGAAGTAATTGAAGGAACTATACTGCCATTGAGATATTTAGAGGTGATAAAATGACTGTGTACAAATATTTGATTGTCAACAATGTGAAAACAGTGTCTTTATCTTGTAAGAACCACATGGTAGCGAATCAAAGGATAAAAATGGCAAGGAGGCAGATTTTGGAAAAAGAGGAAATTTTCCAACAATTAGAATCTCCTATGGACCTAGTGATTTTTTAAACAATGTTTTTATTATGAACTTAAACATGAACAAACATTTGTGAAAAGAAAAACAAAATGCGTATCATACAAAGAACTGAGAACTTCTGTTATGTAGCAGCAGCTATGTGGCACAGTAGATAGAGTGCTAGGCCTGGTGTCTGGAAGAACTGAGTTCAAATCCCACCTCAGATATTTACTAGCTGTGTCATCCTGGATAAGTAACTTAAATTCAATCTCCCTTTGCTTCCTTAACTGTAAAATGATCTCCCAGAGTTGTTGTGAATATCAAAAGAGATAATATTTGTAAATCCTTAGCACAGTGACAAAATAGGGTGGGCACTTAATAAATTCTTGTTTTTTCCCACTCACCCCTAAATTTCTTCTTTATTCTATGTACATCTTATTGTACTTTTGTGTAAATTCAAATTTAACAAGGTAATTCTAATACTGTCTTGCTTGTCTGTGTCTATTTCTTAACTTCTTTCTTTTCTCTTATTTGTTTTTGATTCAATGACTTTTTATTTTCTTTCATTCCCTCCCTTTTAAAAATATCATTCTCACTATCACGCCAAACCTCATCCCAAGAAAAGAAAAAAATAGAAGCCTTTCTTCTAAAGAGTAAGTATAGCATTACACTTCCACCTGTAACCCCCCAAATCCATACCCTGTTCTATGTGAAAATGTACATTTCATTCTATATCTTTAATCCACCACTTCCCTGATAAGTAGTGGTAAACATGATTACTCCTCAGTCTGCTAGAATCCTAATAAATTATTCCACTGATTTTGTTCTTAAGACTTTCACAGATGTTTTTCTTTACAATGTTATAGTCATTGTATAAACTGTTCTATTGTTTCTACTCACTTCACTCAACATCAGTTCACACAATTCCTGCTAGTTTTCACTGAATCTGTCCCTTTTATCATTTTTTCACTATGATAATCAGTCAACCAATCGATAAACATTATTACATGTCAGACACTGTACTAACTGCTGGATATATCACATACCATAATTTATTCAATTATATTTCCAATTATGAGGTAAATTTTTTTCTAGTTCTCTTTTACCAAAAAAAAAATGGTGTGTAAATATCTTTGTATGTATCTCTCTATCTTTGATTTTTTTGCAGCAGAAGTCTAGTATTGTTATTTTGTGCCAAAGAGTATTTATCATTTAATAGCACTTGCGAATAATTCTAAATTACTTCCCAGAACAGTGTGACCAGTTCATACCTTTACCAAAAGTATGTTCACATATGTATCCTTTAAATAGCCCTTTTAATAATTATTATTTTCCCTCTTCTGTCATCTTTGCCAAAGGATTCAAAATGCAATATTTAATATTAATCTCAAAGTTTCTTTAAATTTCTACTTTTCTTCTTATTAATGATTTGGAGCATTTTCCATATTTATTTATTGCTTGCCTTTGATCAAATAGGGAACTATTTGATCAAATCCATTATCCATTAATTTATTGATGAATTCTTATTATATATTTGTAACAATTTATTTTATATGTTGGATAATAGAGAAAATTCATGCAAATATTTATTCCCAGTTTACTACCTTCCTTAACATTTTTACTATATTAATTTTGTTTGTACAGAAACTTTTTATTATATAGTTGACATTGTCTATTTTATCTTGTATGATACTCTCTTCTTTGATCTAGAACCTTTTCCTTATCCATAGTTGTGAAAAGCATCTCCTATTTTAATTTGCTTATTATATGATCTTTTCTATTATGGTCTTTGGAGTTTATTGCTGTATATACTGTGAAATTTTGCACTAAGCCTAATTTCTGCCAGATTTTTTTCAACATTTGTTTGTTTGTTTGTTTGTTTGTTTTTGTGGGGCAATGAGGCTAAAGTGACTTGTCCAGGCTCACACAGCTAATAAGTGTCAAGTGTCTGAGGCCAGATTTGAACTCAGGTCTTCCTGAATCCAGGGCCGGTGCTTTTTCCACTGTGCCAAATAGCTGCCCCTAATTCCACATGGTTTTTTGTTGTTGTTGTTGTTTATTTGTTTCAGATTTTTTTCCAGAAGCTTTTTTGTTAAATAGTAAGGATTCCAATGCCAGAGTCCTTAATCCAACAGTGGGCATTCTTTATCAAACACTGTCCTAATAAATTTGATTACTTCTGGAACACATATACCTAATTTATTCCACTGGTCGATGTTTCTATTTTCTAGAACCAAGTAGTTTTGCTGATTACTACTTTCTAGTGTAGTTTGAAATCTTGTACTGGTAATCCCCCTTTTGTCTCATAAAAATTCCTTAGAGATCCTTGACCTTTTGTTCTTCCCAATAAATTTTGTAATTTTTTTCTAGCTCTACAAAGTATTCCTTTGCTGGTTTAATTGGTGTGGTACTGAATAACTTAGTTTTGGCAGCTTTGTCATTTTTATTATATTAGAATGACCCAATCACAAGAAGTTAATACCTGTGCAATTATTTGTGGGGGTCTATCTTTATTACTTTGTAATTTTATTCATATAATTACTGTTTGTCTTGGTAGTTGGAATCATATATTTAATATTTTAGATAGTAATTAAGAATGGAATTTCTTTTTACACCTCTTATTGCTGCAGTTTTTACTATTATATAAAAAGGCTAATGATTTTCATAGGCTTATTTCATGTCCTATTACTTTACTGAAATTATTATTTTTAATTAATTTGTAATTGATTCCGTAGGATTCTCTAACCAAACTATCATGTCACTTGCAGGTGATTAATATTGCTTCTTCTGTGCATTTTGCCTACTCTCTAATTTTCTTTTTCTTATCTTCTCTTTTCCTTTTCCTTTTCCTTTTTTTTTTTTTGCAGGGCAATGAGGGTTAAGTGACTTGCCCAGAGTCACACAGCTAGTAAGTATCAAGTGTTTGAAGCTGGATTTGAACTCAGGTCCTCCTGAATCCAGGGCTGGTGCTTTATCCACTGTGTCACCTAGTTGCCCTTCTCCTCTTATTTTTCTATAGCTAGCATTCTATATCATTAAGACTTTTTTTTAAAATTTGGGACAGAGAGAAGGTAAGGTGAAGGTTCTTTTTTTTGTTTGTTTGAGACATCTTTAGCTTTTCTTTTATGCATTCACATATGGCATAGTGTAGGCCAATTGCACCAGTTTATACTTTGTGGAAATATATGTATGGTAGCCTGGGGTAAGAATAATAGTATATGTAGAATACCAAGTTTTCATATGGCTACATAAGCTTAAAACTATATTAAGACTTTGGGGACACCCTATAAGGAGTAGTGTATGGAAAGTCACTACATGACAGTGGATAGGGAATTTATCTTATTTTGCATCCTGACTCTTCCATTAATGAGCTAATTGACTTCAGGAAAGTCAGTCAACATCTTTGAGTCTCAATTTCTTCATCTGAGAAATGCTGGATTAGAGCATGTCTAAGGTCCCTCCCAGATCTAAAGGTTCTATTTGCGTATTTTCTAATTCAGGTTCACAGTGAGGTGGCAGGAATGGACCTTCATAGTCACCTCCTTACATATCTTTACCCCAGGGCTGTCCTAGAACCAAGACAGCATTTGCATTCTTCAGGTTGTGAAATAATAGCAAACTGCCACTGGCACTTAACTGTCCATTGGTAGCTATTACAAAAACAGCTAGAGTAGTTGTTTCTAAATGGATGTATTGGGAAATAAATTTATTTTTATTTTTATTTAAATTGTTTATTTTATTTTTTATTATTTTTATTTTATTATTTATTATCTGTTTCAAAGGAGCTCTTTCTAGTACACAACGCTGGGTGTCACATTTTAGTCTTTAGACTTTTTCTTTCTTTTCTTTTTTTTTTAACGGGGCAATGGGGTTAAGTGACTTGCCTAGGGTCACACAGCTAGTAAGTGTCAAGTGTCTGAGGCTGGATTTGAACTCAGGAACTCCTGAATCCAGGGCCGGTGCTTTATCCACTGGGCCACCTAGCAGCCCCATCTTTAGACTTTTGAAGTATATAACCTTCTTAGAAGAAAAAAATATGAATCACAATGTGTAAAGTGAGGTAAGGAATTCTCAAATGTTGGAATTTGCATACTTAAAAGAAGATGCTTATCAACATGGTATGTATTAAAGATATAGTGCTATAGATTCTACTTAAACCCAATAGAAGCAAAGAGCTTGAGAATTGGAAGGGAAGTCAACATCCAGTAGAACAAACTCAACAGATGGTTATGCAGACTTTGCTTAAATTCCTCTAAGGAAGAGAAACCCACCAGCTCTTAAAGGAATCCCATTCGATTTTGGTCAGGTCTAATTATTAGGAAGTACCCTTTACCCTTCTCTCCTCTCCACAGCCTCCATATGAACTCTAATTTTTTTCTTGGCAACTTTCATCCATTGCTCTTGGCATTGGAGCCTCTGGGGCCCATTTATTTGACCCCATAGTAGTATAGTAGGTCCACCAGTCGTGGATGACCATGGATCAGTGCCTTGAAGAGCCACAGGCCACAGTGTGGCTGTGCAGTCCATTATGGGAGCCACAGCTCCTGCCGCAATGAGGACATCAGAAAACTTCGCTTTGATCATTCCTCCCACCTTCGAATGCAGCCCCTGGCGTCAAGCCCTATGTCAATCAGGCGAGTAACTTATAACCGGTAATTGCCGCATCCCGTGTTGTATCTGTCCCATGAGGAGTAGCTGGAGTGTCCTCTCCAGGGTGCTGGCCTAGGCGGATCAATATAGAAAACAAGCTGTTGCCCATGCAGCAGGTTTTCCCTCTCTGCGACATTGGTGGATCCAAAGGAGAGGCAGAGCCAATCCAATTTGGCACCAGTGCTGCTGCAGGAGTTGCCAGAAAGATGTGATGTCCAACATCCAACTGCCTAAGCGACTCCAATTCCTGATTTTTCCTCGGGGTTAACTCCGGAAGCCTTTCCCATATATGGGTATAGCCACAAGGCAGCAGAGGTTTAAAATCAGGTTTCCTTCCCCTAGGCGGGTTGCCTGCCAAGGCTAATGAGCCCCACCTGCCCTAAGTGACTGGTTTTAAGGCGCCAGTGACTTGCCTTCGCCCCTTCTCCTGTTAGTGCAAACAGTTCTGCCACAAGAAGGCCACGAGTTGGGCTTTGGTTGTCAGAGGCTATTTGAGAGGCATGCCATTGGAGCATTTTATAGAGAGTGGGAGCTTATCCCCATTCCCACCCCGGCATGACAACCTTTGACCCCAACATTTAATTATTTTAATGGGCTGTAAGGTCATTCACCATTCTAGTGGCCTTTCTCTGGATGTTCCCCACTTATCGATATTTTTCTAAAACCCTAGTGTCCAGAACTGAATACAATACTTAAAGTGAGGACGAACATGCCTCTCAATTCAGCTCAAGGTCTATTAGCTATATTGACTGCAACATCACCCTGATGACTCATATTGAGGTTTCAGTCACCTAAAATCCCTAGAACTTTTGTCAGAACAACTGCTATCTAACCAAGCCACACCAATCTGAAACATGTGCAAGTTTTTTTTTTTAATTCAAGTGGAACACTGTAAAGTAATACCTAATGAATTTTATCTTGTTATGTTCAGCTCAATATGCTAACTTGTAAAGATCCTTTTGCATTTTTCTATTTCCTAGGGGAAATGGCTCTGTTTGTTTCAGTTTCCTCATCTCTAAAACGGGGAAATAATAACACTTACCTTCCCCAGTTGCTGTGAGGCTCAAATGAGATAATAATCGCAAAATACTTAGCATGGAGCCTGGCACGTAGTAAGCACTATATAAATGTTGGCTAGCTATCTTCTCTTCCTCCTCCTCCTCCTCCTTCTTCTTCCTGACCCAGTCATCTTATATTTTAGCCTCCCCTCTTAACATTGTGGCATCTGAAAATTTGATGAACATGCCATACATAAATGTCTTTATTCAAATCATTGATAAAAATGTTAAATAGCACAAGACCACAAGACCAAACTCACATAACTGGGAGTATTGTCATAGAATCCACTTTCCACATTGGAATTGAACCATTAACAACTCTTCTTTGACTTTGACCAGGATAGTGAACCAGTTCTGAATCTAACTCATTATTTCTCCATCTTCTCCACAAGAAGAATAATAACTTTATCCAAAGCATTGCTTAAACTGATACATTGAACACACACAGTATTCCCTTATTCTACCAGTTTAATAAATGTTAATAAAAGAAATGAGTTTATTATTTCATGACTTGTTTTTGATAAAGCTATGATGACTCTATAAAAATTGCTTCCCTTTCTAGATGTTTGACAATCAGTCTGTTAATGACCCTTTTTTGAATTTTCTGGGGCATCAAAATCAAGCTCACTGGTTTTTAGTTTGCATATTTTGGTTCCTTTTTAAAAAAAATTAAAATAATGTTTATGCTTCTCAAACCTAGTGGTATCTCTCTCTTTTCCCATGATTGTTTAAATATCACCATCAGTATAACTTCCATTTCTTTAAGGATTTGAGGATGTGGCTTATCCTGGTGAGGTAACTTAATTTATCAAGGGCATCAAGGAGCTCTCTTACTATTCTCTTACTTATCTAGACCCATCATATTCACTTAACTTATTAGTTGCTTGGTAGTCTTTTTTTGTTTGTTTGTTTTTTGTTTGTTTTATTCTTTCATTTCCAAAGTCATTCTCCTTTGTAGAGAAAACAGAAACAAAATAATAAATGAATAGCTCTTTCTCTTTGTTGTCAGTTATCATTGTTCCATCTCTTCTTTTAATCTTCCTTTTCTCCCAATTTTTTTTTTTTTGCGGGGCAATGGGGGTTAAGTGACTTGCCCAGGGTCACACAGCTAATAAGTGTCAAGTGTCAGAGGCCGGATTTGAACTCAGGTACTCCTGAATCCAGGGCCGGTGCTTTATCCACGCAAAATAGTTTTTAAAACTCTATATTTTTATTCTTTTCTTTTGTGTTTTTTTTTCTCTTTCTTTGACCATTGTTGAGCTACTGGGGGTGGGGGAGGAGAACTATAGCAACTACATCTCATTTTGGCTACACTTGCAACAGTGGCTACTTTTGAGAGTTGAGTTTCCAAACTACTTTTATTTATTTAAAATAATAATGATAATAATAACAAATGCATAAGAATACCTAAGTTTCAACCACAGGGAGGCAAAATCAGTCCCATTATTTTTAGTCAAATATTTTCTTGCTTTATAATACTAAAGATAAACAATTTCAATAAAGCCCTCAGTAGCAGTGGTAATTAATGTATAAATATAAATCTTTGTTCATGGTGAGACTGGTAGACATAGGGACCCCTGTTCTCATAGGACAGGGTGGGTGAGAGAGGAGGCAGCATGCAAATAAAACCAGTAGGTACCACTAACTAATGTCCTTATTTGCAATCTCCTTGTGAACAGAATCTATAGACTATATTTCTCTTATATTCCCTATAATAACTAATATAGTTGTCAGTAAATTGATCTGAAAAGTACCAGATCAAATCCTAGTTTTAATATTAACCCCAGGGGACACTGTGAAATAATAATAATAGGTCACATTCATTTAAAGCTATTGGCTTCATAAAGCATTTTTCTCAGAGAAACCCACCAGATAGATGGTGAAAAGGATTGCTATTCTCTTTGTACAGATGGGACAGAATTAGTATCATCATCTGAGTTTGATTCCAGGTCTTCCTACTCTCAAGCCCAGTGTCCTTTTCCTTATGGAGAAATATGAGAAAAGAAGTACCAAGAAATGCTCTCCCTTTTCGAGGAGGGAGAGATCAGTCCCAGCTGATGCCCACACATAAAGCCAACCCAGGTTTGCCTGTCTATCCTCCATATGCAATTAACAAAATAGATCTGAAGACCTTTGTGGGTAACAGGAAAGAATAAATGCATACCATGATAAAAAAATGTTATCAAAAGCTGTTGTGAGTACTTGAGAAACAATATGGCAGAGTACCCTGGGTTCAAGTTCTACTTCAGAAACATACTAGTTGTCTGCCTGGTTGTCAGGTCACTTAAACTTCTAGTTTTCCCAGTAAAAATTTCTGATACTATAAATAACAGATAACCTGCTACTTCTGTAGAATGTGAGCTCCTTGAAGTCATGATACTTTTTAAAATCTTTTTATCACTAGTGCCCAGCATAGTGACTGATACATTCTATATATTCAATAAATAATTGTTCATCGATTGGAAGCAAAGTAGTATAAGAGAAAGAGCATTCATTGCCTTTAGAGACAGAGGATCAAATGCTACCCCCAAAACTTACTACCTGTGTGACCTTGATAAAGTCATTTAATCTCCTTGAACCTCAGTTTCCTAACTTTTGAAATGATTGGAGGTTGAGTAGATGGCCTCTGGCATCCCTTCCATTTCTAGACTGATGATTCTTTAAACCTATAACTGATTTTTCTGCTGAGATAGAAGGAGTTTTCACAATGAAAGTGCCTTGTAGAAATAAAATTACAAGTACAGATCCTTCCTTAACCTCCTAAAATACAGTTAAAACACTTTGGAACATTTTTTGATGCCCGAAGTTTCTGATCAATAAGGGAACAAAGACACAGCATCTTGAAGGCCCAAAGCCCAAAACAATATTTTGATTGCACACTTGAGTGTGCTGCCTCTTCTGTGTGGAAAGTGTAATTTTATTATCTAACCTGCATAAATAAATTTGTGTTGTTATTCAGTCATATCTGACTCTTAGTGACCCCATTTGGGGTTTTTTTTTGGTAAAGATGCTGGAGTGCTTTGCCATTTCCTTTGCTGGCTCATTTTGTAGATAAGGACCTAAGGCAAACAGAGTTAAATGACTTGCCCAGGATCACATAGCTAGGAAGTGTGTGAGGTCAGATTTGAAATCAGGAAGAGGAGTCTTCCTGACTTCAGGCCTGGCACTCTATTCTCTGTGCCACCTAGCTGCCCTGCATAAATAAATAAAATCTAAAGAGCATGAATAGTAGCCAAATCTTCCTTTCTGTGACTTGGTGACTTGGGCATTTTTCCGTGGTGAATCTCTTAAATAATTCCAACCTGAGATTTACTTTTGAATGACAATTGTTTTCCTTACACTTCCTTGGCTCTTGCCCTCCATTTGGGTACAGAAGACATTAAAGGATTATTTTCAGAAAGGCTCTGGACTATTCAGTGCCAGCAACTTTCCCTCAATTTTTAATCAGTTTCTTTAAGAGAAATGTAAAGAACATGTTTCCAATTGATTTAAAATTAGCTCATCAGAGAATAATTTTGTAAGAGCTTTCAGTGTCCAGGAAACTCTGCAAGAGTTTCTAATTTTTCTCCCAATAAATGAGGAAGTTTAATTTGCCAAACTTGGAGTTTGCTTCCAAACTAAAAACCACAATGGACAGTTATTTCAAAACTTGGCAGACTCTACTATTCTCTTGTCCCTAATCAACATAGTGGGTGCTTTGGATGTTCCTTTTCTCATATGCATTCAGAATATTGTCTCAAGTTTATTCACCTTGGGCTGAGAGCCTTTCTCTTTTACTCAACCATAATCCTTTGATACCCACAGATGCCTGAATGAACTAAAAAGAAGCTATCTGGGGAGATGTTTGTGGCTATTTATTATGGCAGATTTTGGCTAATATACTTTATATTTTCTATTCCTTCAAATGATCTTACTATTCTTAGTAGATGACTATTTATTTATATTTATCTTTTATATTTAAATTTTTTTTTTTGGAGAGCTATTTTTAAAGTCTTTTTTAATAGCTCTCTTGTGTCTTTCCCTCTAGTGGACAACATAATCAGGTTTTAGTTATAACTTTTGTTGGTGTGCTATGAAAATTAATTTTATGCTTAAAAAGTAATTTTTCTGAAATATCAGTGTGATATTTAGTGTGATAGGACCAAAAATATCAAATATAGTGTCAACCTATGAGCATTCAGGTGGCCTTGGGAACTGACATTGTATCACTGACTTTTAAGTTACCCCTGCAACTTTCATTTCTCATTGCTTAGGTTCCCAGGGTCGCTGCTACCTCATATTCTTTTTTTTTTTAAGTTCATCAACAAAAATTTATTTTATTTTTTATCATAAAAGTATTTTATTATTTTCCAGTTACATGTAAAGACAGTTTTCAACATTTGTTTTCATAAGATTTTTAGTTCCACATTTTTCTCCCTCCTTCCCTTCCCTCCCCCTTCCCCAAGACAGAAAGCAATCTGATATGGGTTATATATCTACAATCATATAAAACATATTTCTGCATTAGTCATATTGGGAAAGAAGAACCAGAGCACACAGGAAAAACCTCAAAAAAGAAAAAAAATCCAAAAAAGTAGAAAGCAAATGGTTCAATCTACATTCAGAATCCATAGTTCTTTTTTTCTGGATATGGAGAACATTTTCTATCATGAGTTCTTTGGGATTGTCTTGGATTATTAGAAGATCCAGGTCTATCACAGTTGATCATCACACTGTGTACAATGTTCTCCTGGTTCTGCTCATTTCACTCAGCATCAGCCCGCTTAAGTCATTCCAGGTTTTTCTGAAATCTGCCTGCTCATCATTTCTTATATCAAGATAGTGTAAAGATTGGAATGACACCACCTGCTGGAGACTTACTGTAGAAGAGTTCCACCCATGAAGCGAAGGTCTTTGAGGGCAAGACCAGGAGTCTTTTCTTTGGCGTCAGGAAGTGACGCGGGCTAGTGGGAGGAGGAAGGAAGAGACTGGCACTCGGTCTCACGCTCTTTCCTTTGGACTCTGGTGGAAAGCAGAGCTAGAAATGTGTTCTCCCTTTAATAGATAGGAATCTAGGCCTTTCTCTCTCTTTGCCAAATTCTTATTCTCCTTAATAAATGCTTAAAAGTCTAACTCTTGCTAAAGCTTATAATTTATTGGTGACCACTCATTAGATATTTTAGACAGTTTAGCTAGAATTTTAGCCCTTAACAGAAGTATTCCATTACACACATATACCACAACTTGTTCAGCCATTCCCCCATTGATGGGCATTCCCTTGATTTCCAATTCTTTGCCACCACAAAGAGAGCTGTTATGAATATTTTTGTACATGTGGGTCCTTTTCCCTGTTCTAAGATCCTTTTGGGATATAGCCCTACCAGTGGTATTAATGAGTCAAAAGGTATGAACAGTCCCATAGCCCTTTGGACATAGTTCCAAATTGCTCTCCAGAATGATTGGATCAGTTCACAGTTCTACCAACAATGCTTTAGTGTTCCAATTTTTCCACAGCTTCTCCAACATTTATTGTTTTCCTTTTTTGTCACATTAGCCAATTTGATAGGTGTGAGGTAGTACTTCAGAGTTGTTTTCATTTGCATTTCTCTAATCAATAGTGATTTAGAGCATTTTTCATATGGCAATAGATAGCTTTGATTTCTTCATCTGAAAACTGCCTGTTCATATTCTTTGACCATTTCTCAATTGGGGAATGATTTACATTCTTATAAATTTGATTTAGTTCCCTATATATTTTAGAAATGAAGTCTTTATCAGAAACACTGGCTGTAAAAATTGTTTCCCAGCTTTCTGTTTCTCTTCTAATTTTGGCTACATTGCTTTTGTTTGTACAAAACCTTTTTAATTTAATGTAATCAAAATCATCCATTTTGCATTTCATAATATTCTCTATCTTTTGTTTGGCCATAAATTGTTCTCCTCTCCATAGATCTAAGAGCTAAACTATTCCTTTCTCTACTACCTATGGTATCACCCTTTATATATAAATCATGTACCCATTTTGACCTTATTTTGGTATACATTATAAGATGTTGGTGCTGCTTAGTTTCTGCCATACTATCTTCCACTTTACCCAGCATTTTTTGTCAAATATTGAGTTCCTATCCCAGAAGCTGGAGTCTTTGGGTTTATCAAACAGTAGATTACTACAGTCTTTTACTACTGTGTCTCCTGTGTCTAACCTATTCCATTGATCCACGACTCTATTTCTTAGCCAGTACCAAATATTTTTGATGACTGTCACTTTATAATATAGTTTCAGATTTGGTATGGCTAGTCCACCTTTCTGTACATTTTTTATTAATTTCCTTGATATTCTTTATCTTTTGTTCTTCCAGATGAATTTTGTTATTTTTTTCTATCTCTATAAAATAATTTTTAGGTAGTCTGATTGCTAAGGCATTGAATAGATAAATTAATTTAGGTAGAATTGTCATTTTAGCCTATCCATGAGCAACTCTATCTTTCCAGTTATTTAGATCTGATTTTATTTGTGTGAAAAGTGTTTTGTAATTGTGTTCATAGAGTTCCTGGATGCTGCTTCAAATTCTAGGGGTAACCTCGTGTGGTTGCATAAACTCTCACCAGTGCTGTTCTTCTTATCAATCATTGTTAGATCACATTAGCTTAAAACAAAGGCATTTACTACCCCAGCATAGTAGGAACAGTAGTTACAAATAATTTCTCCATAAACCTGTAATGCACTCTCCCACAAACACACACAGGATTGATGGTAAGATTGAAGGACACATGTAGATTACATGCCAAAGGCACTTCACAAGTCCTGCTATTATAGATCCTAGATATTCTTTTTTTTTTTTTCCTTCATAGAGTTCTCAAATAGCATTCCTCTTTGGTGCTGCATCTCTGTTGGGCATATTTTGAAGTTGTGTTCCCAGGTTTTTCCTTTCTATGATGGACTTTCTTTTCTGTTGGCAGGGGATTCTTTCCTTTAAGATTCTTCTTCCCTTGATTAACTCCCTTTCTGTATCCATGCCTACTGGAAATGTGTTTCTGTTTTCTTAAGTGTAGCTCAGGTTTTCCCATAACAATGAAGTCTTCTACTGATAGACATGATGCCTTCTGTTCTTTTGCTAGATTCCAAAGGGGAAAAGGAGAGAAAAATTTCCTCCTCCACCCTCTGTAGATGTCTGCTCCACAAAGTACTCAGAAGTCTGGAATCTCTTCTCTCCCTAGGGCATAGCTAGTGAAAGTCCAGCTCATCTAGATAGGCTACTCCCTTGAATTACATCACACACAAAAGAATAAGGAATAGACATATCTCTACAATTTTAATATCTCTAATATCTTGTGATTTTATTTGGGCTTTCTATACTGGTTAAAAATTATTCTTCTACACAAACCTGTGCTATCAATTTGCTATTTTCTTGTCTATAGGTCATTTATTCATTCAATAATATTGATCATGAAAAAAAGGTAAATATATACACATATTTATGCATATGTGTATATATGTATATGTGCATGTATATATACATACACACACTTTATACAACCTGCCATTTCATCAATGTATGAATTTCCCTTTGAGGAATTTCCCTTACCAAATCAGATTAGCACCTTCTCTGTATCTTATAGCTTTAAAAATTTGCCTGGGAGTTCTGAGAAGTTAAATGAATTGGCCAGGGACACACAGTCAATTTGTATGCTAGGTAACACTAGAACTCAGACCTTGCTAATTCTAAAACAACCTCTCTGTCTACATTATACATCATCTATGATGCCTATGTATACATAAGGTTCTTTTTGAGAATGGAGGAAAAACAACAATATACACATATAAATATAAGCATATATGTGTATATATATATGAATATCACTGAATATATATGGTATTATTTGGAATTTGAATCACAAAAAATCAGAGGCTGAATTTTCCTAAGATACCATTTAGTCCTTTGAATACCTCAACAAGAATCCCTTTTTCAATATCTCTGACAAATGGCCAATTGATCTTTTATGGAAAAATTTCAGCAACAAACTCACCACCTGAAGATCTGGTCCATTTCACTTTGGATGACTCTAAAGACTCAGAAGCTTTTCCTTATATCAAGCTGAAATTGATCTCTCTTTAACACTTACCCATTGCTTCAAGTTCTGTTCCCTGGGTCCAAGCAGAATAAGACTAATCTCAGTCTTCCATGTGATGGCCCTTTAAGTACTTGAAGGCAGTTGCTGTGTCTCCCCTCCCCCCAGTTTTTTCTATGAGCATTCATATAAAATGAATGTGGAGCTCTTCAGCACCTGATGCTGTCCTCTGGACATTTCAACTTATCAGTAAAAGACCTTGGTTCAAATTCATCCCTAAGAAACTGGTTCCTTGAGAGCATCAGGACACAACAAATAGATATTCCTTAGAGATTCTTTCTTACTGCGTCCTTTGTCCCCCACATGAATCCCCAGGGAGGGTAACAGTCTTCTGGTTTGACAGCTGTCTGTAAGATCTCAATCATATTGTTGAAGAATTCCTAAGGGAGATAGCACACTATACAATTATTCATGCCAGGTCAACACACTCCCTTCAGCAGGAGTCCCCAACCACTGGAGAATGACAAGTCTTATCTTCTCATGGCCAGTGCTGGATAATGACCTTTCTCATAATGATATCTGTGGATTCTCATCATCTCAGAAGCCTCTACTCTCTATGGAAAGAGCCTTATGCCTATAGATTATGTCAGAAAATGTGAATCTGAATTTCAGATATGCTACTTAAATCTCCTTAGGAAAGAATCATTTGTGTTGATTTGCAGTCAGAGGTCCTGGGTTCAAATTCCAGCTTTGCCTGCTTACCAGCTGTGTGACATTGTGTAAGCCTCTACTTATATGAGCCTCATTTTCTTTATCTGTAATATGGGAGAGTTAGAATAGATGGCTTCTAAAGTTCCTAGCAGTTCTAAATCTATAATCCTATAAACCAGTTATTTTCTCTGTTACTCATCATAAAGCAAAGAGTTAAGCCAAATCCTCCCAACTAGGGATATTTTGGTAGTTTAACAATCTGCTTTTGGGGGGGGGGATGTAATGCAGGACACATTTAAGTTTAATCTGCATAATTAACACTTTCCCCATCACTTCTGTAAGTTGAGTCAATCAGCAAAACAATCAAGCAAGCCCTGATTTTTAGTGTTTGTTTATTTCTGAGGTGAAACTGCTCATTTTGAAAATTTAACAATTGGCTTTCTGGAGCTAGTAAGAATTGGCTCTGGCACACTCCAGTTCTAAATTATATAATCCTTTAATTCTAGTTCTGACATTAACTAACTATGTAACTATGAGGAAGTCATTCAACCACTCTGAATTATGGTTTCCTCATCTGTAAAATGGAGATCATACTTGTAATAACAACCTCACAGGATTTGGATTGTAGACCATAAAGTGTTACATAAATATGACTGTTATTATCACTGCTATTACTCATTTCACAAATATCTATTGAGACCCTTCCATTAAAAAATTCCTGTTTGTTATGACAAAATAAATAAGGCAAAGAACATTTAAGGTCAATCCATAACTTGAATATGAATGAGAAGTTTTGTTGTGGTGGTTAGTGATTTCAATCATGTCTGACTCTCTGTGACCCACTTAGGGTTTTCTTAGCAGAGATATTGGAGTAGTCTGACATTTCCTTTTCCAGCTTATTTTACAGATGAGGAAACTGAAGCAGAATTAAATGACTTGCCCGGGGTCACATAGCTAGCAAGTGTCTGAGGCTGGATTTGAATTCACAAAGATGAGTCTTCTTGACTCCAGGTCTAGTGCTCTATCTCCTGCATCACCTAGTTGCCCTCTACAATCAGAAGACCTGCATTCAAATTGTGATATTTATATGTGTGGCATTGGGAAAGTCTCTTTACTTCCTTGGGACACTTTGTTTTCTCATTTGTAAAATTAGAAGTTTGGACCAGATTATCTCTGAGTTCCTTTTCAGTTCTAGCTTTACATTTCTATATGACAAGATCAGGATGTATGCATGTATGTACACATGTATGTATACATACATACATGTATATATGTGTAGGTATGAGATAAAAGAGCAAATATAACCCATAGGTCATATTTGCTCTATTATCTCACCCTATATTAACACTGTAATATATGACAAATGGTCTTCTTACAAGGAAGAGCCTATAGTCAAACATGTTTTATGCCATAATTGTATGTCATCTGATATTTCCTTTGCTTTATGATCAAGGATCCCATCAGTTCAGGTAACGGAGTTCTAATAGTTTGTATTCAATGACATCAAATACCCTGAGAAATAGAGCTGAGTCAATTGTAATTAATCTCTGCCACCTCTCTGAGCTTGCCTTTATGCTCTCACTCTATCACTTGGAAATCTTTGAGATTTAGGTGTGATTGTAACTAATACATTCCCATACGCGTCTAACACCTCTTCTTAGCAGCCCCAGACTTCCTTATGCACAGCCATTCTGGGAAGTGTGGATTTATTCCCTCATGAGAACTTACAGAAAGGTGCAAACTGAAGTGTAAATAACATTCATCTCACCCAATCAATTGGAATGTGGTGACTGTTAAGGTGGCTTGCGGGAAGAGGAATGTAGAGGCTTTCTGGCCAATAAAGGAAATGCAAAGTAAAATACTTAGGCATTACACTTGAAGGTTATTTCCAGGCAGTCTGATTTGCAGCTTTAACTGGGGAGAAGGGGTGGGAATGGGGTGGTGGCTAGGGAAAGGGCCTTGTAATCTGAAGGAGCAATTAAATGGTTATGGACAGATGTGCACAGCAGGTTTCTGCTAGTGATGCATTTTGAAAAGAAGTTGATGTGACTTTCCTCAGGTGACAGATACATACACACTCCACCTGTGAGAACAGTCTCTGAGTTCTCTGCGATGGTAATCTAATTTTTAAATAATGTTCAGAAAAATTGCTTCACACTATTAAAAAAATCAAGAAGATAATCGGCCGGGCAATCAGGATGCCACACATTTGGACCAATTTCAATCATTTGGGAAATCAACTGGGATGTTTCTAGCTACTTCTGTGCACGTTAACATAATCACAGTCTCGGAATTGGGAGGGATATCAATGGCTATTTATTCCAAGCCATACCTGAAAAGGAATCCCCAGTCAGGTTATCATCAAGCCACATTCCTTCAGTTCGATGTCATAATAGGAAAGGTGTTTAGGAGGACCCTGCAGATTGATATTCTGTTGTACAGTTTGGATTGGGTTGGACTGAGTTTTGTCAGAACCTGATTCTGAAGATTGCCCTCTAGGAGTTTGATAGGTAAGTTTCATAACTTGGACAGTCTCTGAAACATTTGGTTTTAATTGAGGTTTCTGCTTGGGCCACCCAAAAGCTTCTTTGAGTGTGTGTGTGTTTGCGTGTTACCATTTGTGGATCTCACACTTAATTTCTTTCCTTTATGGTCTCCGAAGCATGATGTGCTGTCGATTGAAAGGGAGTACACTAAATATTGAAAAGCAATATTTTCCAGATTTCCACAAGGAAATCCAAAACCTCCAAAGTTGCATTTGGATGCTGCATTTTGTTCTTTCGTCCCAATTCATAAGTTACAGATGCTATAAAATATTCAAAAAGGCACAGAACCAAGATCTAGTGGGGATATGGAAATTAGTCCAGTGGATAAGGCAAAGTATGTTTTCCTTTAATCTCCTTGACATCAAAATAAATAGTGAATTCAATCAATACATTTTTTTACAAAAATTATCATTCAATTATTGGAATTCTGTTTGAACAAATTATTTTGGTATTTTAAAAGCTTACTATCTCCCCTTTTGCTTTGGGAAATGCACCCCTATGCTTGACATGTGTTCCCTTCCCCTCTATGATTTTTAGAATTCTTATTTTCTTTCAAATATCAGTTTGTTACCTCTTCCATGAAGTCTTTCCTGATTCCCCCCTCCCCCAATTACTATTGAATCCCTCCCACATCAAATTATATTGGATTCATATATGTACAAAATAATAGAAGGAAAAGATGGAACCTATTTATTCAGTTGTATAGGGAAGTCCCAGAATTGGAAACTCCCTTTACCAATGTAGTTCAACACTTTTTTGAAACGTAAGATTGTAGAAACTTTCCTGGAGAGGTTCAGAGAATTGTCTAGGGTCAAACAACCAATGTGTATCAGAAAGGGACTTGAGCTCTGGTCTTCCTAACTCTGACACTAACTCTCTATCCAATATGCCAATATCTCAGTACAACAACAGCAGCTGCAACCACAACCACTACCACCTCCTGAGTCTATACAGGATTGGTACTTTTCCATTCAATTACCCAAACAAAACAAAACACACACACACACCCCATCATTTTATCCACTTCCATATTAGTCCATTAGATTAGATTAGATTAGATTAGATTAGATTAGATTATAAGGATTGAGACTTATACTAGGGGGATTATTTCTATTTAAACTTTATTGAATATAAAGATGAAATGAATGAGAAATTTCTACCATCTTCATCATCATCATCATCGCTATGCTATGTATTGTATTGATTTACAAAAGTTTAAGAATGTCACTTTTAGTAGATGCTATCATACCCAATGCTCATAATTTTCAATCTATAACCTGGCTGATGAGATCAAAATTGTCCTGGAACAGTATGAGAGATATACCATACATGTTTGTCCTATCTATTACTGAAATTATGCCAAGGATTCATTCAGTGAGTCTGCAGATGATGGGTTTATGTCTACTACTTTTATTTACTTACAAAAATTCACTTATACAGCTTTTATCCATCAGCATAATAACCCCTGGATAATTTGCTATATCAGAATAGTAGAAGGAAAGGCCACTTGATATAGGTGTGAGAAAATAATGGGTTTTAGAATGCCCAGAGGCCCCCACTTGAGGGGATTATATTAAGATTGATTGGCATTAACTCACTTGGCTTTAACTTGATTGGAACCACACCTAACTCAGATCCTGGCCCTCAGAGGGTGTATTCTCTAAACTCTGACCTCAGGCATTTCTGCTCATGGACCACCCTCAAATCCAGTGAACCAATGGATTTGGGTGATACTAGCCAATTAGTTTGAAACAGTGTGTAAGGACTATCTCTCATTAGGACCTGCAGGAAGCTTCCAATCACACAGCTGGAGAGACCTTTTTTTTTGGCCTAAGACTCATGGGTGAAGAGAACTTTTTCTCTTTTCTTCCCTAGATCCTAGTTAGGTTTTCTTTCAGGGCAATATGCTCTATCTTTACTAATACCTAATATGCTTTAATAAATGCTTAATGACCCAAAACTGGTACTAAAGCTTCTAATTTATAAGTAGCAATATATTAGAAATCCCAGCTAATTTTCACCAAATTTGGGACAGAAATAGTGACCACATAAAATTTTACTTGCCACATAGGGGATAGAAAGCTGATCTTAAAGCCAGAAATATTCGAGTTCAAGTCTCATCTCTGACATATACTTCCAATGTGACACTGTGCAAACCACATGTAACATCTCAGAGCCCTAAGCAACTCATTAAGATTGCAAGTACAGAAAACATGCTCAGAAGAATTGGTAAGAAGGGCTTCCTCAGATGGGAATTTCCCATACCAATGAAATCATACCTTTTCCCTCTCCCTAATATCAGGATAGCAACCTATTCCAGAACTGTTTCTATCAGAATCTCATCAAAAATGATGAAAGAAAAGGCCCAATTATCATCACCCTAAGGCAACCATAAAAAGATTTACACTTTCACATCAAAGGTGAAGAAGAGGATCTAAAGACATTTTTAGAGCATATGGCAATCTGGTTAAAAAACAAAACAAAACACCGACAACAAACTATACAGAATTTCTTTTGGAATAAGCAAGCAGTACTTCATTGAGAGGTAGCAAAGGTACATAACTGGTATATGCCATTGGTTTTGCTGAATGTTTAAATATTTAAATATTTAACAATTGGTTGTGGAGGTTGTGGTAATGATGTAGGAGGCAAAAAGGGGTTAATAGAAAAGCCTAAGACCCAAGCTTTAATGCAGATATTGGCTCCAAAAGGGAGTTAGACCCCAGTTGATGGATAACTTACAAGTCAGGATGCTAGGTTCTCTTACCCACAGAAATCAGTGCCCATAACGGGAACAGAGGGAGAGAGGCCATGATCACCTTAGACTAAATGACAAGGGGATAGAAATTCTAATGAAAAATGGAGATATTTTGAAATTAGTCATGGGAATCAGAAAGAGACTGGAGCAGAAAAGGCCAAATTTGTCCCCAGATTCACCTTATGACGTGTAAACCCCCAAAACACACCTCCACAGAAAAAGGTACCCACCTCAGGGGTTGGCTTAGGACCCCAGGAGCTCCAAACTAGAATAACCCCTCCCCTGTACCTCCCCAAAGTGGAGATTATTATAATGACACTGATAATCAATTTATCCATACTATAAATATAACTGTCTTTCCTTTCTCTATTTGAGAGATACCTTTCCACTCTTCTGGTTCTCTCCCTGTGATCACTCACAGTATTGCAATAAAACTTGGGAAATTGAGTCACTGAGTCTTGCAATTCTTTTTGGACGACTCTTGATCAATTTGACCCCAAATTCCATCTCACATCATTTGGTGCACTGTGTGACTTCAAGTCCCAGACTCAAACTCTTTTAAAGAGTGGGGTGAGATCTTGATAAGGTAAGTTTGGGATCTGCCTTTAACTCCTGCACCCAGGTTTTTGGTTCCTTTGGGAGTGGCTCACCAAAGCAAGTGGGGGTATTTCTCCTTGATCCAGGATCAAGCGATTTACCCTGAGAGATTTCTTTTTCTTTTTCCTGAAAAGGGAAGAAAGGAATTGCCCTGTTGGCAAGACCCAGCAGTCTGGGTGACCCCCTGGATTGGGTTCTTTGCTGTTTTAATGGACACTCACGTGGACGCAGGTGTGGTGTTGGTAACCTCTGGGAGGTTAAGGATGGGAAAAGGGAATAAGGAGAAAATTGGATTTAGCCAAAAAAAAAAACCAAATGACTTTAAGAGAAAGGAGAATTCTAATAGCACTGACCTGAAAAAGAAAGCGGGTGGTATTTTATTGTAATACTGTCCGGCCACAGCAACAGCAACCCCGTCATTCGGCGCCTGTTTTCCCCCTCTTTTGCCTCAGAATCCTCAGTCACATTGGGTGGGCCCCCAAGGTCTGAGATAGGATTTTTCTCAGGTGTGGTCTTAGCCCAATCCACCTCAAAGGGACAGGGAGAGAAAACAATCTACACGACCCCTCAAGTATATCCTTAAAAATTTGGAAAAAAAGGAAAACAAAAATTGGACATGGGTGAAAAGAACTTATTTGCAAGAGAAAGATTTAAGGTAACATACCTTCTGATAGAAGTAATTTCTAATGACTTGCCAGAAAAGAGCTTGTTACAAGGAATGGTTTTACTGAGGATTTATAATGGTACTTATTGTATAGAAATAATTTCTAATGATTGATCTTTACACCAGATAAAGTTTAAATCTGAGAAGAAGGAAGGAAAAATGAAGCAACATATGTGTGTGTCCTGGTAAATCTTTTTTGCTCATTGCAATTTCATGAGAGTAGAGGCTTGCTATTTAAGATAAAATATTTTGGGGACAGTAATTTATAATATTGTTTTGAGTTTTGAATTCAGGTATAATTGTGTGGATCATTAAGCTAGTAATCCAAGTACTGGAGAGAATGCCACAAATCAATGCCACAAGAGGGAATGTGCTGCTTACAAGTGGAGGTATCTGGGAAAAAGCTTAGGGGACAATGTCAGACTCAATCCGAGGTAGGCTTCTTTTGGCTCATTGAGTTCCTAAATGTTTCCCCCACTTGGCTATCCCTGAATTTGGCTATTACTGTATAACTGGTGGTCACTTGTAACTTTTACCTGAAATCAAACAGAGCTAAGAATGTTTAATCCTGGCCTTATAATCATGTCCCTGCTTTTTCTTTTATAGCAGATTTCTATAATCAGAGCAAGTAGTCGGTAGAAGAAATGAGCACAATGCAAGTATGTAAGATCTTACTGTTTTCAGTTTAAATGTGTGATCACTTTTTATGTCAAACAACAAGGTATATAAATATTCAGGTTTGTCATCTGCCTGCTAATGTTTACATGGTATTATGATAAGGTTAAATTAACTGGGTATCTTTCTGGTTTAGAAGAAAGTGAAATTCCTCTCTATTTGACCCCAAATTCCATCCCACATCACACATTAGTTTGTGTACAACACACATTAGTTTAATCTTTATTGTTAATATTTTCTTTATTACTTTTTAAAGTCTAGAAAATCTGCAAAATAATGAATCAAGTCCCAATTTGTTGTTTTGTCTGATTTCTGAGGTGTGAATGCTTGTGGTATTTTTTTTTTAAATTAGCATTTGTGAGTGAGTATGAGCTAGCTCTAGCATACCCTTGAATCTGGATTAGGGGTTCTTAACCTGAAATCTTTGGACAGAATTTAAGCATGTCTGTGAATTTGGAAGTAATATATATATATATATCTTTATTTTCATTGACCTCTAACTGAAATCTAACATTTTTTCATTTATTGATATAAGAAACATAACATTATTTTGATAAGGTTCTATAGACTTTATCAGACTGTCAAAGGGGTTGAAATGTTTTCATGGAAAAGGAGAGATTTGTGATAGCAATTCAGGACCAGAGTATTGCCATCAGAATTTACAGAAGGGTTATCCTTAAAGAACCACCAACATCGATTATGCAAGGGAACAGTGGAGAGAAGGCAAAACATCATTTTAGAATCCCTAACAACACATGATCCGGTGGCTAGTATTATATTAAAAACAAAACAAAATTCATTACCTTTTATAGACTAACTAGTCTCAAGTTTCAATACCTTAAAATATCCTGGAATACATGACCTATAAATTACACTGGAACCAAATCATTATCACAGATTAAACTCCTGCCCAAAATAACTTGGACATGACATTAATTCCTAAAAGCTGAAGAAGTTTTAAATAAATGTTCCAAAACTCATAATCTCCAAGCCATATGGCCTAAACAAAAATCTTTAAAAGTTTGGCGGTCTGCTTAAGAGGATTAAAATCATTTAGAAGCAGGATAAGGTATATACCTTGTTATCTTGTCTTCTACTGGAGGTGCACCTTGAGTGCTTTCTGTGAGCCTCCAGAGGATAGACTTACATAGAGCATTTGAATGTAAATGAATGATGGCAGATTAGTGATTTTTATCTCAACTCCATCTAAAAGCCAAGAATGAGATGACATTTATAAAGAATTTGAAACAAGATGTTAACTTTTGCCTTACCCAGAGTTGAGTAACTATGTTTTACCATATAATAAAATATCCCTCATCCAAGAATTCTATAAATTAAGACTTTAAAATGACTTTGTAGAGGGAGCTGTCCAAGGGCATGGGAGGACTCTCCCATTTTGGACATATAACTCTTAAGGAGAACAATGCTTGAATTTAGAAAATTGATAAATTAATTTAAAAATGTGTAGTAAGCTTATACCTATCACAAGGAATTCAATATTAATGTTTATTCTTCTTCAAAATTCCTAAATTATCCCGCTGGGATAGTTATGTTGTATTAATTTGTTTTCAATAATTTCCATACAATGAATAGTTCACTTTAGAATTTCAGTGCTGAACAGTTTAGATTTGGGAATCAGTGGCAGGTGGCTGAGAACAAAATGTTGAACCATAAGGGAATAACTAACACTAAGATAAAAATCTCACCTTGACTAAAGAACAGCAAAATAACAGTTTAAGATAGGAGAACTTTCTTGTTGGTAAGAATTCTGAGTTAATCTGGCCACACTTCAGGTGCCATTATAATTACTTAAGATTTTTAGATGTGGCCTTAAAGAAAAATCCCAGAGGAAAATGCTGAATTTTGACACATTTATTTGACAACCAGCTAAAGCAATCTCAAGATTCTACAGGTTAAAGCACAGGATAAATTATAATCACAGGTGCTCCAATGGAGCCAGAATCTCTTGACCCTCTGTATTAGAATCACCACTGATTCGAATTGTGTCTATAGAAAGGTACCAACAATGTGGATATCTTTGTAAAGGTCAGGAAAGTGCTAATTGTCAAAAGAGGTAAGTCTCAAATAGATCTTGGCCTTGGGTAGCCAACGAGAAGCCCCAAAATAAAGTTCAGAGTAGACTGGGCAAGGGTAATATAATTTCCCTATACCTTTGTTTAAACAAAATCCCATTTCATTATAAACTTGACAAACACCAACAAATATAAATATTTTGTTTACAACAAAAAAGGAGAATTACTATAGTAATAATAATGATAAGTAATAACAAGTACTTATGTGACACATTCAGGTTTGCCATCTGCTTTATATATATATTTTCTTATTTGATTTTCACAACTTTTTTTTGCCTTTCTTTGTACCTTAAGGGCTTACACAGGGCTATAAGTACTTGATAAACACTTGTTGACTGACTGATAACCCCACACCAGTGGATTTCCCAAGAACAGTCAGCCAGTTGATGTTATTTATTTAAAATAAAGGCATATGCAAAGATAATGTAATAAAAATAGTAGCTACCAAACATCTCCCATTTTCCTTAAGCTGAATTACTCTCTCTATCTCTCTGTGGGTTGCTCATCTAAGGTCTGTTCCTCTCTGAAGCTTGAATTTCCACCTCTGATATTTGAGCATTGCTATGATTTAATCAATTCAGGGCTGAGCAGGGAAGGAAGAGAATTAGTTAGTCAAATTACACCACACATTAAATTTAACATAACAGTAACAATGATATCTTTCTTATCCATATCCCCCTTCTGAACTTTCTTATACTTTTTTTTGAAATATTTTAATGTTAATTGAAACACTTTTCTTTGCCTTATTACACCCCCACCATTAATGTCTGCCCCAACTTTAACCTATAGAAATGAAATACTTAAAAAAATTAATGTCTCAGTCATATCTGAACTTACCACTCATTCCATATCTCTCTGCCAAAGGTGGAAACCATGTATCATTATCAGTCTTCTGGAGGCATGATTGATTATTAAATTAATCAGAGTTCTTAAGTCTTTTAAAGTTGTTCTATGTTATTACAGTCATTTAACATGTTGTTTTCTTGGTTATATTTATTTCACTCTACAACACTTCATACAAGTCTTTCCAGATTTCTCTGCATATAATTCTTTCATAATTTGTGATAACATTCTATTCTATTCATTTATCAAAATTTGTTCAATCAAATTCAAATTGTTGGACACTGTGAGGGCCAAAATTTGGTATATGGAGCATTATTTGGGTGACTCGCCTTAATATTGGGGTCCCGGAAATATGAGGGACCTTTTAGGTTTAACCCTCCCCTCTGAACTGCCCTTTTTAGATATTTCTCCCAGGCCAATAAGAAAGGAGCCTCTAAGCTTTAGTTCACAAAAGGATGAGATTTTATTACTTGGGAATTAATTAAACATCAAAGGTGAAACTAATAAAAATCAAAGATAAGGAAATAGGAAAATAGAAATACAGATAAATGCTCTTAACTCTAAACTTAGCCTATGTAATCCTCAGACCGTTTTCTATTAAGCTAATTCAAAGGAATTCAGGGTTTTCCATCATTAACTCATCAAACACCTGAATAGCCTGCCAGACCGAGAACCAGCACATGCCACCCAGTCAGCAGCTGCCACACCAAGACAGAGCATGAACACGCGCTGCCAGCGCAAGGGCCCAGAAGGAAAAAAAGATCGAGTTCTGGAAGATGCTTAGTGTTCCAGAAGCAGCCTGCCCCCCTTCAGGGAGCATTCAATCTCTCCTCTCCCCAAAGGAGAGGTCCTTCAAAAGCTGCCTTTCTGAGCTCAGTAGCATATGTAACCTCGGGGTGGGCCAGGTGTGGCCCTTCCCAAATGAGTTAGCTAAAAACGGGAATATTAATTTTTAATAATAATAATTTTTAATAATAATTTTTACCACAACACCCATCTGGTTTCTAGTTCTTTGCTGCAACAAAAAGTGCTCTTGAAAATATTTTTGTACATAAATGCTCACCTTCTGTTTGTCTCTGGTGTATTCTGTGTCACAGTTTTAGTCACTTTTTTACATTTGGTTCTAAATTGCCTTCCACAGTAGTTGGCTAAATTTGCCAGTTAGTCTGCCTTTTCTCCTACAGTTCCTCTAATAATTGTTATTTCCCTCCTTGGTAATCTTTGCTAATCTAATAAGGATGATAAAACCGAGGAGTTGTCATAATTTGAATTTCTCTTATCATCAGTGATTTTTTTTTAAATTTTGGTTGTTCATAGTTTGCAATTCTTTTGTTATTTAATTTAACCATTTATGTATGAAAGAATGGTTCTTCATGTGTGTGCATGTGGATTCTCTCATATCTTGAAAATAAATGAAACTTTTATTTCATTAAATTTACTTCAAATATATTTTCCCCAATTAATTATTTCCTTTGAATGAATGATGCTTGGATTTTTTGGTATAGATGCCTTTTAATTTTACATAATAAAATATTCATTATCTGTTTTATCATAACTATACTTACATGATTAAGTATCTTTTATACATGTTTGTGAAAGGCATTTCCTTCACCTCTAATTTGTAACATTAGGGGTAACTAGGTGGCAGAGTGGATAGAGCACTGGCCCTAAAATCAGGAGGACCTGAGTTCAAATCTCATCTCAGGCACTTACTAACTGTGCGACTATGGGCAAGTCACTTAACCCCATTTGCCTTAAATATCCAGGCCCAAATCCAGTCATCCTGATATATATCTTACTACTGGACCAAGATGGCACTGGAGGAGAGAATGATGTTGGTGACCTTTCATAGCCCTCCCTCACTTAAATCCAATTTAGTGCAAGTCATAACATCACTCCAATGTCATGGTCTTCTTTGAAAATAAAGGACCAACAGCAATATAACAATTTGTAATATTATTTTTATATCTCTATCATATATCTATTTGAAATTTCTTACTGTTTTTAGAATAGGATGTTATCTAAATCTAATTTCTCTCAGACCATTTGACAAACTTCCTAGCAGTTGTTGTTGAATAGTTAATAGTTACAGCCAGTAGTTGGTGTCACTGGGTTTATCAAATTCTTTATTACCATGTTTGATTGCTTCTGGTTCTTCTATACCAATCCTTTCACATTAATCAACTTTCCAATTTCTAACCAACATTATATAAATGTATATAATAATAATTGTTATCATCACCACCATTAACAATATTGTTATTACTTATTATCATAAATTTTTGTTGTTATTATTGCTTTGTAGAATAATTTGAGATTTTGTACTGATAGACTACCTTCTCTTCCCCTTTTTTATGATCCTATTTGGTATTATTGAACTTCTATTGCTCCAGATTAATTTTGCTATTATTTTGTCTGGTAATCCTTTGGTAGTTTGATAGACATGCTACTGCATATACTAAAGTATTTTCAATAGTATCATAGTTTGTCTTACATGAGCACAGTATAACTATGATCAATTAATGCTTCTCTATTTAAATATTCCTGTAATTTGAAAAAAAATATGATTGCAGTCATGTAATTTCTGTATATGTTTTAGCATGTGGTTTCCCAAGTACTTCATATTCATTCATCATATTCATTTAAATTTTCTTGCTCTGATTTATTTATTTATTTTTGACTTGCATATCAGGATCATAGTTATACCTTAGAAGTGATTTATTCAAATACCTTGTTCTTCTATTTGTGAAAGAGAATTTATGTAATATTAAAGATTCTTTCAATGTTTGATGAAATTTGCTTGTAAATCTACCTGTTTCTACTATTTTATCTCCTTCTGGAGTTCATTAATGATTTGCTCAATTTGTCTAAGACTGAATTACGGAAATTTTCTTTTTTTTGTTCAGTTCTCTGGGCATTTTATACTTTTATAAATATTTATCCATTTCATATAAGGTATAATTTTTGTCAGCATGTAATTGAGCAAAATAATTTCTAACATTCTGGATTTCCTCTTCATTTGTTGCCTATTGTCCTACTTTATTATTTTTTTGATAATTTGATTTTCCTTTCTCTTTAAAAAAATTAATTCACTCATAATTTTCCACATAAAGAGCTTCTAGTTTTACTTGTCAATTATTTGATTTTCTTTTCAATTATCTTTAATTCTTTACCAGAATTTATTTAGAATTTCTTTTTTTCTGTTAAGTTAGAGGTTTTAAAATTTGCTATTCTAATTTTAAGTAGTATGCCCAATTAATTGATGTTATTTTTCTTTTTTCCCCAATGAATGCAGATAGAGACAAATATTCTTCAATATCTGCTTTAATTGAATTTGCAAAATATTGGCATATTGCCCATAATTATAATTTTCTTTGATGAAGTTATGTTATTTCCATGCTTTGTTATTTGATACATATGTTCCTAGCATTGTATTTTTGTTCTCATTTAAATTGGAAACTTTTAAAAATACTTTTTATTTTTATCAGATTGCATTTTATAAAGAATGTTTCATATTTCTGTTTTTTATTTATTCATATATTTTAATGTCCTAGCAAGTCAATATTTGTAAAGGTGCTATGCACATCTGAGAAATGTGTAAAATTCCTTTGATTCCCAAAATTAAAATTTACTTTAATTTTTCTGAAATTCTACTAAGGTCCTAAATTTATTTTTCCCTATATTTTTATTATATTTGCTAATTTAAGTCTGAAAGAAGCACACTGAAGTTTCCAAATACCATAATGTTGCTGTCCCTTTCCCTCTGAGTTAGGCTTTCTTTTAAATACTTCACTAATATAACTTTTAGTGCATATATATCATACACAGTCACATAGACATTACATATATTCACATGGACACACCCATGTATAAAATATTGATATTTAATTATTTATGATCCCTATAAACATAATGTAACTTCCCTACTTGTGTCTGTTAATCATGTCAGTTTTTATTTTTTTTGTCTTTAATTCTTTACTAGAATTTCTTTTCTTGTGGTAAGTTGGAGGTTTTTAAATTTGTTGCTATTCTAATTTTTAAGTAATATGCCCAATTCATTGATTTGTCCTTTTTTGGATTCACATTTACAACAATAACAATGACAACAAAAACCACTAAGAGCAAACATATCCACGTGGAGTTAAAATAAAAAGATAGATTAGAAATAATAAAGAGACATAATAAATTCTACTATACTCCTTAATTTTCATTTAATGTAGAATTTTGTTTCCTGTATTGTTGTTGTTGTTGTAAACAATATATTGTTAGGCTATTCTTTTTCATCTATCCTGATCCCCTTCTTCATTTCATAGGTAAGATCCTTCCATTCATTGTTATTATTAATTGTATTTTTATTTTAATCACATAATCTCATAATTTTTCTCTCTGTTCCACTTCCCTTTTAAAAAAAAAGGAAAGCAAAAAAAAAAAAAAAAGAATAAGATCAACACTAAGAATTTATAACTGAAAAAGGTTTTATCCCACTCTTCTGGCCTTCCTCTCTTCACCAAGCCCTGAATATAATCATGATTCTTGCACTTTTATGCTTTTCCCCTTAAAATCCATAAAGCAAAATAAAGCCATATCCTCACACTACATTTGTCTTTCTTTTTTCAATCTGTGACTAAATGAAGACTGTTTCTTGAGACACCAGTCTCTTCTCTATATATTGGAAAGTAAACACTTGCTTTTAGCACCTTCAAAAATGAAAATTATATTTACTTTTCCATATTTTTCTTTCCCCTTGCATTGGAAATTTAAAACTCTCATTTTTTTTTACAGGGGGTGCTTAAAATTCTAGCATTCTATTAAAGTCTAGAAATTCTATTAAAGTAAATTTCTCCTAGTAGGCTTAGGCTTATTTTTTTAGAGTAAGTTTTTCTTGGTTATAAGTTTATATATTTTTTGCCTTTTCACATATTATATTTCAATTTTTCTTCTCCTTTTAATAGTTGTGGGAATGTCTTGTCTGATCCATACTATGGTTTTTTGGTACTTAAACTTTCTCATTATATCTAGTATTTTTTTTTTAATCTGGAAGCTCTGGATTTGGGCTCTGACATTCCTTGCTATTTCAGTTTGGGTTTTCTTTCAGGAAGTGGCCAGCATACTCTTTCCATTTTTATTTTGCCTCTGGTTCTAATTGATTTGCACAATTTTCTCTTATGATTTCTTGAAAGAGTACCTTATTTTCTTATTTGTTTTTTTCTGCATATGCATATGTATGCATACATGCATGTATGCATATGTGTGTATGTATGTTCAAACACCCTTTTGCCCAGTTCAGATAAGAAAGAGGATTTTAGGGAATTTTATGATTATTATCTTTTTTCAATATTTCCCATGTCATTTCTTTTAGATAGTCAAGATTTCCTTATTGTTATTATTTAGTTGTGTCCAACTCTTTGTGACCCCATTTGGGATTTTCTTTGCAAAGATACTGGAGCAGTTTGCCATTTCCTTCTCCAGCTCATTTTGCAGATGAGGAAACTGAGGCAAACAGGATTAAGTTACTTGTCCAGGGTCACATAGGTAAGTCTCAAAGATGGCATTTGATCTCTGGTCTTCCTGACTCCAGGCACAGTGTTCTACCCACTGTACCCCCTAAATGCACGTGATTTTGGTGTCCTGCTTTAGGCTGTTTATGCTCTTATTCTCCCACCACACACAAACATACTAATTTTATTTTTTCATCTCCAGTTTCATTTCTATCATCTATTCCTTTTAATTCACTAGGGCTGAATCAATTTTTATTCTGGGGCTTTACTTTTATTTATTTTAGGTACTTTTATTTTCTGGATTTATTTCTTGGGCTTCTCTTTACTGTTTTTCTTCAGTGCATTAGGAATTTTCTTCTGTTTATTCATATCTCCAACTTCAGTTTCTGTATTAGAATTTGTGCCAAGGTCAGAATCTACTCTTCCACCTTGCTCACTATGAGGTGGAGTGGATAGACCTTGTTTTGTCCTGGCTGCACTGCCTCCTGGAGGCTGCTGTCACAGCTCTTTTGCCTTCCTTGCTCCATTTCTACATGTATTGGTTTATTCTTTTCCCCTTCCTCCTATCCTTCATAGCCCTAATCTGAGATAGGGAGTTTGACCCAGATGTGGGATAAGTTCTTGTCCTTTGCTTTTCTCTCTGCCTCATATATTATCAGTGCTTTCCTCATCCACATATCTGTTCCTTTCTCCCTACAAAATACCCAACTAGAAATTGTCTCTGACCCTTGTGTCGCCATATGTGATTGGAACAGAGTGATCTTGGTCTTTTTTTTACAGTGATCTACCAGGCAGTCAATAGGAATTGAGTGTGAGACATGGGAGAAACTGGTACAGTACCATCCATCCAGCATGATGTGCCTGCATCAAATAAGGTGCTATACTCTATGAACAAAGCAGAATTGCAGTAACTCAAAAGAAACATGAGTTGTACAAATTTAGAGACATTGCCACTCCAAATGTTCATATAGACTATTTGTGCTGAACCTGTTGTAGAACCTTCCAAGCCCATATTGTTCTGATCAGGCACAATCAGACATACTATACCTTGATCCCCAAATAATGTCATTTTGGTACTCTTCAAGAATGAAGGGCAAGAACCAACCAGGAAATAAGTTTTTCCTTTGTTGTAACCTTTGGTGTAAAAATCTAACTTTATTCAGGCCCTGTTAAACTGCAGGCTTCTATTCAACATTTCATTCAGTCTCAGATTGGATGAAGGCTCTTCTTTGTGTTTTCCTTTGTTTTTATTCATCACTACTTCATTTGTTATGCTCTTTAATATTTACCTGGGTATTTTTTAGGGGAGTTGTGTTCAACTTTAACCTTTCATGTTGTCATCTTTACCAGAAGTTTCTTTACCTTTCTTCATTAGCCATTCACATTGTTGGGCTGGGTCAGTACAATTTCAGGGAACACAATGTGTTGCAATTGAAAGAGATCACGTAATTTAGCAATAGCTTCCCTTTCAGTAACAATTTGAAGCTTTTCAGCTGTAATGCTCTTAAATTTAAGAGAGAAAATATTTTAGCTTAAAGGTAGTAGGTGCCTGCAAAGCTGTTTTTGACAGAAAGTGGGCTAGAATCCAGCCTAATTTCAGCAATATGCCTGAAGACAGGATTGAACTCAATATATTTGATCCCAAAGTACATTTGGGGGGCCCATACCATATTTAATGAAGATTCGTGGCCATGCTATATACACACTTTTGATTATTTGTTATCAATTTTTCAGCCTACTACATACTTAATACCAGTTATGTACAGTCAGTTCCCTAACTTAATTGTAAGTTGGCATGACTATAAATCAAAGGAATTAATTATATTATTTGTTGAGGCAAAGCACAAAGAAGGGTGGAAAGTGAACAACCAGAGATAATTCAGTATCTCAAAAAAAAAAAAGATAATGCTAACTTTTTATGTCAAAGGGATTTTTCTGGCTAATTCAATTCAAATGAAATACTTATGGCTCATGGCTATGTAAACCAACACTTTTAAACTTTCCAAGAAAAATTGTAAAATCTGCCATTCCACCACTCACTGGAAAATTCTCCAAATTCTGTGGAAGGATAAGCACTTATTATAAACAGTGATGTTGAGTTTTTAAAGAGAAACTGATTCAATTTGCTTCAAATAAAAATATTTCTTACATCTACTATGTGTAAAGCATGATGTTAAGAATTGAATACAATAAAGAGAAACATGAAAAATATTCCTTGCTCTCAAGGAGGCAGAAACACCATATATACAGAGAATTAAATAGAAGATCACTTAAGGTGAGAGAAAGCACTGCCATCTGTTGGAAGGTACAATGATTTAGATTCACATGGTACCTAAGTTCAGACTCAAAGGGAGTTAGAGATTTTAAGTGGTGGAAATGATGAGTGAATGTATTTTAGTTATGAGACAGCTTGTGCAAAGAAAGGTGCACAAAGAGATAGAATGTTGAGCTTGAGTTATAGTCCAACATCTTTTCTAGGTATACATTTCCAGTCATTATTTTAGCTGAAAAATATGGTGTTTAGAGTCAGTCAGTCAATAAGCATTTAAGTGCCTATTATGTGTCAGACATTGTGCTAGGCACTAGGGATACAAGGAAAGGCAAAAAAGACAGTTCCCAACTTTGAGGAGCTCACAATCTAGGGAGACAACATGCAAACAACTATGTACAAACAAGCCATATACAAGACAAATAGGAAATAACAAAATGAAGGCACTGGGATTAAGAGGGATGGAGAAAGATTTCCTGTAGAATGTGAGATTTTAAGTGGGAGTCAAAGCAATCCAGTAAAAACCAGGAGGCAGAGATGAGTAACATGGGGGAACAACAAGTGAAAATACCCAGAGCAGAGTATTATTTTCTAGAAATAGCAAGGAGGTCAGTGTCATGGAAGATTTTGTATGTGTGTATATGGGGTGGAGTAGGGAGGAGTATAAGGATTAAGAAGACTAGAAAGGTAGGAGGATATGTTATGAAGGGCTTTGAATAAAGCTGTACAGCATCAGGGGAAGGATACTCATATTAAAAAAGATGATCCTTTGTTTTAGTGAAAGCTGTGAGATTAACAAAATCACTATGTACAAGTTTCTAAATATAATCTAGGGGGCAGCTAGGTGGTGCAGTGGATAAAGCACTGGCTCTGGATTCAGGAGGACCTGAGTTCAAATCCTACCCCAGACTCTTGACACTTACTAGCTGAGTGACCCTGGGCAAGTCACTTAACCCTCACGGCCCCGCTCAAAAAAAAAAAGTAATAAATATAGTCTAGCTTCCTCCAGTTCCTGGACCTTTTCAGCACTGTGGGGCATCTATCCTATTGCATATGAGTTTGAAGAGAAGATTATTTATTTGTCTTTGTTTTACTTTGGAGATAAAATAAATTCTTTGGAGTTATTTTGGGTCTGCTTTAGAAGAATTGTCCATGTTCATGACCTCAATACAATCAGCACAATGTCATCCATGAATAAGAGTTTCTGGAGGAGCTCACCAACTAGAGGACATCCCTCTTCTGCTCTGGATAGTCTTCACGACAGTAGTAAACACATTAGGGAAATATTTTCCCCTATTTTATACCTTAAATGATGACTAGGAGGTCTTCAAACATAGTTATCTCTATTGCATCATTTTTCAAGGACTCATGCATGAATGACTCAATCTACTCAACAGAATTATGCCCATGTACTTTCTATCATTAGAATTTAAGTACCTTGAGGACAGGAACTCTGTGTGTGTGTGTGTGTGTGTGCTTCTCCTTTGAATGCCCAAAGTTCTTAGAATGTAGTAAGGGCTTAATACACATTTGTTAATTGATTGAGCGAATGTATATTCATGTACATAGGCATAAAAATTTACATATTATACTATATCAAGCAAAGCGCCTTTATAATTATTATCTCATTTAAGCTTTATATCAACTCTGAAAGGTAGGTGCTATTATTATCCCCATTTTGTGGTTGGGAAAACTGAAGCAGAGGCTGGGTTACTTGTCCATGGTTAGACAGCTAGTAAGTGACTGAGTCAGGATTTGAACTTGGGTCTATTTTGACTCCAGGTCCAGTGTCCTATCCACTGGACAATCTAGCTGTTACTCTACCTCTTTATATTCTACAACAGACAGTGAATCAGTTTCAATTATCTTCCTGATTGCCCTTTTACACATGCTCATTTTGAATACTGCAAAACAAGGTGAGCAAGTATCCC
This sequence comes from Dromiciops gliroides, assembly GCF_019393635.1. Lineage (NCBI taxonomy): Eukaryota > Metazoa > Chordata > Mammalia > Microbiotheria > Microbiotheriidae > Dromiciops > Dromiciops gliroides. The sequence goes on from NC_057863.1 coordinate 206,336,474, forward strand.
TTGAAATATTTCTTTTTATCTTTGGATATTCAATAAAATGGACACCTTTATTTGCCTGTCACAGGAGAACCTGTGATCCTTTCTTTTATTTAACTGTAACTTTTTTTTCCACTTGTGATTTCATTTATAATGAGAATGTCAAAATTGATAAAATTCCATTCTTTCAGTAGTATGTCAACTGATTGGCCTTTGGGTGAAGATCTCATAGTTAGGGTAACAATAGCTAAATCAATGTTTATGTATAGTGTAAAAATTGTGTGATTTTTCAGCAACATCATAGAAGCTGAAGGAACTCACACAGGAGTTAGGGTGATTTTGTATTTTCTTTGTTTTAGAGATTTTTATGGCAAAATTAGTAATAATCTAGTGGCATGAGCCACTAGCTCATGAACTTTTCAACACTTAACTAGACTGGTCCACAGAAAACAAGACTACTCTACTGCAAAAATCTCACTTGAAGACTTTTTTTTTGTAGTGTCTGAAGAAAAATAACTATACTTTTTTCAGTCAAAAAGTTCTTTGTTTTTGTTTGTTTTGTTTTGTTTTTATTTTTGCAGGGCAATGAAGGGTAATCTAGTGTCAAGTGTCTGAGGCAGGATTTGAACTCAGGTCCTCCTGAATCCAGGGCCGGTGCTTTATCCACTGTGTCACCTAGCTGCCCTTTGTTGTTTTTTATTGTTACTGTTGTTGTTGCTGCTTCTGTGGTGGCAGCTGCTATTTTTAACTTCTGCTTGGCCCACCTTTGATTTTCTTCTGTGGGCAATTGGAAGCAGAGGGGAAAAAAACCTTATCCTTTACATCAAGAACGATTAGTATGCTGATAATTATTCTTTAATATAAAATGAAAAGTAAAAGATTTTTATTTATCTATACAATTGTTTCCATCTATGTGAGTCATTAAATGAGACTAGATGGTATGTGGTAAAAAATAGTAGTTATAGGGAATTGCGGTGATTCTTCCTTTATATTTTTCAACAAAATTAACAAGATTTTGGCTTTGCCAATAGTGTGATTTTTGGCAGCAGAAAGAAGCATCTGTAACATAGCAAAAACAGCAATGGATGTGCATCTAAAGTTTGGAATTTGAGTATTTTTTTTTTCTGTAGCATACCACTTACATGGCTATTTCAAAGATCAAATGTGGTGATTTTAATAAAGTATAAAGTGCTGTATAAATTCCAGCTATTATTATATTTGTATTAGAGAACAATTGAAGCAGCTGACTAAGTATAGGCTTATTTTTATAAGTGCATAATTTTCTGGGTGGATTCCTTGCATCATTTTTAGTGATAATGATATATCTTCAATATGGCGAGAGTCTATGATTTTATCTCTGGGGTATTTTTTCTATGGACACAGATTTCAGTAGTAGATGAGGTCATAGTACTCATATCAGTAAAAGTGAGTTTCAGTTGCTGAAAAAGAAATCACTACTTGGTAGCCAATTTCTTGTTAATGAACTTATTCTAATTTAGCCAGGTTACGTCTTATCTTTTTTTGTACAGTAAAAAATAAACTAATTTCGTTGTCAAATGTGAGAATCAGAGCACTATCAACCTGCTGAGAATGATATTGCAGGGAAGCTCCATCATGAGGAGAAAGCTTGAGGTGACCTCTGGAGGTTTCAAAGGTTAAATTGGCATCAGGAAGTGATGTCTGCCACCTGTGGGTCATGCCAACAGAGCTACCAGCCAATTAACTTAGAGCTGTGTGTGTGTGTGGATGGCCCTGTTTCCTGTTTCACAGGAGGCTTCTGGGAGAAGCCACGGGGAAAGCAAGGTCTTTTTGTTTTCCAGACTTCGGCTTGGCGGCAGGGGCAGGCAGAATAGGGAGAGTAGACAGATCTCATTCTTTATCCACATGTTTCTCTTTACTAACCCCTAATATACTTTAGTAAGTACTTAATGCCCAAAGATTGGTGCTATATGTTTCTGATTTAAGGTGACCACTCATTAGATTTTAGACATCACAGCTAGAATTTTAGACATTACACAAAGTACCTGGGGTTGAGTCCTGGATCTTCCACTATGTATGTTTACTATAAGCCTAAGCAAGTTTAAACCCAATTTGCAACCCAATTATATCATTGGTAAAATGAGAGGATTTGGATGGCATCATCATCATCAAGACCACCACCATCATCATGACCACCATCATCACCAATACTATTGTAACTTTCATCTCTAGAATGTTTTAAGCAGTTTATAAACATGATCTCACTTGATCCTTGCTACAAGTCTATGAGGTATTTATTAGAGGTATTCATTCCCAAGGAAGAAGAGAGAATATGCAAGATAGATGTAGAGAACTGATGAAACATCAACTGTTTGGAGAAGGAGAGATGTGAAGGAGGATGAAGACACAAGAATTATGACTCAGAAATCTATGTTCAACATAGTTGGAGATACCTATGGGATATCTAGATAGAGATATCCAGCTACCAGTTAGTGATAAGAACTTGACTTTAGGAGAAAGACTAGGGGACTCATCCACATCTAGATGAAAACTGAACTCATGGGAGCTTAAGAGGTCATCAAGAGATTCAGCAAAGCAGACTGACTACATTTTTTAAAGGGTTTTTTGGGGGGTTTTTTGGTGTGTTTTTTTAACTTTGCTGTCACTTCCTAATGATTTCCTCTGTCCCCAAGAGAATTCTCTTATAAACTGAAGCATAGTTAAGAATAAAATCAATGCATTCACCATGTCTGATAATGTCTGTCTCATTGCACATCCACATTTCACCATCTTTTGGATGAGTTTGAAGGATAAATCCTTTGAAATTATAATTGGTTACTGCAATGATCAGAGTTCTGAAGTCTTTCAGTATTGTCCTTCCTTTGCATTATTGTGGTCATCATATAAATTCTTCTCCAATTTCTTCTTACTTCTTTCCACATCAATTTAAGATAGTCTTCCCAATTTTCTCTGAATTTTTCATATTCAAGATTTCTTCCATTTATTCTTCTACATGGATATACCATAATTTGTTTATCCATTCCAACTACCTAGATCCCACTTCATTTCAAATTCTTTGCTACTACAGTAAGGGCTACTATAAATAGTTTTATATCAATTGGATTTTTTTTACCTCTTTAATGTCCTTAGGATATATGCTAAGAAATATTTCCATAGTCATCATTCAGAGGAACAATTCTTGTGATGAAGACTCCAGCTAACTCTACTATCACCAACACAAATTGCCAATCAACTGTTACTTTTAGTCAGATAAGCTCTGGGAACAGCAATGTCTAGCACATCAAATCTCTACTTTTGGCCCAGACCCTAAGGTTATCACTGAGGGAAGCAACCATTGTGGATATTCATTCTAGTAACTGTCTCTTCATATGCAGCTACACCGTAAAGATCACTATGTCTTTATCCCTGACTTGCAACTATTATCTGCAGAATATGTTGGAATTCACTGAATTTTTTTTTTTGATAATAGAGACTATCTTATTTTATATTTATCTTTCCACCATTTAGCATAGTGTTTTGCTCATAATAAATGCTTTTCATCTATTCATTTATTCAGTGGGTCAGATGGTATGTACAATTTAGTGAATTTTCTAATATGATTCCAAATTGTTTTCTGGAATTGTTGGAACAATTCATTCTCTCCTAATAATGTACTAGTCCATCTGCCTTCTCATAGCCCTTTGAGTATTTAACATATTCATCTTTTGTCATCTTTGCCAATCATGAAACCACAAGGCTTTTAGAATTCAATTCTGTTAGTAATAGTTATTTAGAGCATTCTTCTAATGAATATGATAGCTTGCATCTCTGCTATTGAATACTACCTATTTACATTTTTTGATCATGTGTCTACTGAGGAATTTCTCATATATTAGTATCAATTGTTTATGTATATATGCATACATACACACATATACATGTGATATACACATATGCATATATAGTTTATCAGAGCTATTTGCTTCAAATATCCATTATATAGATTTATATTTATACATAAAAACATACGTATGTATGTGTGTATGTACATGGTGGGTCAAAAGTTAAGACAAGGTCTGATGTTTAAAAACAAAAATAAAGGCATTATTAAATATTGAAAATCCTTCATGACTTTTGGCCCACCCAGTATGTATATACTCAGGTGTTTGTATGTATGCATGTATATATGTGTGTATTTATGTATATACATATATGTGTGTATACACATATACATATAACAATCAATAAGAACCTTCTCTTCATTTGCTAGTAAAAACATCATTGATTTTATCCATGCAGAAGCTCTTTCATTCTGTCAGTCTACTAGTGCTTATCAGGTACCTACTATGTGCTAGGCACTGTGCTATTTTGGGTAACTGAAACAGTCCCTTGTAAAATTAAGATTTTTCATCCTATCTAGAAAAAATAATAACAAAATTCATTTGGAAGAACAAAAGCTCAAGGATATCAGGGGAATCAATGAAAAAATTTGAAAGAAGGTGGTCTAGCAGTACCAGATCTCAAACTGTGTTATAAAGTGTTAATTATCAAAACAATCTGGAACTAAGAAATAGAGAGGTGGATCAGTGGAATAGAATAGGTACAAATTACACTATAGTAAATGACTATAGTAATCTAGCATATGATAAACCCAAAGATCCAAGCTTTTGGAACAACAACTCATTATTCAACAAAAACTGCTGGAAAAACTGGAAAACAGGACAGAAACTAGGGATAGACCAACATCTCACACCATATACTAAAATAAGGTCAAAATGGGTACATGATTTACACATAAAGGGTGGTACTAAGAGCAAATTAAAAGAGCATGTAATAGTTTATCTGTCAGATTTGTGGACAGAGAAAGAATTTAGGACCAAGGAAGATATACAGCATAAAACAAAATGTAATGTAGATAATTTTGATTATATAAAATTAAAAAGCTTTTGCACAAACAAAACTAATGTAACCAAGATTACAAGGAAAGCAGAAAACTGGGAATGAATTTTGGAAACAAGTATGTCTGATAAAGGCCTCATTTCTCAAATATATAGAGAAATGAGTCAAATTTATAAAAAAATACAGTTCAGTCCCCAATCGACAGATGGCCAAAGGATATGAACAGGCAGTTTTCAGGCAAAGAAATCAAAACTATCTAAAATCAAATGAAAAAATACTCTAGATCACTACTGATCAAAGAAATACAAATTAAAACAGCTCTGAGGTATCATCTCACACCTATCAGAGTGACAAATATAATAAAAAAGGAAAATATTGGATGTTGGAGGGGATGTGGGAAAACTGCAATACAAATTCACTGTTGGTGGAGTTGTGAATGGATCCAATCATTCTGGAAAGCCATTTGGAATTATGCCCAAAGGGCAATAGAACTGTGCATGCCCTTTGATCCAGAAACTACACTGCTAGGTTTGTATCCTAAACACATTCACCAAAAGAGAACAAAATCCTTTGTAAAAGACCTGTTTGTACAAAAATATTTATAGTAGCTCTTTTTGTGGTGGCTAAGAGTTGGAAATCAAAGGAATGCCAACCATTTGGGGAATGGGTAAATAAGCTGTGGTATATGATTGTGATGGAATATTATTGTGCTATAAGAAATGACAAGCAGGATGCTTTCAGAAAGAAATGGAAAGACTTACATGAACTGATATACAGTGAAGGGAACAGAACAAGGAGGACATTGTTCACAGTGACAGTAATATTGTTCAGTGAAGAACTGTGAATGACTTGACTATTCTAAGCAATACAATGACTCAAGACAATCTCAAAGTCCTAATGATGAAGCATATTATCCATCTCCAGAGAAAGAACTGATATTGATTGGACACAGGCTGTATAATTCTATTTTTCACTTCCTTTCATTTTTTATTCCAATTTTCTTATATAAAATGACCAATATGGTAATATTTTACATAATTGCCCATGTATAATCCATTTCTGATTTCTTACCACCTCTGGGAGGAGAAAGGGGAGGGAGGGAAGAGGCGGGAGGGAAAGAGGGATAAAATTTGGAATTCATAACTTTAAATAAAAATGTTTATTATTTTTTTAAAAAAAGCCTTTTCATCCCAATATAGTTGTACAAGGTATGCCTCTCCAATCTTTTCTAACTTATTCAATAATATGACATTTTCAATTTAAGTTGCACATCCTTTTAGAGCTTATTGTGGCATATGGTATAAGATATTATTCCAAAGTCAGTTTATGCCAAATTGCTTTCCAGTTTACCCAGGAAATCTCGTCATATAGACAGTCCTTATTTCGGTAGTTAGTGCTCTTGGATTACTGAACCTTAAACTGTTATGTTTGCTTCTGGTTCTTACTTATATAGTTTATTCCAAAGATGAACTGTTCAGTTAGATAGTTTTGCTGGTTATCACTACATAATATAACTTAAGATCTGATGATCCTAGATCCCTATTTCATATGTAGTCCCCTAACCATTATTTCTCCATAGATTGACCTTTTGATACTACAGATAAATGCTGTTATTATTTTGTCCTATAACACACCTGGTTGATATTCTATTAAATATGAAATTTAAATTAAGTAGTATTATAATTTTTATTATATTAGCCCAAGTCACTCATCTGGCCTTTCTAGACTTATTTCTCATTATTCCCCTTAACAAACTCTGTTTTTGCTAAACTACTAATAATTCCCAGAAATCAATAGTTTATCTCTCTTCCCTAGCAATATCTCATTCCTAAAACGCACTTCCTCTTTAGCCTTTTTTCCGTCCCCATTGGTGTGACATTTGAAATTAAATGTGTAGTTGCCTTATTCCTGTCCCAAGTGTAGGGAAAGCTAGCTAGGGTTTACTTATTAATTAGAAGCTTTAGCGCCAGTTTGAGGGCATTAAGCATTTATTAGAAAAAAGTGAACACCTGGGTCAGAAAGTTAAGAAAAGTCCTTTCTAGCTTAGCATTCTAGCCTTGCCTGGTTTTTCCTCAATTTTTCCACCTCCAGCCTGCTCAAGAGACAAACTGAGCATGGAAGCTTCCTCTGCGTCCCAAGGAGAGGTGGTCCTTCCACACTGCTTCAAGCTAATTGGCTAGCATCACCCACATCCATTGGTTCACTGGACTTGAGGGTGGTCCTGTGTTCAGGTCAGAGTGCACGGTCTCTGAGAACACACCCTCCCGAGGGCCTGGCAGGTGTGGCTCCAATTGAATTAACTTTAAGTGAGTTAATCAATGAAGCCAGTTCAATCTCAGTCAATCCAATTAGTTCAAATCAATCCCCTTGAGCTGGGGCCTTTAGGCATTAGCAAGGCCTATTATTTTCTTACATGGGGCAATGAGGGTTAAGTGACTTGCCGAAGGTCACACAGCTAGTAAGTGTCAAATGTCCAAGGCTGGAAATGAACTCAGGTCCTCCTGAATCCAGGGCTGGTGCTTTATCCATTGTGCCACCTAGTTGCCCCGCTCTTTAGCCTTTTAAAATCCCCTTTTCCTTCAAAGCTCAACTTGGGCACCACTTCCTATGTGGCACCTCTCCTGATTTATTTGATCATTAGAGCTCTTTTTCTTCTTAAATATGATCTTCTGATGACTTCTCCTCATCCTTCCAATTTATCCTCTCTGTAGAATGTAGACATCTTGAGATCCAAGGTACAGTGTTTTTTTTTTTAATTCATAGTGTCTAATACAGTTTGTTGTACACAGTAGACACTAAATAATATTTCTTTAATTGAATTGATAAACATCGAATTTCAACTAATAATCAAAGAAATGCAAATTAAAACAGCTTTGACATATATATTTGCGTTCATCAAACAAAATAATTTAATTTTGCTGGAAATGTAGAGAAATAACTCTAAGACAGAGCGATCTTTTTAGAGAGTAACCTGGACAACTGTGACAGTGTTTTATTCTCTATCTCTGGATGTTGTCATTAGAACCTTTAATCTAAGTATATTATTAAAAGAAAAAATACTGAGGTAACCAAAATATATTTTTATATCTAGATTTTAGCCAAGCATTCAATAGCCTCATGTTATCTTTGTAGGCAATACCAAGAGATGTAGGCTAGATGGGGATAATGGTGGTGATGATACTGATCATGATGGTGGTGATGGAGAAGAAGAAGAAGAAGAGGAATGTGGTTATGATATTTTTATAATAACAATATTTGTAATATATTTTGTATATATAATGCCATCCAATTCTTTCCACAATCCCGTAAGTTAGACCTCATTATTGTCTCTACTTAATAGATGAAGAAACCAAGGGTAAGAGAGGTTAAGTGATATGCCCACGGACACACAGCTGCTAAATGTCTCAGGAAGGATCCAAACTTAGATGTTTCTGATCATAATGCCAATGCTCTATTCATTGCTTGGATGATATTACAATGATATGTATTTGGACTGATTTAATGACTGGACCAAAGTGTGACACTAATGGTGTAATGACATCTTAGAGAAGGTCTCTAGTGGAGTGCTTCAGGGATCTAGGCTGTTTAACACTTAAATCAATGATTTGGATGAAAGCAGAAATGGCCTGATTATTACATTTTCAGATGACCATGATGTTAGGGTTTTAGCAAACATGCTGGATGGGAAAATTAGCATCCACAATGAAAATAACAGGCTAGTGCTATAGTCTGGATTTAAAAAAGATGAAATTAAAAAGAGTTGTAAGGTACTACATATGAGTTAAAAAAAAAAAGAACTTTGCAAGTCCAAGTTAGGGGAGTCATAGTGAAACATCAAATCCTATTTAAAAAAAATCTGTGGATTTTAGTGGAAAAGTTGAGTCACCAGTCTCATAACAGCCAAAACACTAATGAAAATTTAAAGCATGTTAAGAGAGTCATGATGCTGAGATTCAGGGAGGATATAGTCTTATTGTGCTCTGACCTGATCACACTCCATCTCTCATATTGTGTTCAGGTCTGAGGACCACACCAAAGGACATGGTCAAGTTGGTATGTGTCCAGATGTCAACTATTAGGAGGATGCTAGACTTCAAGTTTATGGCATATCTGGGAAGGTATAAGTTAGAGAAGACTTGGAGGAGGAAGGTATAATAACTATCCTTAGATATTTGAAGGACTGTCATATTGAGGAGGTATTAAACTTGTTCTGTTTGTCCCCAGAGGACCCTAAAAGGATTTCGCTGCTATTGCTCAGTTATGTATGACTTTGTGAATCCATTTTGGGGGATTTTCTTGGTGAAGATATTGGAGCAGTTTGCCATTTCCTTCTCCAGTTCATTTTACAGATGAGGAAATGAGGCAAACAGGGTTGAGCAACTTGCCCAGGGTCGGACAGCTAGAAAGTGTCTGAGGCCAGATTTTTATTCAGAAATATGAATCTTCCTGAGTACAGGCCCAGTACTCTATCTGCTGTACCACCTAGCTGTCCTTAAAGGGCAAACATTGCAAAGAAGTAGATTTCAGCTAAATATAAGGGAAAACTTCCTAACAATTAGATGTATCTCAAAAAAGAATGGGGTACTTTGAGAAGTAGTAAGTTCCCCTCATTGGAGCTTTGCATGTGAAGGCTGGAAGACCACTTGGTTAGTATGTTGTAGAGAGTTTCTGTTCAGCTAGAGGTCTCTGAGGCCTCACTCACTACTAAGACTGGATGGATACCTGATTCAATAAACAGTACATGTGAGCAATGATTAGAGGATAGCTGGCTGAATAAATTTGGCATATTCATGTAAAAGAATACTATTTACCATAAAATAAAGAATATAGTATATTATGGAAAAAAATATGAGGCAATGAAGAAGGAATAAAGCAGAAATAGAAAGCACATACATTTCCTATGGCCTTGTAAAATAATAAATATTTATTGGTACACAAGCAGAAATGTGAAAAGTAATAGAAAGAAGTTTTGGGGTTTTTTTTGTTAGATTATAGTTTTCTTTCATCAAAATATACATAGTCTAACAGTTATGTTTTTATCTGGGAATAATTTCTCATTGTACTTGATTCTTAATATAATTAATATTTTGATAAAATTATTATACAATCAGTTGATTATGTATTCAGAATTATTATACTTCTGTTTGAGGGCTCTAGGGTCAGGATATTTATCATACAATGTGAGAGCAATTAAAATGTTATGTAAATACTAATAAACTGATGTTGCACTATATTTCTGTTATACTGTCTCAAGGGTTGGATCAACTCTAAGCTTTAAAATTAAATTATAGCTTTTTTATTTCATTTTCTTTTCTTCTTTCCATTTCTTCTATCTCCATTATACCATTCTTCCTTTCTGCTACCTTACTGAATCTCTAAGTGGCTAAGCCACTGCACTGAAATTATATATTAATGGAGGTTCTACTTCATAATTGAGAAATATTCACCTAGGGAGTTAAAGGGTATAAACCTAGAAGCTTCTAGCTATGTTATCTTTTCTTAAATATATAGACTTGGATGTGACCTGTTTGCAGCTTTTAAAAATAGTCTCAGTTATCCTGCCTTGGGTTTTAGGTCTGATGCTTGCCTTGGTTTTTCTGATCAGATCTACTACCATATAGCTATGTGACTTTAGGCAAAAATGCTTAATTTCTCTGGGCTTCAATTTCTTCATCTAAGAAGTGAATGGATTAAAATAACTTATGAGTTCCCTTATAGTTGTAAAATTTTGTGATTTAATGACTTAATCTTCTTCCCTCCTTACTTCCTTAATATGCAGTATGCATATGAAAATCTTTTGAATTTGAGAATCTGAGACAGAAGAATTTGTGGTAACTGACCATGCAGAATTATTTATCTTGGAAATGAGGGGCCATTGGGACATCAACTTTAATTCCTTGTGTTATTCATCAATGAGACAGTTAAATTGTTTATGATCTTTAATTTATAGGGGAAAAAACATCTGTAGATATGCTACTGAAAAGTTAAGGAAAAAGTAACCAGAAGGCTGGTATAAAGGTCTGTAGGTAATAATTGTTTTCTGAGTTCCTGTCTATAACACATAACTAAATCAATTATTAATATTCTAGTATATTCGAAGTAGAAGACATTGCAGACTGAAAGCCCTGGATGGAAAAAATATAATTTACAAAACATGGAAATACTAGAGTTTGAGAAGGATGTGGTTTAGAATATGATATTCTTTTTCTATAAATACTGCTAACATTTACATAGACTAGTAAGAATAACACAATATTGCAATTATTTCTACTAGCGACTTTTGTTGAGCAAATTATTCTGATGAGTAAGTTATACAAAAGTTCAGAGCAACAAGGTATCAGTGATAACTGTAATTTTTATTACTATTATCAATATCAAACATTTATTCAAAGATGACATATATGGAGCATGATGCTAGATGAATGGTACCACCAGAACACCCTGGTGATATCCTGATGCCCTGGGATCATTATGACCTCACCAAGGCTTTTGAGCTTTATAGGATCAGACTGAAATTAGAAGATGTTAATGACATGTTTTAAACTCTTGTCATGAATTCAACAATTATCACGTAGCAATTGGCTAGTATTTTAATTCCCCAAATTAATCCCTGGGGTAGATTAAAATATGCCATGAAAATGTAAAAAAAACAAAATTAAATCTAATTTAATTATGCAGTTTTCTTAACTGGAAGTAAAAGATACACACTCAAATTGTAAACCTCAGCATGAAAGGCATACGTCATTACCAAATCACACCTAGTTTCATCCTGGATACAGATAAAATAAATGAATGCTGTATTTAATTTAGAAGGGAAATAAAAGGAAGCAATGGGAAATAAAATGAGGTAAGACAGCTGAGTGAGAAGTTATATAAAAGTCCATTTTCTCCATTCCATCTCAAGATGGGTAGAAACATATCAAACTGAAAACTGAAAGTAAGACTAAAAATTCAAAGATGGACCAGGAAAGAAATCCTTACCAAGAAGTCCCACCATATAGATACTTACACACATGTACACACATGTACACATATCCCAGAAGAGTGATTAAGAAAATAAGCAAAGAAAAAAAAAAGAAAATTAATTCAATGAGGAAAGACTCTTGGTTAAGAAAATTATAGGATGAGTTTTCAGAAGAAAATAATTCTGAAATGAGTATAAGTAAAAGTCACAAAAGAGAAAACCAGCTGGCTATGAGAACCCTGAGAATGGTTTAAGGAACAATAAAAGAAATTAAGAGGTAAGGAGTAAAATAAATATTCTTAATAAAAATAAAAGCCTAATGGAAAATATATGGCTTAAAATAGGACCTAGTAAAATTTCACTAAAACAGTGGAAAATGAAAAAAAAAATAGAAATGAGATATCTAATTATAGAACAAGAAATGTAACCAAAATACAATATATTTGGAAAAATCTAAAAATCTTTTATCAAATAAAAGTTACTTAGTCATTTGCCTAAGAATCATCAGCTTTCCTTAAAAATGATGGGAAAAATATGAATACTATATTTCAGAAACCCCTTTTTAAAAATGTCAAGAAATATTGAAACCAGAAGGAAAACAGTGGAATGGATTCTGGATTAGTGGTCAGAAGAACTACACTGAATCTGATTTAGTTTATTCATGAAAAAATTAGAGCATCGAACCAGATGGCTTTGAGACCCTTTTCAGGCCTGGAAATTCATGACTCATCATTAAGAACAATAATAACAACAGTTGTTGTTTAGTTTATCCAGAAAAATAATTGCTAAATTCCAAAACTTTCAGATAAAAGAGAAAATATTGCAAGTGACTTGGAAGAGAATGATCACCTATCAAGGAACTCTAATTAGACTATATATTAAGAAACAAGAAAGGAAAGTATTATTTGATATGATATATGTGAGAAATGGGTAGTTGTCTCCTCTCAATGTGGATATAACAGTCAGTCATACTCCCCTGACCTGTTTGTAGGACAAAGGTCTCAGATCCTCTCCTCCCCCTCAGGTTAGCAAGGTCACATGGTTCAAGGAGCCCTGGTCTCAATTAGGTCCTCTCCAGAGTTCTGTCCATATAAGGAAGTATAAGGTCCACTCCCGAGTTATGCCCATACAAGGAAGAGGGGTGGGAATACTGTGTTCCAATTAGCTAGTTTTTCTGCATAGATTGTAACCCCGACCAGTGATGAAAAAGGGGAAGGTCCATTCGCATTAGGGACTAGGGTATAAAACAGGGCCTGTGAGCCCCCTTTCTGGGCACCCATTTAGCTGCACACTAGGGTGCCTCTTCGAGAGAAGGAAATAAAAGAGCTTTTGTCACTTCGCTGCTGAGTTCCTGAGAATTATTGAGAAGAGGATGAATTTTTCCCTCACAATATATACTTAAAATTAATGAAAAATTGCCTACAACTAGAATAATTTACTTAGCGAAGTCAAACATGATTCTACAAGGGGAAATGGACTTTTAAGATAATGGATAAATTTCAAAATTCTTCAGAAAACTATAGCAAGACAGAGTAAGAGAAATGCAAAATAAAATAATATTGAGGTATCACCTCACATTCATTAAGCTAAAAGAGAAAATGTGGTGAAATTCATTGTTGGAGGGGATGGGAGAAGATAGGAATACTAATTTCTGCTATTAGACTTGTAAATTGGTTCATTCATTTTGGAAAGTAACTTGGTCCATACTGTTGACCTAATTATAATCTTGCCTCAGAATTTGTGAATACAAATGCTACTAAATTCTTAGCCTCAGTTTCCTCATATGTTAAATGGAGATAATAATAGCATCTCCCTCATGGGTTTTTGAGGATCAAATGAGTTAACATATAGAAACCACTTTGTGATTCTTCAAGAAATCATTACCATTATTGTTATTGTTAGTATTATTACTCCAGCGTGCTAACTGTAAGTTAAGTAACACAACAGTCTATGAAGAAGTGAAACTGAAGGTAAGCCTAGGACAAAGGAAAGGTTTATAGTGGGCATCACCACACTGTAGAAATTGTGAATAAATGGCATAAACAATATCATTAAAGAAAACCATGACCTACAATGAAGATGATTTGATCAAATGGACAGCCTGAGTATCCTCTCAACATTAAAAAAAAGTAAAGACATCCTTGAGGATGTCTTGTTCTTAATGATGAGTCATGAATTTCCAGGCCTGAAAAGGGTCTCAAAGCCTTCCCTGTGGAAGGACATGAATAGGCAGACATAGATGGCCTACAATCTGCATTATTGAAATAATACACACAATGTCACAGTTCCATGGGAGTTTGAGTGTTTATTGGGAAGTTTCTGCTTCATCAAAACAAAATGTAGGGGCAGTTAGGTGGCACAGTGGATAGGGCACTGGCCCTGGATTCAGGAGGACCTGAGTTCAAATCCAGCCTCAAAAACTTAACACTTACTAGCTGTGTGACCCTGGGCAAGTCACTTAACCCCAAGTGACTCACAAAAAAAAAAAAAGCAAAATAAAATGAAATAACTTTCCTAGGGTTTGAGTTGTTGCTATTCAGTCATTTCAGTCCTATCTGACTCTTTGTGACCCCCATTTGGCAAAGATCCTGGAGTGGTTTGCTCTTTCCTTCTCCAGTTCATTTTACAGATGAGGAACTGAGGCCCACAGGGTGAAGTGACTGGTCTGGGGTTCAAATGCAATTGTATTATTAGATCCTGGAATTCTCTTTTATGCCTTTTATGCACACTTTATGAGATTGAAGAAGGAGTGATTAGGTCAGATTCATGCAAGTGGATAAAAGTATGCACATTTTGAAGAACCATTAACTTTGCAGTCCTGTGACTCCCTGCATGACCTAGGGCAAGTCATTTAACCATTCTAGAACTGTTTCCTCAACTGCAATAGCAAGGGATTCTGCTCGATGGCATCTATCATTCCTCCTAGATCTAAATCTATGATGCTATAAATAACACTTTGTTTTGTGGTAGATATTGGAAGGAATGGCTATGCTGTCTGATTACTCTATCGTCATTTTTAATTTTAAAATTATATTAATAGTCAATTAGGGCAGCTAGGTGGAGCAGTGGATAGAGTACCAGGCCTGGAATCAGGAAGACCCGAGTTCAAATCTGCCCTAACATGCTTACTAGAGGTGTGACCCTGGGCAAGTTCCTGGAGAAGGAAAGGGCAAACCACTGGAGTATCTCTGCCAAGAAAACCCCAAATGGGGTAATAAACAGTCAGACACAACTGAAAAATGACTAAAGAACAACAAATAGACAATTGATGGATTATTGTTTGGAAAACTTGGCAACAACTCAAATCAGCTTTTTGTTCATTTGAAATAGGAGCAAAGGGACAGCTAGGTGGCGCAGTGGATAAAGCACTGGCCTTGGATTCAGGAGGACCTGAGTTCAAATCCAGCCTCAGACACTTGACACTTAACTAGCTGTGTGACCCTGGGCAAGTCACTTAACCCTCATTGCCCTGCAAAACAAAAACAAAAACAAAAACAAACAAATGAAATAGGAGCAAAAAAACGAAAAGTGCTGTTGTGACCTGGTATTTCGTTGACTTGGATATGGCAAAAAGGGCTAGTAAGATTGCTGATGTGAGTAAAATAATGGCAAATGATCTTTTCACATGCAGAAGTAAGAGGGATAAAATTCTTCCTTTAAGGGGATTAGGGACCAGTCTTTTGACTAAATTCCCCATGTCTTTGTGATCACACAGGGCACCCATGTATATACTTAAATGTGTAAATAACATCTTTGATTTAGCAGCTGATAAATGATTTTTCTGACATTGTACCCAACAAAAGAAAGAACTGTGCTTTACTGATAGAGCATATTCTTATATATCAGATTGGTGTTTCTCCCCAAAGCAGCTCATCTCCATCTCGTGTTATAATCTATGTAAACAGGAATTAGCCTTGCAGAACATTCATAGAATCAAGACAGGAGGCAGAAGGAGGACGATGGAGAAGGATACAACAGAGGATTAAACACAAGAGCAGAACAACCTTCTTTTAGAAAGTCTCTAATTAATAGTCTCATTACTTTTTAATCTAGGTTTGTTTGCCTCTCAGAGGGGGGAAGTGATGAAAAGGGGAAATCGCACAGATATAACAATAAAAAGGGAGACCCGAAAAGAAGAGATTTGGCAGCTGAGAACGTTAGTAATGCATCAGTGTGCTTGGAAATTGATGTTGATGTAACCAGGGGAAGAACCAAAGACCGGTGCCAGAGGGGGCCCATTTATAATGAAATCAAATGAAGAGCCTCATTAGCCTCACAAATAGAGAAGAGGTGCCTGTTCCCCCTCTTGCTATAGCTGTTCTATCTCTATTATGTATGTGGGAGTGGGAAGGATTGGTAAAGTTGGGGGAGGGGGCAGAGAAGCATTATCACATTGAATATATGAATGGATCTTCGTGGTCCCCAGGGAAATTAAGGCACACACAGCTGATGGCTTTTATTTTTTCAATTGAACGAAATATAGCAAACAATATAAGCCATGGTGAGTCAAGTGGACTCTTTTTTCTGTGTCTCTTTTTCACTAAAGTTCTTTAAAGTGGGAAAAAGGAAAGTCCAAGCATAAGAATAAAAACTACCATATGGGAATTTGCTCCTTTGATTTAAATATATGATACTATGATTTTGAGACTTTTGTCATTGCTTTCAATAAAGCTATAGTCAGTAAAATTTGCATGTATAGAAATGAGTTTTGGTTCCAAATTATCATAAAAATTGGCAACTAGCTCTCATTTCTATACATGACAGGTTGACACTTAGAATAACATTTTCCCTCGTTTTTTAACTGAAATGTCAGAATTACATGATTAAGGTAGAAGGGTATCTTCAGTAAGCTTTTACTTCTAGAAATAGCTTGGGGGGGGCGGGGCAGAGAACATTCAGTGAGTTCACACTAGTCTTTTGTGTGCACTTTACTAGTTTGACACAGTGGAAAGACCAATTTTGGCAGTGTGAACTTGGGTAAGTCAATTAGTGTCTTTCTTTCTTTCTTTCTTTCTTTTTTTTTTTTTGGTGAGGCAATTGGGGTTAAGTGACTTGCCTAGGGTCACACAGCTAGTAAGTGTTAAGTGTCTGAAGCCAGATTTGAACTCAGGTCCTCCTGAATCCAGGGCTGGTGCTCTATCCACTGTACCACCTAGCTGCCCCATCAATTAGTTTCTTAATGTGTACAGTAAAAGGGTTTGAGTAGGTGACTATCACTTGCATCTCTACATTGATAACTGAGTCATGCTTTCTTATACCTGTATTGATATCAGCTTAAGAAAAAGCCCATTGAGTAATTAGAAGTAAAGATCACTAAGGAGGAATATCAACAGTCGAGTTCTAGGGAAACAAGTGATCTTTTCTTCTTTGAAATAATTTTACTGTGTTTTAAGAAAACAAAACTTCAAAACTATTATAAAATATTGCAGGTACCTTCAAATCAGCCTTAAACTACTCTGCTAGGCTTTAATTGAACTGTACTATCAGTTTTTCCACAGATGCATCTTGCGTTTTTATACACCTTTGCTGCTGCCCATTCCACTAACAATTCACTTACCTCTTCCCTCTTGCAGAATACCTACCCATCCTTTACAACTCATTATCCTTGATGAAATGATCTCTCCCACATCTGAATTCCTAAAGCACTTTTATGGAACAAACTAAAATTTAGGAGTTTTTAATATATGTTTATCTACCTTAGTACATTATACCTTCCCTGAAGGCAATGGATATGTCCTGTAAACTTCAAAGCATTATATAAATGTAAATTATTATCATTGTTTGTTTTTGTTTCCTAAAAAAATTCATGAGGAAGTTGTAAAGTAGATAGTCCAGTAGCCAGGAAGACCTAGCTTCAAGTCCCCCCTCAGACACATACAGGCTATATTCAAGAATACAAATTGCAGAAAAGGTGCTGACCTCCATTGATAGAGGAAAGTTTAGACCCTTTGCCCTTCATTTTTCTCTTCTGAGGACCAGCCTGGTTCAAATTTGGAAGGACTTATGACCAGGTTCACCGCCAATTAATGGAATTTTTATTTTTTGCTACAGCAACTCAAGAAAGCATCCATGAAATCATTGTGTGTGTGTGTGTGTTTACTGCAGTTGGAATATATGAACATAGATATGTCTGTTATATATTATATGGGGCACCTAAGTTGCACAGTGGATAGAGTACCAGGTCTGGAGTCAGGAAGAGTTGAGTTCAAATCTTGACTCAGATTTTTGTAGCTGTGTGATATTAGCCAAGTCACAGCCTTTTTTTGCCTCAGTTTCCTCAGCTATAAAATGTGGATAATAATAGCACCTACCTCCCAGAGTTATTGTGAGGATCAAATGAAATAATAATTGTAAAGCATTTAGGAAAATGCCTGGCAGATAGTAGATGCTTTGCAAATGTTAGCTTATATATACACACACAATGATATCTGTGTATATATATATATATATGTATACACATATGTATATATATGTATGTATACATATGCATATATACATACATATATACATGTATGTATGTATAACTAGGTGATACAGTGGATAGAATGCTGGGTCTGGAGTCACAAGTATATACATATATACATATATGCACAATATACATAGACACACACACACATATATATATATACATATTTATATGCAGATATATGTATATATAACTAGGGGGTACAGTGGATAGGGTACTGGGCCTGGAGCCAGGAAGACCTGAGTTCAAATTTGGCCTTAGATACTTACTAGCTGTGTTACCCTGGGCAAGTTGCTTAACCCCATTTACCTCAGTTTTCCCATCTATAAAAGGAGCAGGAGAAAGAAATGGTAAACCACTTTAATCTATTTGCCAAGAAAACCCTAAATGGGATCACAAAGAGTTGGACACAACTGAAAAATGGCTCAACAACAAGTATGTATATGTATGTATACATACACATTTATAAACCTAGAGCTAGAGATTCATATTCATATTACAGATTCAGAATATATTGCTGGATCTGCACTTGAAAACTTTGAGGATAGATAGGACCTTCAAGAACTCAGCCTTTGAGGACCAAGATTACTTTCATGTCATGATATGGTATCACATAAGCCATAACACAGAACACAGTACCAAAAATTCCATGCAATTGCTAGACGTCTTATTATGTTAGTCCCAGAAATACTCAATATTTAAACTATTTACAAAGTTTCTATGTAAGGGTCAGTTGTTGCCATTATCTTCACTAGTTGGCTAGTTGTTCAAGTTGACATTTAATAATTAACTGTCACACCTTGGGTCTGTTCATTAACTCAATTCCAAATTCATCTCACTGTTGTATCATATAAATCAGATCTATCTTTTCCAAAAGAATATTATAAAAGACTTGAATCAAATCCTTTGTTTAAATTTAAGCATATTACATCACAGAATTTTTATTTTATAAGAATAGTGACTTTGTCAGAAAAGGAAATTGGGTAAGTATGCTATGAGATCTTCTGCCTTTTTTTTTTTAACAGAACAATATTTATCCAACTCCAGGTGTCTAGTATTGCCCAGTATTCTTCAAAGTACATCAATAGTGTTTCTATTATCAAAACTAAAAGTTCTTTAAAAATCTTAGCCACTACTGTATGTTAGTCAGGAGATTTGAACTCATTTAAAATTGCAGTATTCTATAATAGAAAAAATAAGCATTGGAAAGATAAAAGGAAACATTCCATTTGGACCAAAATCCTTATAGCAGCACTTTTTGTAGTAGAGAAGACCTTAACTAAAATATAGGTTTGTAGATTAGTGAATATGATTCAGAGAGACATTGAAAAGGCATATGAATTGCTACAAGTTAAGGGAAATGGGTTCAGGAAAACAACATGTACAATAACCATTACAATTATTATTATTATTATTATTATTATTATTATTATTTTGGTGAGGCAATTAGGGTTAAGTGACTTGCCCAGAGTCACACAGCTAGTAAGTGTTAAGTGTCTGAGGCTGAATTTGAACTCAGGTCTTCCTGACTCCAGGGCCGGTGCTCTATCCACTGAGCCACCTAGCTGCCCCGACTATTACAATTAAACTGAGAAAGGGAACAACAACAAAATTCAAAACTGAATGGCATATAGTTTATAATGCCACTATCCCCAGTGTGGGATTTGGTCAATATGTTAGTTTTGCTAAACAATTTTTGTTTCTCTTTATTTTTTATTCTTTGTCATCAAGGATGGCTTTCTGGGATGGGAGAAGGATATATTGGAAAAAGGTTATATAAAAACAAAAGATATCAATCGAACCTTTTCTTTTAAATCATAAATTTAGAACTAGAAGATACCTTAGAGGTAATTCAGTCCAATGCTCTCATTTTGCATGTAGCTCATGTATGTTCTGAAGAGCCTTATATCAACTCTCATCCCCATGATAAGTCAGGCCCCTAGAACCTGGCTACCTCTCTCCTTGAGGGTTGTAGCTGAGGGGTCAGAGGTACCTCTAATGCCATCAGCTAAAGCCCCCAGGAGGGTGCTTCTGTTTTTTTGTTTTGTTTTTTGGGTTGTTTTTTTTTTTTTTGGCAGGGCAATGAGGGTTAAGTGACTTGCCCAGGGTCACACAGCTAGTTAAGTGTCAAGTGTCTGAGGCTGGACTTGAACTCAGGCCCTCCTGAGTCCAAGGCCAGTGCTTTATCCACTCTGCCACCTAGCTGCCCCCAGGGTGCTTCTCTTTAAAATTATTAGTTGAGAGTGATTTGTCATGTCAATCTTAAGCAGCTTTTAAAAAACAATATTTAGTAATGGGGGAAGCTAGGTGGTGCAGTGGATAAAGCACCTGCCCTGGATTCAGGAGGGCCTGAGTTCAAATTTGACCTCAGACACTTGACACTTACTAGCTGTGTGACCTTGGGCAAGTCACTTAACCCTCATCGTCCCCCCCACCCCCAAAACAAAACAAAACAAAACAATATTTACTAAGGTGGAACAGTTGGTACAAAACATCCCCTTCTCCATTCCTCAGTAGCTTGTGCATATTGTCCCACCAGTATATACAGAGTTCAGGGGACCAGGTCTCAAACTTGGAGCATACATGTGACTAAATAAAAATACAAATCCCTGGTTTTTGGAAATTACCTTTTTTTTTTTCCTATTTCCAGGGTCCTCAAAACCTTCTCCTTTAGCATTGTGGACCTGTGCCTTTCAGCTCTAAGTCTATCATCTTACAATTAATATTAACATTTATCATATTCACATTGTAATGCGACCATTTCATCAGCAAATTGAATTGAGTTTATGTAGTGATCAAGTTTATTTCTATGTGTACAAATGAGGGGGAAGACATAAAGAAAGACAATCTTTCTCCTCTACCCTTGCTTATCCATAATTAAAGTTAAAACCTCAGTAACAGTGTGGGAACCAAAGTTAGAGAAGTCAATTTCAGTTGTAAGCACTGCATGCTTCCTGTTAATCAGGAAGTGGTGTCATGTTAACGTGGCCTTTGTGTTTCTAGTAACTCTTCCCTCCTAATAAAGATATCTCTTCTTATCAAATTTGGCATCACCTGGTTCAGAAATTAATTAAAATAAAAGAATGGAAAAGATTGAGATCTGGATTAAAAGTTTCATTATTGTCAGCACTATTATAGACATTAATTAGTCTTTGTTTGCTTATTAATCATATCTCCCTATTAAAAAAAAAAAAAGATGGTAGAGGTTTTAAAGAGAGAGGAAAAAAATTTTTTCCTAACTCTCAAATGGTCTCTTTGCAACTGAACATAAAATGATTTCATTCTATGGAATGATAGAGATGGATTATCAAGTCCAATTTTAGGATCATGGGATAATAATTTTCTATTTGGAAGGTGATTTAGAGGTCATCTGGTCCAAGTCCATAATTTTACAGATGAGAAAATCCAAGGCCCAGAAAAATTATTTGCTTTGCCTAAGGTCATATTAGAGATAGAGCCAGGATTTGAATGTAGATGCCAGTTAGGTGGTGCAGTGGATATAATTTTGGACCTGAAGTTGGGAAGACTCATCTTCCTGAGTTCAAATTGTTAAGGGCTAAAATTCTAGCTAAACTGTCTAAAATATCTAATGAGTGGTCACCAATAAATTATAAGCTTTAGCAAGAGTTAGACTTTTAAGCATTTATTAAGGAGAATAAGAATTTGGTAAAGAGAGAGGAAGGCCTAGATTCCTATCTATTAAAGGGAGAGCACATTTCTAGCTCCCTTCTCCGCCAGAGTCCAGAGGAAAGAGCCTGAGAGCGAGCGCCAGTGTCTTCCTTCCTCCTCCCACTAGCCCGCGTCACTTCCTGATGCCAAAGAAAAGACTCCTGGTCTTGCCCTCAAAGACCTTCGCTTCATGGGCAGAACTCTTCTACAGTAAGTCTCCAGCAGGTGGCGTTATTCCAATCGTTACAAAATGTAGCTTCAGAGACTTACTACCTGTGTGACCTTGGGCAAGTCATTTAGCCCTATTTGCTTCAGTTCCTTTTCTATAAAATGAACTGGAAAAGGAAATACCAAACTCCTTCAGAGTCTTGGCCAAGAAAACCCCAAATGGGCTCAAAAAGAGTCAGACACAACCCAAATGACTGAACAATAACAACACCAACACCAACAAAATCCCAGTTGACTCCAGATGTAGTCCTTTTTTCACTGTTTCTAGTCAACGAGGTGGCTCAGGAAATAAACAGAGAGGGATGGAATCAAGGAAACTGGCACGTGAATCCTTCCTGACGATTGACTATGTGATCCTGGGCAAATTGCTTAATTTTTCCATCTTAGTTTCCCTATCTGTAAAAAGGAGATTGTAATGTTGTCTATTTCACAAGGTTGTTGTGAGAATCAAATGAGTTAACATATGTAGAGCACTTGGCAAAACTTAAAGCTATAGAAAGATTGGTTATTATTAACTTTTATATACAGTGAGAATGAAGAAAGAAGAGAGAGATAAAAGGTATAGAAGAGAAACATTTTATAAAAGTATCTTTTTTTCATGAAATAAAAAAGACCAGTTTCTCTCTTTATTTCCCACTGCTATAGTTCTCTTTGGTGTACAGTAGGAATGCAGTATCATAATAAAATGATGAAGTTTAGGGGGTTAGGAGAGTTTTTCTGGCAGAAGTGATTTGACATCTCTGAGGTAGGGATAGGAGACTAAGGGTAATTGCTGCTTTCTGGAATAAGTTTTAGCCTGTCCCTCTCGTTGCCCCCCACCCCATTGGCTCTGAAAACTTAGCTCTTTCCTTGTCACAAAGGATCCAGATGGATTTCCCATTGAAAGAGTTCTCTTCATGGACCCACATTTATACTAAAATCCTTAAGGTACACTAACAGTTACTCCCTAGTAATTCTGGGAGGATGTTTAAAGGCCTTTGACTGCTTCTCTCTAGTGAGGGGGAAGTCAAATAAAGGAGTAACTCAAGCAAAATAATTTTCCTGGATCTTGAAAAAACCTAATAGTTTTAGCCCTTTTATACACATAATAAAATCATTTTAGTAAACTGTTGGACAAACTATGAGAGGTCTCTTAAATGGGAGGGATGGTACAGGATGAATGAAACAATAAGTTCAATTGGAATTTCATGTAAAAGTCAGTTCTAGAAAAATATAGCCATCTTAGAAATTTCAATTTCATTTACCATTATTACCTTTCCTTACCTCCTCAGTACTGGAATCTGGGATATATCCTTTTTGATGAAGTATACAAAACTTGTACATGCTCTCAAACACATCCTTTTTACAAATCATAGACACATTTCATCATTCTTGGTGCATTCAAAAAGGTGTAGCTGCATTTAAATTATTTTTACTTTCTCTTAAGATTTTCAAGAAAGAATAGAAACTTGGATGGGGGGTAGCAATTACAACTAATAACCTATGGCTCTGTGCTTTTTCTCTAAAAACTTCATGACTTGACAGTTTCTTTCTGAAGGTTCTCTCCTCAAACATTCGAAAATTGTCCATACAATTAACTCCTCATATATTTTTTTTGGTGGGACAATGAGGGTTAAGTGACTTGCTCAAAGTCACACAACTAGTAAGTGTCAAGTGTCGAAGCCAGATTCGAACTTAGGTCCCCCTTAATCCAGGGCTGGTGCTTTATCCACTGCACCACCTAGCTGCCCCCTCATATCTTCTTTATGGTAATAATAGTATTTTATATTTGGATGGTGCATAACAAAGTACTTTCATAAAAATTGCAATCAGGTCATCTTCTCATGTAGTATTTAAAATAAACTATGCCACCATGAGGTGGCATATCTATTAGATTGGCTAATATGGCAAAAAGTGAAAATGACAAATGTTGGAGGGGATGTAGGAAAACTGGGACACTAATGCACTCAGTGGAATTTTGAACTGATCCAATCATTCTGGTGAGCAATTTGGAACTGTACCCATAGGGCTACAAAATTGTACTTCCCCTTTGATCCAGCAATACTGCTGCTAGGTCTATATCCCAAAGATATAAAAGTGGGGGGAACGAGGACCTCTTTGTCTAAAATATTTATAGCAGTTCTTTTTGCTGTAGCTAAGAATTGGAGATCAAGAGGATGCCCATCAATTGGGGAATGGCTAAACAAGCTGTGTCATATGATTGTGATGCAATATTATTGCGCTTTTAAAAAACATGACAAGCAGGATGGTATCAGAAAAACTGGACTTACATGAAATGTTATACAATAAGGAATTGAGACTGATTCAGCTATTCTCAGAAATACAATGACCTAAGAAAATCCCAAAGGACAAAAGATGAAACATACTATCTACCTCCAGAGAAGTGGATATGAATACAAACTGAAGTATGCATTTACTCTTTCTCCCTTCCCTCCCCTCTCCTCCCCTCTCCTCCCCTCTCCTCCCCTCCCCTTCCCTCCTTCTTCCTTCCTTCCTTCCTTCCTTCCTTCCTTCCTTCCTTCCTTCCTTCCTTCCTTCCTTCCTTCCTTCCTTCCTTCCTTCCTTCCTTCCTTCCTTCCTTCCTTCCTTCCTTCCTTTCTATTTATTCATCTTTTTGTACAACATAATACAGAAATGTTTTACATGATTGCTCATGAATAAACTATATCAGATTGTTTACTATCTCAGGGAGAAGGAAGGGAAGGGATGGAGAGAGGGATAGACTTTAGAACTCAAAACTTTTTTAAAAAATGTTTAAAAATTGTCGTAAAATGTAATTGGGGAAAAATAAAATAACATATTAAAATTAAAAAATCAACTATGTCATGGCAAGGCAGGGTAGGCAAAGATTTGACCTCAGAATCAGGAAGTCATGCATTTCAAGTTCTAAATCTATCCTGAAGACCTGGGGAAAATTCCATAAGCTTAGTTGGTTCATATTTAAGGTTTCCTAAAAGAGAATAAAGTGCCCTCATCATACAACATAGATTATATGTAAGCCAGATACTCATTTCTCCCTCTGATTCCAGGAATTTTCACCAATCTCCCCTATGCCTAGAATTCTCTCTCTCTTCATTATTGTCTTCTGTCCTTTCTTCATGACTCACCTACAAGCTCTTTTTCAGGAAAGGAAACCTTTACTATTGACCCCTAAACTAGTGCCTTCCCTCTATTGATTATTTCAGATTTATCCTCTATATATAAACACATCTTCTATTCCTTTCAAACAATTCTTTAATGGTGTCCTTTACTTCTGTTCTTCTGAGTTACTCATTGGTTATCTGTCCCAGCATGATCACATCCATAATGCCCTTCTCCACTGTCCTTTATGTAATATTTATATTTATTTCTTCAGAGGCAGTGATGTTCTACATCTTGCTGTCATATAGTAACACCTATAAAATGTTCATATTGAAAAGAGAATTTTTTTTCTCATGGAATATCTGGAAGATAGTAATTTTTTTTAATACTTCAAAAATGATCTGAACTACTTTCTTTTTCCTTTTCAGCTCTTGACTCAAATTATTTTCCTTCTGTACTTTCTTTCCCAAATATACAAACTATTAAACAAGCCCTACAGGATGTCCATCCAAAGGCATGCTCAAATCTAGACAATAGACATTCTTTATCCACTTGGTCTTTCTTGCTTGGATGGAAAGGTTGAAGATTTTTGAGTGTCTTTTTCAGGTCCTTCCAGGAGGTTCTGTAATATCCTTGAGGCAATAAGTATTACATCATTCACGAATGGGAGCATATGGAGGACTGGGAAATATTAATGGAGGATCCCTACTGGACATGTACTCTGGGACCTAATCACTTTGGCAGATGGGTGGCACAGGGAATAAAGCACTGGCCCTAGAGAGAGCAAGACCTGAATTTAAAAAATGGTCTAAGATATGACTAGATATGTGACCATGGGCAAGTCTCAATTTCCTCAACTATAAAATGAAGATATACTAGTACCTATTTTCCAGGATTGTGCAAATAAAATTAACTAATATTTATAAAGCAGTTTTTAAACTTTAAAATGTTATATAAATGTAATATTGTTTTTATCATGATAAAATGCCTTTGGTGAGCAAATCTCTCCCTGTTTTGTGCCTTACATAATGTTTAATATCAAAGGGTTATTCCTCTTGTTATATCTTCTTATACTGGATGATCCTGATCTATGGATTGTAGGTCTGTTTTGTTTTATTGAATCAAATGCTTTTTATAATTAATAAATAATAAACACCGTGGGATTTTATATTTTCTATATCTTTCAGTTATTTTATTTTTATTTTAAGCTAAACAAGCACCAAATAAAATAAGTACTTCCAGATATAGAAAAATAATTATTCATGACATTGAATCTCTATTGCATGAAGTTTGCTGTCTAAACTATGATGAGAAAGATGTGGTCTATTGTTGCATCTATCTATCTATCTATCTATCTATACACATAAAGATTGGAAAAGAAGGTAAATTGGACAAAGTCTTTATTCTCTTTAGCAGCTTTTTTAGGAGAGGAGGGAGTTTGTGATGTTAGATTTAAGTGAGGTACTTCTTGATGGAGGAAACAATTTAAAAAGTTGTTATTTTCCCAAATGTTTTCCATTATTCTTCTAGTTCTGGCCCATTTACATTCCTAAATTTCCTTGGGATGACTTAGTTTTTATGAGATGACACTGTTCATAATCATGCATTTTATTTCTTAGTAAGATTTTGTAGACAAGTTGACATTGGGACTCAGTTTTGTCTTTGGCAGCCATATCCCTCTGTTTATATGATATGTTTACTGACTGAAGCATATTATTTTGTTTATTTTTGTCTTGGAAATCAATTTACATTTGTTAAACTTCATTATTATAGTTGGTGTCCTTATCCTTAAGTAAGAAATCTTATTTCTGTTGTCCACTTTTCATTTTTTATTTTTAATTACTTCTTTAAATAATTTAGGTTGAAATCCTTCTGACCACATGCCATATCTTTTTCTTCTTCTCATTTAAAAAAAATCCTATCTTAACTCTGACATATTGATGTTTAGACAGCACACAGTTGACTTAAGAATGACAAGACTTTTTTTCTGTTCTAAAATACAATCTAGTTTATTCTCTCCATGTACAATTTCTGCCATTTTTTTTTCAAAGAAAACGTTCACAGTTTAGGCAAGTTTGGTTTCTGTGTAGTGTACAAGCTTTTGGCCTCTTTAGTTCTCTTTCCTCTATCTTTTTTTTTTTGAGGCAATTGGGATTAAGTGACTTGCCCAGGGTCACACAGCTAGTAAGTGTCAAGTGTCTGAGGACCAGATTTGAACTCAGAGCCTCTGAATCCAGGGCCAGTGCTTTATCTACTGCACTAGCTAGCTACCCCTTTTCGTTCTCTTTCCTAAACTGTACTTGCCTGTATATTCCTCTTATCCTCATTTAACCTATCTTATCATAGAAGTCAATAAGTATTAGACTTTATGTTCATTTAATTTGGAGTTTCTTACAAATTTCTTCCTATAGTCTTTCTGCCACTTTGTTCTCTGCAATTGGTTTTGCATATGCTGTCAATTATTTTTCAGAGTGGTCTTCTTCTTGCAAATATGTATCATAAGTACAACAGTATGTGGTGAGCAAATGTCTCAGGAAATGATTTCTTATAGCTTGTAGGTGAAAAAATAATGCCCATTCTGCCAAATTCTTTCTTTGCTTCTCTAAGGATTATCAATGAGACATCATTCCAATTCCCCCTTTATTTTGTTTTATTCATAAAAAGAATGCTAAAATTGATATGAGTCAGCTCCTCCAACAATACAGCAACTCATCGGTCATTGGACAAGGATCTCACAGTTGGAGTACCAATAGCAAAATTAAAGTTTAATGGTTGTCTAAATCTATGTGATTCTTAGCAACTTCTCCTGCCTTTCCCACAATCATGGCAGAAGAAATAACAGGACAGAGGTATAATTAAATTTTTTCTTTGTTTCTTAAGTTGCTTTGGAGAAAAAAAAATGTTAGCAGGTGCCAGATTACTGGTAATACACCTCTCTGTAATTAGCTATGTGATAGATTTGTTCTTTCCCTGGGACCATATATGAAGCATAGTATAAATTGCCAGAGCTTGTGATCATCTGGCATAAACTTCAAGAATCCAAGGTCATCTCCACACCATGATAGAAATCAGGGTAGGACTTATATTGTGGCATCATTTATATTGTGTTTAGAAAGAGCCAAGTTGCAGCTAAATGGAAGGATGTATTTCTTAGATAGGAAAGGAGCCTACAGAAAAGGTTTTATCTTCCACCCAAAAGCTACGAGGAATTATTTCCTGGAACATTTGCTCATTACACAAACATGTACACACAAATATTGTGTATATACATATACATACACACATAAATGTTTGTGTATACACAAAGAGAGAGATAGAGAAACAGAGACAGAGAGATAGAGACAGACAGACAGACAAGTGAGTAGTTAGGTAGTGCAGTAGACAGAATGCTGGACCTGAAGTCAGGAAGACCTGATTTCTACTCTGATCTCAGACACTCACTAGCTTTGTGACCCAGGGCAAGTCACTTAACCCTGTTTTCCTCAGTTTCCTTATCTATAAAAATGAGCCAGAGAAGAAAATGGCAGACCACTCCTGTATCTTTGCCAAGAAAACTCCAAATGGGATCACAAGGTCAGACAGGACTGGAAAATAACTGAACATTTGTATAGGGTATTCCAAAAGCCTTCGTATATATATATATATATATATATATATATATATATATATATATATATATATACACACACATATATACATATATATATGTGTGTGTGTGTGTATAGGCATACATATAAATGTATACATATGCATATGTATATATGCATAGTTATTTTAGGAGATTAGACCTATATTCCATTTGTGAAACTGAAACTGAAAAATAAATAGGTTTAAATAGTTAAGTATGTTTCTTCACTTGTCTTTTGTTCCCAAGGTGCAGAATGTCTTGGGGGCATGCTGTTATATTACTCCATATATCTAGAAGAGCCAGACCAGTCATCTTGATACTTTCCTTTCTATTAGAATTAAATTCCAATCTGGAATGTTCTTCTTCAAAGGAAAAACAGGTTGAATGTTCATTTAATCCATCAACATTGGTCAGTGCTTTCTCATAGGGAATTTATGTCAAAGTCATAGACTTACAGAATTTTAAAACTGGAAAAGGTCATATGACCCCTCCCAGTTATAAGTTTGTGGTGTAATCATCATCTAATCTACTCTCCTTATTTTGCAAATAAGAAAAAGGAAACCCAGAAAGATGAAATGTCCTGCCCAAGGTTACACAGTGAATTCTCAGACAGACTTCACAGAGATCATCTCTTATCATATTAAGTAGTTAATATTAACAATAATAATACATATTTATGTATTACTTTAAATTTTTCAGAAGGTTTTACATACCTTATTACATCTGCTCCTCCTAGTCACACTGTGGAACAATACTATAGTTATTATTCCCATTTCACACATGAGCAAGATGAATCTGAGAGATGTAAAATGCCTTGTTCAGGGTCACATGGTATTTGAAGGAGAATGTTGATCCAAGTGTTTTGGCTTTTTGGTCCAACATTCTTCCCACCATGCCACACTGACTTTCTTTGTGCATCTCATTTGCTTTCTATTTCCAAAGAGAAGGTGGGGAGGAGTGATGAAGCTCATGATGAATGAGTGAGTTGTTTAAAATGATGGATCCTCTCAGTCTTAAATTCTATGATTCTTTTCATCTGGGTTTGGGGAAAATGGGAAGAGAGAAAGGGAAAAATGAGAACAGGGGAAATGTCTTCAAAATGCACTCAGAGACATTATTACAATTCAGCTCATTTCATCTAGGTGCAGAGCCAACAAAAGATGTATAATCAACTAGATGCTACAAATTCTTCATTCTTTAAGGTTTCCCCTTTTGTATTTCTTTACATTGGGCTTTCTATGCACAACTATTAATTTGTTTTTGTTTTGTTGTTTTGTTTTTGATGGGGCAATGAGGGTTAAGTGATTTGCCCAGGGTCACACAGCTAGTGTCAAGTGTCTGAGGCTGAATTTGAACTCAGGTACTCTTGAATCCAGGGCCAGTGCTTTATCCACTGTGATACCTATCTGCCCCATAAACTATTAATTTGAATAAGAATTCTGGGGCTGATTTGCTACCACCCTTTATTGCTCTGTTTTAGGGAGTGGTATTTAATTTAATTTAACAAAACATTTTATTTTTGTTGTCATTCAATGTGTCCAACTCTGTGATCCCATTTGTAGTTTTCTTAGGCAAAGACATTGGAGTTAATTGTCATCTCCTTCTCCAATTCATTTTACAAATGAGGAACTGAGGCAAACAGGGTTAAATGACTTGCGCAGGATCACACAGCTAGTGTCTGAGGCTGGATTTGAATTCATGGAGATGAGGCTTCCTGACTTCAAGGTTGGTATTCTATCCACTGTGCAAGCTGGCTGCCCCAACATTTTTTCTTGGCTACCTGTTATATGCAGGACACTTTGCTAGGGGAAGGGGATGCAGAAAATAACTAAACAAAAAACATAAACATTTCCTGCCTTTAACAAGTTTTTATTCTCACAGAATCTGCTGATTTATTGCCAAACTGTAGCTCAGCATACATTTATCCACAGTCAAAAAGCTAGAAAAGGGATAATTGAAAGCACTTCTCAGGAATACCCATGATTTCAGCATGTTAGGTTGGAAGGTCTGCATCAAAATTCCTATTATTAAGTATTTGAATTTGACTTTTCCTAAACTTTTAATTAAAAACCAACTTTAACTTTAACTAATATTTAACTTATAACTTATGAAAAGTATAGTAAACTTAGCCTGGAAAGAAATATAGACAGTGTATGTGTATGTATACACACACACACACACACACACACATATGAGTGTGGATATAAACATGATGTACACAGTGTCTACAAAAATGGATGGGACCAATTTGGGAACTTATTTTGTTTGACTATGTATATTTAAATTTTTTTTTTCATTTTCACTGTAAAGTGAGTGGTAAGGGACAGAATCAATTTGTTAATTGAAAAATCATTAAGAAAACAATAAAATAATTGAAAATGTTATGAAATTATAATAACCAAACTGGGCCCCAAAGAAGAGATATGAAAAGTTCCTCCTCCCCCTTGCCCCCCCATAGAGGTGGAGGGCTATAGGTGTGGAACAATTTATTCAATGTCACATGTCATTATATAACATCAGCTCATTTTTTTCATGAAATGGTTACTTTTGCTGTTTTTTTTTTCCTTTTTCTATTCTTCATTTTCAGGGATGGCTCTTTACAAGGGGAGGGGGAAATGCATTAGAAAATGTGGGTGATATTAAAAATGAAAGAAATTAAAATGATTTAAAATGAAAATAAGCTTTAAAATGACAATGGCCTAGTTGTCACATTGTGTATCCTGCAAAAAAAATTTGCAAAAATATCTCTTTTAGCTTTGTTAGATTTACATGCTAGTCAGTTAACATTCATTTAGGCTGCCTCAAAATATTGCCTCTTTATGAGTAGATTAAGATAATGCAAAATTTTGTCACTTGTATCACTTGGGGAGTATTTTCACAGATGAAAAGCATATTTTGTTCATTTAAGAATGAGACAAAGGAATCATAAAGAGAAAGACTCCTCTGTAGATCTGATCATGTTCCTAATCCATGGCTTTATAAGAGTCTCCTAAAACAATGAGCCTACTTTTACTGGTTGGCCATGGAGAATATTTAAAAGAGGAGCAGGGCTGAATCGCCCTGCCTTCTACCCCACCCCCCATCAGATACAAAAGATTTGCTGGAGAAGCTTAACTTGGTAGAGGGCTTCTAGTAAGTAGGCTATTAGTAGAGTACTTGGATAGACCCTTTGTCTATTCTCAGACTAGGAGACAAAATGATTGCAAGCTTATACTCATGTCATATTTCAGCAACAGGAATATAGTTTTATCCTTTTATCCTTCTAAAATATTTCTGAAGATCCCATAAAACTTGTGATTTATTCTTCAATGAAGTGTCACATTCTGTGGAGTCAAATATATATCTCTTCTAAGTTCTGTCATTTGAACAAATGTAATAAAATTCTATTCTCTAAAAGAGGAAAACCTCCTCTGATGTCACTCAATGTAATTATATTGCAGCTTCCTAAATTTATATGGTGCTTGCCATAATTGCAACCAGGAAGTGGTTATATGCAATAAAAGATTTTGGCATGGGCATATGGAAAGTTGAAAATAAATGGTTTATGAGAGTACAATATGCTGACCTTAATGTAACCTTGTCTTTTATGGGAAACTTTTCCTTAAATAAAAATTAAATATGCCACACTTTATAGAACAATTTAAAAAGTAAGAGTGGCATGTGAAAGTATTGGAATTAAATGTTGACAACAGGCAAGAAAGTAGTTTAAAGTTCTTTATGTAATAGTGCACTTTGGGGATAAAGAATCATTTGGAAACTATGCTTATTCAATTGAAATGGCTTTTTAATATAGGTTTTGATATATTCATATGAGAAATGTAATTTTATTCTCTGAGGAACATCATATATTCTTAGTAAAATCAGAGAAAATTATCAAATACATATGTTAAGGCCCATATATAGACTGATAGGCAAGACTTACCAAATACAGAGAAAAGCTCTAGTCAAAGCTGGAAAAACAAAATGAAATTAACTTTTGAAGTGGTTTTATTGAGCTTTTTAAGTGAGTTTAAAAACACTATACTTGAATAAAAGTCACAGTTCACCAAATTCAGTGAAAGTTTTATTAGTTTTTTCAGTTTTTTAGTAATGAAAAGACAACTTGAAGATTTTTTAGTAACTTTTTTTAACCTAAAAGAATAAAACTATTTGGATGAAGGTGCATGGAATGGGATCAATTAGAAAAGTTATTTTAATTTAAGCTTTTGGTAAACTGAGTAAAATCTAAGTAATATTTTAAAAATCCAAGCTAACCACCTAAAGGTTCATCTTTCTCTAAAAAGATATTTTAAAATTAATGATAAGGGAGATTTATCAGTCCAAAATGCTTTTAGGGAAAAATTATCTTTTTCTAACAAATGGTCTTCAACATCTGGAATGCATTCCTTCTTCATCTCTGCTTTCCTATTAGCTTCTTTCAAAGCAGAGCTCAGGTGGTAAATCTTGATGAGATCTTTACTCATCCTCTTATTTCTTAACATTTTTTCTTTCTTGAAATTACTTTATTTTTAGATGTTTTTATTTACTTACTCATTTACCTGTTATACCCCACCAATGAAATGAAATTTTCTTTTGGTCTTTAATCAATGTTAATTGAATTGAACTTGAACAGCAATACCACCAGCCTTTGACTTTTCAAGATAGTAATATGTACTCTGTTCTACTGTTGTAGAGACCCATCTCAGAATATTCCTTGAACTCTACTTTTTTTCTTTATTCTCCTTCTTCTCCCCAGTTACTTAAAAGAAAAAAAATAGTCAATTTATTATCTAAAACTTTTTTTCTATCAATCACAGCAAAGAAGATCAATGTTACAAATTTTGGTCAAGGTGATAATCAAAAATTCACAAAAGCAGGTGAACAAGCAATCATGGAGGGGAGTTCTAGTTCCAGATATGGTTCTATGACAAGGTAATATAGTGACCTTGCACAAATTACTTTGATGAGGGG
The DNA here is from genome assembly GCF_019393635.1 of Dromiciops gliroides. NCBI lineage: Eukaryota > Metazoa > Chordata > Mammalia > Microbiotheria > Microbiotheriidae > Dromiciops > Dromiciops gliroides. The sequence continues at coordinate 206,370,314 of NC_057863.1, forward strand.
AATTCTTACTCAATTTGATGAGTCACATAATCAACTTAATTTTCTTTTATTTTGAAATTAAACACCAAAATAAACATTTCAATATATAAAGTGTAACAGAAAAAGAGCATAGTAAAGAAACTGTGAATCTGTATCAAATATAGCTTGTTTTCCTTTTCACAGATAAAATAAATTCACTTTATAATTTGAAAGCTTTTCTGCTTGTCTTTGTTTCTTTTGTTTTGTTTTATTTTGTTTTTGCGGGGCAATAAGGGCCAAGTGACTTGGCCAGTGTCACACCACTAATGTCAGTTGTCCGAAGCTGCATCTGAACTTCGGTCCTCTTGAATTCAGGGCCAGTACTCTATCCACTGTGCCACCTAACTGCCCCCATCTTTGTTTTTTTTTAATGAATTTTCTTCTGTTCTTTTGTATCCATTTTGACTGTTTTGATTTTCCCTCTTCCTTCTTTTTCTCCTTCTTACTCTTGCTTTTCCTTCTTCCTATCCTCCTCTCTATCACTCCCCTCTCTTAATTCCCCTTCCCCAACATGAAAGAAAAAAATTCCTTGTACCAAATACATATAGTCTATCAAAGAAAATGTACACAGTGGCCTACTCTGATATTGTATGTTTCATTCTTCATCTGAGTTCATTTCCTCTATGTTGGAAGTTACCTATGTTCCATCACCAATGCTCTGTAGTCATGGTAGGTTATATGCAGATCAGAATTCTTAGGTTTTTCAAGGTTATTTGTCTTTACAATTTTGTTGTTAATGTATAATTTATTCCCAGGTTCTATCTACTTCACTCTGTATCAATTCATCAGATTCTTCACAGGATTGTTTGAAACTTTGCCTTCCTTCCTTTTTTGTAAACAGTATAATAAAATTAAATTACATTTAAATAATTTGTTGAGCCATTCTCTCAAATGGACACTCCCTCAATTTCCAGTTTGTGTCAAATAAAAAAAAAACCCTTACAAATATTTTAATATATTTCTTTCTTTCTTTTATATATAAGGTTTACAGTTAGTGAGTGTTTCAGGCCACATTTGAACTCATGAAGATGAGTTTTCTTGACACTGGGCTTGTCACTCTATCCACTGTACCACCCAGCTGCCTCTTATTTGTTTAACTTATATGCAGATTACATTATGTTAAATGCCAGGCTGGATGAATCAAAAGCCAGAATTAAGGTTGCCAATATCAACAATATCAGATATGAATATAATACCACTCTGATGGTAGAAAGTGAAAAAGAATTAAGAAGCCTCTTATGAAGGCAAAAGAGGAGAGTATAAAAGTTGGCTTGAAGCTTAACATTTACCAAAAACAAAACCAAAAATGTAAGATCTTGGTAACTGATCCCAACAATTCCTAGAAAACAGAGGAAAAAGGAATGGTAAGAGTGTCAGATTTCAGACTCTTGGGCTCAAAGATCACTCCAGATGTCTGCTATAGCCATGAAATTAAAAGACTTGCTCCTTGGAAGGAAAGCTATGACAAATCTGGACAGCTCACTAAAAAGCAGAGAGATCACCTTGCCAACAAAAGACCCTACTGCCAAAGCTATGGACTTTAATGAAAGCTGAGTGCCACAGAACTGACACTTTTGAAGTGTGGTGCTGGAGAAGACTTTTGATAGTCCCTTGAACAAGCAAGAAGATCAAATTAGTCAATACTTAAAGAAATTCACACTACTTACTGGAAGGTCAAATACTGAAGCTAGAGATGAAATATTTGTGCTATATAATGAGAAGATAGGACTCATTTGAAAAGACTGACATTGGGAAAGATTGAAGGCAAAAGGAAAAGGGATGGCAGAGGATGAGGTAAACAGATAGTGTCATGGAAGCAATGAACTTGGACTTGGACAGACTTTAGGAGATAGTGGAAGACAGAAGGGTCTGGCGTATTTTGGTCCATGGGGTCATGAAAAGTCAGACATGACTGACTTTTTTCATATCAGTAGAGATGTCATGGGTTAGTGATTTTGGAGTAATAGTTCCAAATCATTTTTTAATATGTCTGGAGCAGTTCACAGTCTCCCAATGGTGCATTAGTTTAGTACCAACATCAATAGTAATTTTCCTATTTTGTGGGGTCATTTTTGTTAATCTGATTTGAAAGAGATATATTATAAGTTGCTTTGGTTTGCATTTGTCAAAATATTGGTACTATAGGGAATTTTTTCCCATTTATGTTAATATAAACATTACCTGTTTATATCTTTTAATCTTTTATCTATTGGGAAATTGCTCTTTTTAAATACTTTTTTCTCTTCCCTATGGACATTAGATATTGGAGCTTTATCAGAGAAACTTGATACAAAGATTCCTATCCCCACTCCCATTAATCTTTCCTTTCTCATTTTAATTGCATGAATTTTGTTTATGCTAAAATTTTTCAATTTTTTGTAATCAATATTGTTCATTGTGTTTTCTGTGATCCTTTCCATCCTTATTTGGTTATAAATGCTTCCCCTATCCATAATAGTAATAAGTATTTTCTTCATTGTTCCTCTAATTTATGTAATATCTATGTCCTCAGTATATTTGGAAAGTGTTGTATATTGTGTGTAAGATGTTTTTCTAAACTTAATTTTTTCTATGCTGCTTTCCAGTTTTCTCATCAGTTATTATCAAAGATCTTGCACAGTACTTAGGGAGTTTGATTTTTTTTTTCTATGTTCATTTGTTTTGTATGTTGTTTACTTAATTTATTCAGTTAATTGACTTTTCACTTTTTAACCAGTACTAAGTAGTTCTGATGATTATTGCTTTATGCCATTGTTTGAGATGTGGTAGCCTTAGGCCCTTTTCTCCTCACTTTTTTTTTCATTGTTTTCCTCTGAAAGTCTTCAGTATATGTTCCCCAATATGAATTTTGTTATTCTTGTTCTTTACTATATGTATGATGTAATGCTTTGGTGGTTTGATTAGCACCAAATAAATTAATTAATTTAGGTAGTATTGGAATTTTTATTATATTTCCTGGTTCAAAAATGACTATTATCTCTTCATCCTTATTTCTGTAAAGAATGATATTTGTCATTGTATTCATTTAATTCTCATGGGTATCTTGGTAGTACCCTACCAAGTATTGTATACATTGTATAGTTCATTTGAACGGGATTTCCTTTCTAAAAATCTTTTCCTACTGGGTTTTGTTGTCAATTTACAAAAAGATGGACAATTTTTGTAAGGTTATTTTATATCCTGTTATTCTATTGAAGGTATTCATTGTTACAATTACATTTTATTTGACTTTTTAGGATTCTCCAAGTAGATCAAGCTATGTCTCCCAATCAACTTGATGGGAATATAGAACATGGGACTTTGACAGAAAAAGAGGCAGAAGGGAGCAGGGAGTACACTAAAGGCATGGGGAATAGACTGTAAAAGCACAGGGATGGGAAGTGGGATGTTTTGTATATGGAATAACAAATCAATTTTCCTGGTCTTTAAAGCACATGGAAGTAAGCAATGTGTAATAAGCTTGCAGTCAGGTTAAGAAGGGCTTTAAATGCCAAACCAAGGAGTCTGCATTCAATCTTTTTGGGGGTGGGGGACAATGGGGGTTAAGTGACTTGCCCAGGGTCACACAGCTAGTAAGTGTCAAGTGTCTGAGGCCAGATTTGAACTCAGGTACTCCCGAATCCAGGGCTGGTGCTTTATCCACTGTGCCACCTAGCTGCCTCCTCTGCATTCAGTCTTAAAGGCAATTGATGGTGACTAGAGCTTACTGAGCTGCCTTGTTGTGTTGTCTTATCTGTGCTTTAGGAATATCACTTTTCCCACTTCATGGAGAATGGATTGAAATGGGGAGACACTTGAGTTAAATAGACCAATTCATGGATTGTTGCAATAGACCAGGAAAGAGGTGATGAAAGTCTTAACTCAATGAAGAGAAGAAGGAAGTGGGAGATGTTTAAAAATTAGAATCAAAAAAGACTTAATAACTGATTGGACATGTGTGGTGAGGGAGAGTCCTGAAGAGTCAAAGATGGCATCAAGGTTGTAGACCTGGTTAAATTGAAGGATAATGGAGACCTTGACAAAAAGAAGGAAGGAAGGAAATAAGCTTTCTTAAACCCTTTCTATATGCTAGGCATTGTGCTTTACAAATTTATCCCATTTGATTTTTACAATTGTAAAAATTAGAATCATGCCACCTGCTGGAGAGTTACTGTAGGAAAGCTCTGCCATGAGGAGAAGGCATCTGAGGGTAAGCCATGCAGCTTTCCTTGGGGTCAGGAAGTGACATTTGCTCGTGGGTACTGTCAACCAAGGCTACCAGCCAATTAGCTTGGAGATATGTATACAAGTGGATGAGACATTGCTAGTTTCACAGGAGGCTTGTGGGATGGAGGAGGTGTGACTTTTTCTCTTTCGTGAAGACTCTGGTGGAGAGTGGAGCAGAAATGCATGCTCCCTTTGATAGATAGATAAATCTAGGCCTCTTTCTCTCTCTCTTCACCAAATTCTTATTCTCCTTAATAAATGCTTAAAAGTCTAAACTCTTGCTAAAGCTTCTAATTTATTGGCGACCACTCATTAGATATTTTAGACAGTATAGCTAGAATTTTAGCCCCTTACACAATGCTGTTTACTAGGTGCTATTATTATATGTGTTTTATAGTTGAGAAGGTCATATGGCTTTCCTGGGGTCACCCAGGTAATAAGTGTCTAAGGCCACTTTTGAACTTAGTTTCCTCATTCCAGTTCCAATTCTCCAGAAATAAGGTTAAAGCAATTTTTCTGACCCCTAAGGCCTAAAGACCTGGTATATTACATTTATACCACTCCTCCAGGGTTCTCTAGTATTCTAAGGCAGTTGGGGTATCTCGTTTTCACAATTGGCTCAAACCAATTTTGTTCCCCCAGTTTTAGGGATTTCAACACACCAGTTTTATTTAGCCACTTTATAGTCAGATTAGCTTTTTCCAGGGAATATTTACTTCAAAGGCATAGCCATAATATTCAGACATCACATTTATACAACACCATGGGGGCATCTCTGTCTCAGAGGAGGAAAGGGGCACTAGGTTCATAGTTTATAGTATTAGTTTTACCATTTCAAGTCCAGACTGGGGCTTCCCTGCTCCTTCAGGGCTTGACTGGGACGTTGACTTCTTAGGGTTCCAAGATCACTATACCTCAGAGTCTATGAATTCTACCTTTTGTACCTAGAATACCAATCATGTAATAAGATTTTTAACAATCAATAAAAATCAATCAATCATAAAAAAATAGACTTGTAGCCCTGGACACTGCTGAAAAAGGAGGAGACTTTCTCAACATGGTAGTTTTAAAAGATGAAACCAATTTCACCATGCAGCCAATGTACAGAGGTTGCTCCCACCTACATGGTAGGCCAGTGCAGGGTGTCTTCACTCAGAGGCAAGTCCCTGGCATTACCCATAAGCCCCATTACATAAGTTTGATAAGAAGATTAGAGGAGAATGATCACCAGCAGCTTTTTGTTAAGCAGATGTTGACAGCTCTGAAGAAATAGCATCTAGTAAGTAAGTCTTCCTTTGACATCAAAAGGAAGGAAGATGGAAATCCTTTATTATACCTTTGAAACAATTTTCTACTGTGTTAGAGTCTCCTGTTAGTAGACCATTATCCCCTGGTACTTTGGGAACTTTTGGATAGAGTGGCTGAATCTTATGCAGTACCTAATTGATATTTAGGTATAATTTAGTGAGAGATTGTCTCATCAAAGGAGCTAAAAGTGATTGATTTTACAACTTTCTCTGTTTTCCCTTGATTCCTGGCCTAACTTGTTCCAGATCCGATGATTCTGAGAGCAAACCCAAAGCAACAAGGACACTTAGGAATATACAAAGCATTTGTGAAGGATCTTAGACGCAACCCAGTTCCGGAGTATAGCTGTCATTTATGTGATCTGTTAGAGTGACATTCCTGAACAGTGAGCTATTGTGATCATTAAAATTTAATTTTCTTTAGGGATAGAACACAGGAGATTATGTTAGGTTTATTAGCCTTGACCCTTTACACTTAGACAATTTTCCAGTTTAATTTTGGCTTATGGAGTACATAATTCATGTATCTCTGGTTATTATGCACTTTTACTTTTATGAATGCTATTTGAAATGCCTGCATTGAAGGCTATGACTTCCTTAACTACTGTGGCAAAGTGCATTCTGGTCAGGAAGCACAGAAAGAGACAAACATGAGGTAATGGGCATTTTTTTTTTAAACTGAGGCTAGGAGCAAAAGACGGATATGCAGATATAATAGAATAATAGCATGAACAATTGGTATTTTTTTCCTTAAAAATGTGTTAAATTGCAATTCATTTAAAATTTTCTTTTTAAAATGGAAAACAATACTTTAAATGACTTCTTTCTAAGCTTTTCTAATGATAGTACATTTTCAAATATTTATATTCTAAAATTCAGAAATAATATTTCTAGCACATGCCTGGGATTTGCATCTTTTTTTGAATTTTCACCAATCCAAAATAAAACTGAATGACTAAATTGTGAGGATGAGCATTACTCAGTTTCCCAAAATGATGAGCATGGGAGGCTGGGGACCTATGCAGTCATATTGGTATATTTCTGTCAAGACATCTGTGTGTGTTGAGAGCAAAGCTTTTCTCTCTGAATCAGTCGTCAGAACTGGCTCTGATTAAAAAGGTGCTATAAGAAGTTATATTCTTTCTTAAGATATTTCTTTACCTGATGAGCAAACTTTCTCAAATCCCAGTAAGGAACAATGCATTCCTTTTAGAAAATGCAAAAATGTGAAACCTTTATTATCTGGCCTTACTATATTTGTTTTAATTCCATCTGTCTAATAGGGCAGCTATCACAAGATGATATTTCAATTTATAACTGTAGCTGCAAAAATGCAAGATTGTTTAAAAATCTTTGTCAGTTAAGTTGCATTGTAGATTGAGTACCAGGTATGGAGTCAGGAAGAACTGAGTCAAATCCAGCTTTAGACACTTATTAGATATATGACTTTAGTCAAATCACTCAACGCCTGTTTCCTCAGTTTCCTCGAGTGTAAAATGAAAATAATAAGAACATCTACCTCAAAGAGTTGTTGTGAGGATCAAATGAGATAATATTTGTAAGCATTTAGCACAGTTCCTGGCACATAATAGGTGTGTATAAATACTAATTGTTGTTGTTGTTGTTGTTGTTATATATGGAGAGCGTTTTTCTGAACAGAAATGCTCTTTTCTCTGTGTTTGAATCTTCTTTTGCGTTCATTTCTCCATTTCTATGTACATGCATGTACTTTTCTCCCTGTGCTCCTGTTTCACATTGGTATGTATGTTTCTCTATGTCTATTTCCTCATAATATGTCATGCTCCTTTCAACCAATATTTACTGAGTGTTGCCTTATGTGGGGTGCTGACCATTGCATTGGGGTTATGAAGAATTACAAACATCTATTTCTGTTCTCAGATGACTTAAAGTCAGCTGGGCAGGATAGGACATGTAAATAAAATGTTAACAAGTCAAAGCAATATATGTTAAAGTTCATAATGAGTCATAAGGACAGTAGTTACTATTGCAGTATAGAGGATGTAATAATTACCAAGGGCTGAGGACGGCAAGGAAGGATTCATGGAAGGAATATTACCTGGGATGATCTTGAAGGAAGCATAGAATATAGACAAGTGGAAAAGAATGAGGAGAGTGGTCCAAAAAAGAGAAATCATATGAATATTGTGCTTTGAAAAAAAGGACAGATTTATATGTATAGTATATTTAAAAAGTAAGTGTGACTGAGATATGGGGTCCATGAAGAATGTATGTATGTGTGTATGTATGTATGTATGTATGTATGTGTGTGTGTATGTATATGCATACATATATACACATGCAAACACATATGCACACAACACACATTCACATGTTCATACACATATGTATACATATTCATACATACATAAGGTGGGCATCCAAGTGTGTAAGGCTTTGACATTCCAGAATAAGAAATTTGAATTTTGTATTGTGGGTGTGACTTTTAAACATATGAGAGACATAGTATCTGGATAATTTAATCATTTTATTAATATGGGTGGTGGGTTATTAATAAAATGAGGTCTATGGCCATTTCTCTCAGACCAAAGACACCTTCCTCACAGTTGGGTCTCAGTTATATACTTGTCCCACTGTAGGAGGACCATCACAAAGCAATCAAATCTAATCAGTTGATGTGATTTGGAGGTGGGGTATATTAAAATGAAATGGGGGGGATGTGACTCAAGAAAAGATCAGGGGAAAATGTAGAGACTCCCGCACTCAAGCTGATGACAGTACAAGGGTTTCCATCTAGAATTAGTTCCCGTGGGCCAAGTCTCATTAGTAAAGTCTTTCAGCTTATCTAGACAAAAGAATCTGTCTCCATCCAAGGATCCTTTAGTTAGTTTGGGTTTGGGTTGGGTTTGATCTAGATGAGATTTGATGAAATCTCTCAAGGAGACATTGTCTTTGAGTAGAGGGAAGAGAGGACTAAGAAGGGGAGATATCCAGGTCACCCAAGATATTGATTATTAATAATTATTTCTCATATGGGCAATAATAAATACCAATAATAATAAATAATGAATTATAGTTAACATAGTTCAGTTTTTGTCTATTTTCTAAATTTGTATATATCTTTTAGTCTTTGGTTTTCTCTGTGGTTTTCTATTGGGCTCCTTCAGATTCTAAATATGATTGTCTCCTTCATGTCCCTCTATCTCCTCCATCTGTCCACTGACTATACTATTGAACTAAAGCATATGTAATATGTATGCATACATGCTTGTATATAAGTATTCAAATATATGTATGGACATACATACATACCTTATGCTTTTAGCAGTTGGAGTGTAGTGTAGTAGGGCATACAAGATTATCCCTCTACACACAAACAGACCAAGCTACATCTAATTCATTGCCTTGGTGGATTTCCTAAGGCAACTATTCTCTCTCTTCTAGAGTTCTCTTTCTTTCTGTCAGGAGCTCCATAGCCAAAGATATCTTCCTGGAAATTTATATTTTATATTACAATTTTATAATTTTTCAATTTTACATCTCTTTCTCTCTCTCTCTCTCTCTCTCTCTCTCTCTCTCTCTCTCTCTCTCTCTCTCTCTCTCTCTCTCTCCCCTCCTTTCCTGGGATACTCCCTTTTAATCACTTCCTTCCAACTATCAAATTTGTACTGTGAAAACTGTTTATAAAGACAGAGGAAACTTTTTTAAAAAAAGGAAATAACAGATTTTCCCCATGTCCAGAGTGGGGCACAGGTGGGGGTGGGGGACTGGACTCTAGGTTCTCAGGAGAAAAACAAAGGAGAGAAAAGACATATGTATAATGGCCTAGGGGTCTGAAACCCAAGAGAGTTTCCCCAGCTCACCATCTATCATGACAGTCAGTCCCTTTATGTGTTTTTAAGTCTGGCTTTTGCCTGGACTCATCTAATATCACCTCTATATAGTCCACAAACTCTAGCCTCAATTTGAGTATAGTTCTCAATTGGAGTATTGCTGTGCCTTTTCATTAAAAAAAAAGTCCCTTACCTTAGGATTTATAGATTTCTCTAGTTTTGTTGTTTTGGGGTCTAAACTCTGAGGCTAGTCAACTCCTACTTAAGAGAACAAACAAGGTCATTCCATCAAACTAATGCTTTTTAGACTTAGTGTTTGCTTTCAACAACTTGCCCTAGCTCCTTATATCTTGGTTTCCCATATGAGAGAACTCACTCTAACTTATGGGGACTAGACAGCATGTTTTCCAAATCTTCATTTCTCTTGTCTAAGCCAAAGCTCAACAATGATCATTCACCTAATAACCTCAAACAGTTCTATTCTTTAGGTTTCTACAGTTATTTTAGACTCTAAGTCTTTTCTGTTGAACCAAACAAATGGTTGGGGGCAGGGAGGTAAGGGGGAAAGGCACAAAATGGACAAAAGCAATATGTGCCCTGGAGGTAAATTCTCTGTCTGCCTCTTCTGGCTGCTCAGCTGCTATATTGAATTTTTCAAATACAAAGGAGTCACCAAACTCTGGACTCCTTTAAAAGGTAGGAATAAGTTTACTCCAAATTTTATCTTTTACAAGGTGCAAAATAACCTATTCCCATCTTCAAAGGGCCCATCCTTTGCAAAGTAGAAATGCAGTCTGAGTAGAATGTCCCCTTATTTTCTTTTTTGTCTTTTTTTTTTTTTTTGGTGAGGCAATTGGGGTTAAGTGATTTGCCCAGGGTCACACAGCTAGTATGTGTTAAGTGTCTGAGGCCGAATTTGAACTCAGGTCTTCCTGACTCCAGGGCAGGTGCTCTATCCACTGGGCCACCTAGCTGCCCCTCCCTTATTTTCCTTGTCTCTGTTATCTGTCTATTATATCCTGGAAATCTGCTGAATTTTGAAAGGGGCAAACGCATATTTATTAAATAACTGGATGTTTCCTGTTTTAATTGCAAATGTGGAAGGGTAAAATGTTTTGTATTATTCTTTTAAAACTTGTTTCTAAAAACTTTTTACATAGCCCTTAATTTTGCATTTCTCTATGCCTTGACAATCCTGAACAGAAAAAGTTGCCCAGACCTGAGTTAAGATATTACAGATGTCTACTAGGCTTCTTTCTAAAGACACTTCCATGGAAGTTATTAAGGTTTAGTGATTGTTATCCATTAACACCTTATCAGGAATTAATTTATCCAGATTTGACAGTTTAGCAAAGGAATAAGCCCCAAGAGAGGTAACTTTTGGTAGGGAAATTTAAAAGGCAATGGGGCAGGGGTGGGGGCTGGGGTGTGGGGTCACTTAAACTCTGATTTGGTCTGCAGTATGCATCTCTGATAAGCAAATGGGAAAAATGGAAATCCCAGCAGGATTTCACACACAGGATTCAAATTGGGTGGAACCTCACAAATATTTATATTCACTACTTTCTTTTAATGGATAAGGGGAAAGAGGTTGGGAAAATTTCCCTTGACTCAGAGCAGTGTTAAAAATACAAGTCCTTAATGAACCGTGCTTGCCAAGAGTAGCACAGAGATCTACCCCCAGTGGAGCAATAAACTTCTACCCATCACAACATAGTTATCTACAGCCATTGCTTCTTTTAGCTAGGTAATGAAAAAAAGAGAGGATGGTGGAAAGGCTCTGGAAGCAGAGCTGAAATTAAGCCACAATGCATCCAGGAGAGGCAGAAGCAGAAGGAAATTAAGGGATCCCTTTCACAACATTTTAAGTAACTCCCTCCATTCCTCCATCTCCCTAGCTCCAACTTGATGGGTTGGTTGGTTGAATGTCAGCCTGAGCAGAAACCCGTCCTAACAATCAGCCCCATAGAGAAAGGATGTCTGAGCAGGGTTCTGCCAGCCGTGCCCTGTGTGAAATATGGGAAGGCTAGAGTTTCCCCCCTTTTTTTCACAAACTAAACATTTGTGGTACTAATTAAAGCAAAGGGAGCTCAACTTCCAAATTCAAGTGGCAGCTATGACTCAATCTGCTATGCTCTAGTTCAGTAGCCATATGGCATTGCGTTACCTTTTCCTCTCAGTCCATTTAGAATGTCTATGAGAATTTCTTAAATATCACTGGGATGCATTTTGTAATTGTTTATCTCAGGCCATCAAAATTTAGAGAATAAAAAAAAAATTAATGCATACACTTACCGGAATATTCCTTTCAAATGGGAAGAGACCTCCATAGCTATTTAATCAACTTCCTGATTTTATAGATGAAGAAAGTGAGGTCTAGAAAAATTAAGGGGCTTGACCAAGATCCCATACAGGTATATGAGGTAGGATATGAAGCCAGCTTCTCTTGAGTCCAGAGGAAGTATTCTTTCTAAGGTATGACACTCAACTATTTCAGCAGAGTAGAAACAACCATAGTAAATATACTAGGTTAACTAAGTTAACAATTCCTTATTTTCACATCATGAGTAACAAAATTGATTTTTTAGGTATGTTTTCTGTTGCTATTTGTCTTCTGTCCCATTTCAAAGCGCTTGCCTCTGGCACCAAAAGTGCTAACTCTGCTGCTGTAAAGCCCTAATACTTCAATATAATGATTTAAGGTATTCTCTTAAATCCTCATCTATCATTTGATTGGGAACTCTCCATGAGGAACCTTTCTCTAAACAGTACATATTGGCAACCATTCTGCAATTTATAGTCTTACAGAGATGCCTGAGGTATCGAGAAGTTTTACGAGTTGCTTGTGGGACACACCAAGAATATGTCAGAGATAGAATTTGAACTCAGGTCTTCTTTAATTCCAAGCCTGGTTCTCTACTTTCATGAATTCCCATTCATAGGACACTGGAAATGTGAAGACAGTGTAAGTATCTGAACAACCTCTACCATTACCACTATTAAAGAAAACCAAGCCAAAGGATTTAGCAGTGGCATATACAGTTCAGAGTAAGTTGACCACTGTACAAATGCTCTCATTTACTTGAATCATTTAATCTTTTTCTGCCCTGTACGGGTAGTTTTTTTGAAGACCTTGCATATAGAATCTGGGTAAAAAGAACAGCACTGATGCTCCTTTACTCTACTGAGCTATTGAGTGTTTTCCTGAGTAGCAGCACATACACTTTGCACAGGAAAAGTTAAATTTAGTAAAAGCAGCTTTTTCAAACTGACAGAGCCGGCTGATCCAGAAGCCTGTCAGGTAGGTATTCTGCCAATTTGGACTTGCCTTGAGTCGATACTTCTAACAGTGCCAAATGTTGTGCTTATTTTATGACAAAGATGAATTTCATCAGGGGATTCAAAAGGAGACCATCCAATTCAATTTCATTTGTCTGAAGTCTTCACATCTAGGTCCCGTTGACAGAAAATCTTGTAAATAAACAGGTGGCCACATATCCCGGAGTGACTAAAAATTGGCAAGGCTCAATGAGGGGTTGGTTGGTTTTAAAAAAAGTTCATTTGCACTTACCATCCCCATATGGTTTTAGGAGGTTTGGGCTTGCTTTATAAATTGTAGAAACCAACTCCAAAGAGATTGGAGAAAGAAGAGGGCCAGTGAAAATGTTTATGGACTGAAAGATTTTAGGGGGTACTTGTCAAGAAATAGAGAAAAAAAACATTGCAATGTAGTGGGTTAAGAGACAGGAGACCTGTGCTCAAAGCAGATCATCACTGACTCCTTACATTCATGCTCTGCTTCAGATTTCTTACATGACTGAAAGCAAGTTATTTAACATTCTGCCCTTCAGCTGCTGCCTATTTTAAAATGATAAAATTGTGCTGGCTGATTTTCTAAGTATTCTTTCAATTCTAAAATTCTTTCATCTCTTATGCATTTTTTGTTTGTTTTTCTCAATCCTATGCATGTAAATAAAAAAGCATTCTTCATCATATTTACCTGATATAACTATATAGTTTAACCATATATGTGTATTGTGTGTGTATATATGGTGTGTGCTTGTGTGTGTGTGCCTGTATGTGTATGTGTGTGCATAGATATAACCCCTGGCTATTCCCTGTTTGCAGATAAGGCACACGTGGGTACCTACTTCAGTAAATGTTTCATTAAATTAAATACTTGCCTGAAAGAGTTTATATAGAACCTCAATGTGTCTAATTTATAATAGCATAGTCGCTCAGGTACTGAGAGGCTCTGTTCAATAGGGGTACACTACTTATACATTAAACAAAGGTGTTGGCTTCATGATGTGACATTATTACCATAAAGTGGGTTTTGATGAGATTTAGAGATCCATGGAGTTTATTCAGAAAGTACAGAATATTTATTCAATATAGAATATATAAGCCTTAAGTCATCCTAGTAATTATATAGCTAATCAGTTATAAGAACACTTATTAACCTTATTTATGGATTAGTTTTCTAATATGCTCCTCTTGTAAATATCAGCAGTGTGCATAATCTTATAAAGTATATATTGAAGGAAATGTGCATTATTTGGACATTCTTTCATTCATGCCATTTATTATATAGGCATGCTGATTCCCAGGAGGGAGATTTAGGAACTTCACAACTATATGATCCATTATTTAATTTAAATATATAAATTATTCAATTATAAGTATAATCACAGCAGGTACTCAGAATATTTTGCATGCACAAATAGAAACTGAATTTTTTAAAAAAAGAAACACCCCAATAATTCTTTCCATACAACTCTCATTACTTTAACATCTTAATTATTTACACCACAGGGGTAATGTGATGCCATTGCTTCTTTACTTAGCCCTGGACATATAAAGCAGACTGATTAAAATGAAAGAGAAAGACAGACGGATAGAGACAGGGAGAGACAGAAATGGATACAGAGAGATAGAGATAGACAAGGAGAGACAGAAGCAGAGACTTTAATAAAGTTCCTGTTTTAGTAAAATAAGAGCCTTAGGCTAGTTAAGAAGTACCAGAATTTAAGAATATCTCAGAAGACCCAAGCTGTGTCAATTAATGTGGTGCTTCATTCCCCCCATAAGATTAAGAAAATAGAGACATTAGGAAGAACATTTTTATTTCAAAATAAAATTATATATATATTTTTAAATTATTTTATACAAGTGCTGATGATTTTTTTTTGGTGAAGCAATTGGGGTTAAGTGCCTTGCCCAGGGTCACACAGCTAGTAAGTGTTAAGTGTCTGAGGTCGGATTTGAACTCAGGTACTCCTGAATCCAGGGCCAGTGCTTTATCCACTGCGCCACCTAGCTGCCCCTAAAATTATATATTTTAATAATTATTTGCATTTTGGGTACATTTGCGTAGACATGAGAAAACATAGGAAATTATTTTTTAAAAATGTGTTGAGGCATCCAGTCCTTCTAGAATTAAAGCTCCTTCAGTTTCTACTATTCTGTAGTTCCAATGGATAGACATCTGAGACTGTAGTATATAAAGCAGGCCTCAGTCAGGAAGATCTAGGTTCAGATTTTACCTTTGACAATTGCTAGCTGGGAAAGATTCAATCTCTAGGTACCTCTAACAACTCCTTAGGGTTAAGCTACTGAATCATAGATGGGGTATAAGATCTACATTGGTGGGGAAAGTTCCTACCTGAGGAATTCCCTATTAATGGAAATAAAAGTCATTTGTCCAATAGGAATAAATATCTCCAGGGAAATATTCCTCATGATGTGCCCTTACCTCACTTCTTGATGTTTCTGAAAACCATGGGCTCTCATGCCATGGGAGGTTAAGTGAGGTAAAGATGGTGAATATAACTACTGTTTCTCTTATGTTTCTGACATCCTGACTCCCTCTACTTTATGGAATAGAACTTTGTAGGGGTGAATTAATTCTTTTTAACTTCCCTATAACTGGTGAGGGTACCACCATCTTCCCAGTCACTCAGGTTCACTACCTAGGTGTTATCCTTGATGCTTCACTCTCACACTCCTCCCCATATCCAATCTGTTGACAAGGCCTGTTGATTTTACCTTGGTAACAGCATCTCTTAGACATGCCCCCATCTCCTTTGACACACCCTGGTATACGCCCTAATTAGCTCATGCCTAGATTACTGCAATAGCCTGCTAGTTGGTTTGCCTGCCACAAGTTTTTCCCCATTCCAGTCCATCCTTCACTCAGCTGTCAAATTGAATTTCTCAAAATGAATGTTTGGCCATGCCAGCACCCTCCATCTTCACCCGACTTCTGACCCATAAAACTCAATAAACCCTAACGGCTCCTTGATACATCCAGGATTAAATTTAAAATTCTGTTGGGCATTTGAAGCCTTTTATAACCTTCCCTCCCCATAACTTTCCAATCTTCTTACACCATCCTTGCCTCCCCATGATGTGCTGGTGCTGACCATAACACTGACCTCCTTGCAGTTCCTTGAATAAGACACCCATCACTCAACTCTAGGCATATTCACTAGCTGTCCCCCATTCTTGAAATGTTCTCCCTCTTCATTACCACCTCCTGGTTTTTTTGACTTGAAAGTACCAGCTAAAATCCTACCCTTTACAAAAAGTCTTTCCCAATTCCCCTGTTAAGGGCTAAAATTCTAGCTAAACTGTCTAAAATATCTAATGAGTGGTCGCCAATAAATTATAAGCTTTAGCAAGAGTTAGACTTTTAAGCATTTATTAAGGAGAATAAGAATTTGGTAAAGAGAGAGAAAAAGGCCTAGATTCCTATCTATTAAAGGGAGAGCACATTTCTAGCTCCCTTCTCCACCAGCGTCCAGAGGAAAGAGAGCGAGACTGAGCGCCAGTCTCTTCCTTCCTCCTCCCACTAGCCCGCGTCACTTCCTGACTCCTCGTCTTGCCCTCAAAGACCTTCCCTTCATGGGCAGAACTCTTCTACAGTAAGTATCCAGCAGGTGGCGTTATTCCAATCGTTACACCCCCCTTAATTCCAGGGCCCTCTTTCCATTGAGTATTTAAAAAAATTATCCTGTGTATAGCTTATTTATACATAGTTGTTTTCATTTAGTGTCTTCCATTAGAGGATAAGCTCCTCATGAGCAGGGATATCTTCCTTTTCTGAGTCAACCTTTCTGAGGGACATTGAGAAGCTGAGGCCTGTTGTGCACAGCCATGATTACCTAAGAAATCCAAGGAATGATTTAATTTTTTGTTTTAGCTTCCTAAAATACATTCTTAGGGTGGGGACAAGATCCATCCTGTTTCTCCTCATTAATGTTTGCAAATTACTTCTCAGAACCCCAGGTCACTCTGTGCTCTGTACAAAAACGTGACAGTACTAGTTAGGAGAGTATAAATTGGATTAGGAGAGAAACATACATCATTCTGTATCTGTGTCTATACCTCATAGTAGGCAAATACTACAAATCTAAATGATTTCATAGTCAATGCAGTGACTTTGACCACATATACATTAGATCAGGACTCTGTTTCAAGGTCCCAGGCTTCAAACTCACGTAGGCTAGGTAATCAAATAGCCAACAGAGAATTGCTTGCCACTGGAATAACTAGATCTTGTACCAGTGATTCTCAACATGGGTTGAGAACCCTGGGGATCCACAAGACCCTTTTAGAGGATCCACAAGGTTAAAACTATGTTTGTAATAATACTAAGGCATTTTGATTTCCAATATGATAAATATTGATAGTTAGAAAATGTAAAAAAAAAAAAGCTTTGGGGGAGGGTCCTCAATAATTTAAAATGATTTTGAAATCAAAAAGTCTAAAAACCACAGTCCTATATTATCTTCAAGTATATAAGGGGCATCTTGTACAAGTGATTAGGAAGCCACTATCTAAGGTCCAAGGCATGACTGGCAAAAATAACAAAAATTCATTACAGAGTCTTGCCAGAGTTCTCAGGATACTGAGTCCAAAGGTTAGGCAATAGTCTTGAAAGGGCATTCATAGCAGCTATCCAAAGCCAGGGACATAAATAATGAATCAGGGAAAATATGCTAAATATAGCAAATGATGCTTTTTTCTCTCCCTACGCAATGTTCATTTTTGTTTTTAGTGAGGCAATTGTGGTTAAGTGACTTGCCCAGGGTCACACAGCTAGTAAGTGTTAAGTGTCTGAGGCTGGATTTGAACTCAGGTACTCCTGACTCCAGGGCCAGTGCTCTATCCACTGTGCCACCTAGCTGCCCCATGCAATGTTCATTTTTGAAAACAGGATGCTGCCCATGATTTCTTCTCTTTCTAATACATTTTCGCCAAGGTCCCAGACATCAAGTAAGAGAAAGACTATAGCTAGTTCGAGGAAGAGTTGGGAAAGGGGTAAACAATACGGTTACATTATGCAGAGGGGAGAATCAGCTGTGGAATGATGGAAAGAGCAAGAAATGTGGGGTCAGAAGACCTGAGTTTTAATCCCAACTGTACCATGTACTTGATCATAAATCGTTACCATGTCCCTTAAGTTCTTTGTCCTTCAGTTTCCTCAACTGAAAAATGGGTGTAATAATCCTTGCACTATATTTTCCACTGAATTACTTTGGAGAATATGCTATATGAGCTTCAAAACATCTAAGTGTGACCTCTTGTTATTTTAAAATTCTTCATTAATATATAAATAATAAGGTTAAACCAAGAGTAATAGAGATATTGACTGGGGTTTTGCCAGTCATCCACTTTTACAACCTAGGAGTCATCTTCATTTCTTTCCTTTCCCTCACCCTCTTCCATAACCTTTTCCTATCATCATTTCCCACCCCATTTTCTAGCAGCAGCCCTTCTTGGCTTTGACTCTACGGAAGTGGAGTCCTTCACTTGGAATCTTATCACCAAGAAAACTGACTCAGGTTTTGATATTCAACATTTTCTCAACTTACTTTCAGGTGCCTCTTCCCTTTGATTAGAAAGCTTGAGTATGGAGCACACCACTCCTCCCAAAACCTTCCTTTATATAGTGCTCACGACTTTCCAGGTAACTCTTATTTTCCACCAGTAGTTTTACTTTGCTTCAAGTCAATGGAATTCCATTTCCCTACATGGAGTATTCCATCATGGTCCCTTTCATTCAGCTTCCTTTTGTGTGTTGTCTTCCTTCACTAGATCATAAACTTCTTGAGGGCAGGGAATGTCTCTTTTTCTTCTTTGTACACCCAGCGTTTAGCATGGTGTCTTAAATATAGTAGGCACTTAATAAATATTTATTGAACTGAATTGAATTGAATAACCAGGAGGCAGCTGGATATCCTAATCACAGATAAAAGAATGACAGAAATGAATGACAATAGGTTTACTTAATTTACAAGAATGCTTAATAAATTTGAAAAATCCTTAAGCAGCTAGCGTTGGGAGCCCATGCAGCTGTCAGGCATTATATCACTACTGCAAAACTTTTCATTATGCTTGAATCACTGAAGCCTTTGTGTTCTACTTGCTAACATCATAGCAGACTTTTCAGTTATTGTTGACATTTTTCTATTTCCCATGTGGCTTGAATTTCTACCTATACCAAAATATAGGGACTTCCTATCTGGAAATTCTATCCATGCTTATACCCAATGAATGTAGCAATATTGGTCATAGTAAAACACAAGAAATCTTGTCAGATCTACTTCCAAAATACGTCTTTGATCTATCCCCATCTCTACCCCTATGACCACCACTCCATTTCATCTTCTTGCTCCTGTACCATTGATAAAGCTCCCTAATTGGAATCTTGGCTTCTGGTCTCTCAACCCTCTCTGATTTGTCCTCCACACAGTTGCCAAAGTAATCTTAACCTAACTGTATAATTATCCTACTCAACAGCCTTCAATAAGTCCCAATTGCCCAAGAACAAAATGAAAACTCCTCAACTTTACATTTAAAGGTCTTCAAAATGTGCCTCCAGCGTAACTTTCCAGGCTTACAGAACATGCTTCCCTTTCACACACTCTGTCTTCCTTACAAAGTAGACTACTATCTGTTTCCCAAGCTTTGTACTTCATCTCCCACTTGCTTGCCTTTGAATGAACTGTTTCCCACACCTAGAAGGTAAAATCACAAGGTTCTTTTAAGATTTACCTTATGCCCTATCTCTGACTGAAAGCTTTTCTTCATCTTTTCAGTTGTTAGTGTTCCTCCCCCTCCTCCTTGTCCTCCTCTTCCTCCTCCTAGTCCTCCTGCCTTGATTATATGTGTATACAAACCTTCACACACAAGTGTGTGTGTTTGTGTATGTTTATCTCTTTTCCAACAGAAAATAAGGCTCTTGAGAGCAGGGACTATTTTTCTTTCTGTTTTTGTATCACTAACACCTAGCATGGGCCTTATGTAACGATTGGAATGATGCCACCTGCTGGATACTTACTGTAGAAGAGTTCTGCCCATGAAGCGAAGGTCTTTGAGGGCAAGACCAGGAGCCTTTTCTTTGGCGGGAGGAAGTGACGCGGACTAGTGGGAGGAGGAAGGAAGAGACTGGCGCTGACTCTGGGGCTTTTTCCTGAGGACACTGGCGGAGAAGGGAGCTAGA
Source organism: Dromiciops gliroides (assembly GCF_019393635.1). NCBI lineage: Eukaryota > Metazoa > Chordata > Mammalia > Microbiotheria > Microbiotheriidae > Dromiciops > Dromiciops gliroides. The sequence continues at coordinate 206,390,167 of NC_057863.1, forward strand.
AATGTGCTCTCCCTTTAATAGATAGGAATCTAGGCCTTTCTCTCTCTCTTTACCAAATTCTTATTCTCCTTAATAAATGCTTAAAAACCTAACTCTTGCTAAAGCTTATAATTTATTGGCGACCACTCATTAGATATTTTAGACAGACTAGCTAGAATTTTAACCCTTAACACTTACACATAACATTTAGTTAACAAATCCTTGTTGGATTGGATAGGATAAGATGCAGTGCTTTAATGTCAACAGTGATACCTGATTAAAGTGACATCCTCCCCCCAATCAATGGAGTCTAGGACATAATTATCAACCAATCAATAGAAGATAGTATTGCAGAGAGTGGTTGCCCCAAAGGGTCAAAGAGCACCCCAGGGCAGAGGGTTCTTAACTTGAGATTAGTGAACTTGATTTTTACACATATTTTGATTACTTTATTTCAATATAATTTATTTCCTTCACAATGCTATTTATTTCATTTTATATTTTTGAAAACTTTATTCGGAAGAGGGTTAGCTACGTAGTCGTCACCATACTGCCCAAAGCATCCATCACACACACACACACACACACACACACACACACACACACACACACACAAGAATGAGAACCTCTGACCTAGAGGATATTAGTGGGAGAGGGGAGAGAAGGGGCTCTTCTGCTGATGGTAATTGGCTGTTGACCTCTCTAAGGGAAGAAGGAAAGAAGTATCAAGGCACCTCAGCAAGAATGCATATTCAATTGGTCAGGAGAGATTCATCCTGCATATAATTTCATAGTTCATTATACATCCCTCAAGATGTTCAATTCTCTTAACAAGTTCTGAATGGCAAAGCATGAAATTGTTACCCAAATAATCGCTGGGCCTCCTCAAACTTTCCAAACCAGGCCTTTCCTGACTTATTACCTCAAAATATAAGGCATTGTATTTGACATATGCCAGCAGCTTACAAAATTGCCTCTTGAACTGAAATTCAAAGATATGTGAGTTACAATGGAGGGAAAGAAATTCAGGAATAGAATGTCTCCTTGGCATCACATTGAGAGTGTTGCCTCTCACAGGCTACTCATGATGAAGCACTTTCACACATTTTTGGTTATAGCTGGAAGGAAATTTTTTCTCTACTGAGGATATAGATAGTCATCAGGTCAATAAAAGGGTATAAACTCTACAGTTGTTTATGTTATAAAAACAAAACAAAAACAATAACAAACTAAAAAGCAACCAACCACAGTGTCCTTATAGAAAGTTAGTGATAGGCAGCAAATTACTTTATGTTGAGTATCAAAGCATGTGCCTTTTTCCAAAGAGCCAAAAAAAAAAAATCATACTATAGGTAGATTTTCATCTATCTATAATCTTTGGTGTAAATAGGCCTACAATAAAGAGCTAGACTCTGTGGGGCAGGTTTTTAGGCAATATGGCATAATAGATAGCGTGTTGAACTTGGAGTCAGGAAGACAGGTTTTAATTGAGTAAATTGTGGGCAATTCATATTGTTTGCTTCAGTTTCCTTAACTATTAAATCAAGATAAAAATAGCATGTACCTAAGAGGGTTGTTGTGAGAATCAAATGAGATAATAATTGTAAAATGCTTTGTATAGTTCCTGGCACACAGTAATTATACACATACACACACACACACATATACATATGTGTGTATTATGTATACATATACACACACACATATATATATGCATAATTATATTTTATATATACATATACACATGCATACATATCCCCCGCCCTCCACAGGCTCAGTTGAAGGTACTACTATTTTCAGGTCTCCCAGGTTCTTAGACTCCTTATTTTCTTTCAACAGAGATATCAAAACCAGTTGCTAAATCTTTATGTTTCTATCACCATAGCATTTCTCACATCTGAAGCCTTTTATTTATTCATATAGCCACCACTTTGTTTCAGATATTCATTACCTCTCACCTAGATTATTATAATGACTCATAGTATAATTGGTCTACCTGCCTCCAATTCCTTCCCGCTCCCATGGTAAAGTGAGATCTATCACTCCTCTACTCAAAAAACTCCAGTGCCTCTAAGACAAAGCACAAATTCCTCTGTTAGGTTTGTGAAGTCCTTCATAACTTGACCCCAAACTATCTTTCAAGCTTTGGTCTCTATCAGGGCTTTGTAAACTTTCTTCACTCCCTTTTCACCTGGGAAATTTTTGTGTGACCCCGGGAATATAAGTATATAAAATAGGTATACATAACCTTTACCTACTGCCAATTTTTTCATTATACCCGCATTCAGTTACATGACACCATATGGGGTAGCAACCCACAGTTTAAGAAGCTTTGGTCTATTTTACTCCCCCTCTTTTATGCTGTGGTTCAGCTAAACCGGCCTTCTCTCTGTTGCTCAATGCCACAATCCATATCGTCTTATTTTACATTGGCTATCCTTTCACATTCCCATTATTACCGCTGCACCTCTCTACTTGTTAGAATCCCTTTCCTCTTTCAAGACTCAGCTCGAGCACCACCTGGAAGGCATGGAGCCTTTCCTGATGCCCCATCTACTAATATACTCCCTCTAAAACTAACATGTTTACTTACCTCACATTTATTGTATCTTTTTGTAACTGAAAAGAAAAAGGACCCTTCCTTTCATCCTAGGAGAAGGGATTGGAAATCTCTATCCTTCAAGGGGCTAGATGTTGCACAACAGAACTCTTCTGAAGCACATATGAGAGAGAAACCCATGGGAGAACAGTTTTCCAATGCTGTTCTGGCTAGCTCCACTTCCACTCTTAAGCCACACAGTCTAAGCAGAAAAGACTTTGTGAGAACAGCAATAGTGACACTTTTCTTCAGTACAAACGACCAAGCCCTCTCAGTGTGTCTTTACCAAAATTTATCAGGTATTTTGTTTTTTCGTTTGTTTGTTTTGTTTATATTTTATATTTATATTTTATTTTATATTATATTTATATGTTACATCAATCTAGTCTCTATAAGGCATTATTAAAAGAAAACCCCAGTAGGATAAAACTGCAGTCAATCCAAGATATTATTAGACTTTATAATTTCATTTGCTCAAAGGCCATTGAGCAAAAGCTTATTGCCATCTCTAAAGAGAGCATGAAAAAAATTTCTCTTTTTAAATTATTGGGGAATTTATTTTTGCTGGGAGGTTGAAACTAAAGTGATTTTACTAATAGATATTATATATTTTATAAATACTATAAATAGTATTGTTACTTCTCTAAAGCAGGGAAAAGATTAATACATGTGAATACTATCCTTATATTCCTTCTGACAAAGAATGAGTTAAGCAATGCAGCTATTTCTCATAATGGCAGTTACCTTAGTGGCCTAAGGCAACTGTTTTTTCTTAAAGGTCATTTTCCCTACATAGTTTAAATGATTCTATCCACCTCTAAAACCACTCAATATCCTATATTGTGAAAGTCCATTTATAAATATAAAGGGAGGATCTAGAAAAGAGTGATTCCAACCACAACAGAGTAGAAGCCATCCAAGAGGGAGTAACTAGTATAATTCCTGTCCCCAGGCCCATTGGTATGGGACAGTCTATTGCCTGCCTTAGGTGCTTGTTGATTGTCCTTCATGCTCAAAGAGGACAATGACATGGGGAGGTGTTGTCATGACTTGCAGTGAATTGGATTTCAGTGAAATAGGGCTGTTCAAAGTCACCAGCCTCACTGTGTCCTCCTGAGCCATATGGGTCCAGTGGCAAGATATACATCAGCATGACTAGAGATGGCCCTAAATACAGTTGGAGACCTTGTCTGAAGTACAAGGCTGGGTTGGTGAGAGGAGAGAGAATTTAAGCTTTCTCAAGTCCCCTTCAAGTTTCCTTTGGAGACATGTCAAATTTTGTGTCATTACAACCTTTTCTGCTAAACCAAACAGCTCCAACCACTGTAAAAGTTTGTAGAATTTTTTTCCCCAAACTTTTATTTTTTTCTGTTTAGGAATTTTTAAACACCTCCTTTCCTTTCCTTTCCTTTCCTTTCCTTTCCTTTCCTTTCCTTTCCTTTCCTTTCCTTTCCTTTCCTTTCCTTTCCTTTCCTTTCCTTTCCTTTCCTTTCCTTTCCTTTCCTTTCCTTTCCTTTCCTCTCCTTTCCTCTCCTCTCCTCTCCTCTCCTCTCCTCTCCTCTCCTCTCCTCTCCTCTCCTCTCCTCTCCTCTCCTCTCCTCTCCTCTCCTCTCCTCTCCTCTCCTCTCCTCTCCTCTCCTCTCCTCTCCTCTCCTCTCCTCTCCTCTCCTCTCCTCTCCTCTCCTCTCCTCTCCTCTCCTCTCCTCTCCCTTCCCCTCCTTTCCCCATCCTTTCCCCTCCTTTTCCCCTCCTTTCTCCAGCTTTCCCTTCCTTTCCTCTCCTTTCCTCTCCTTCCCTCTTTTCTTTTCAATTCTTTGTTTTTAGCAGAATTTTCCAATATCAGCTCTATAAGCATTTGTGAGACCTTTCTTGGTAAACCTAATGGTTTATCGTTTGTATGTTGTGTCCTCCATTAAAGTATATAATTCTTGAAGGCAATGAGTATTTTTGCCTTTGTAATCCTGGAGCTTAGTTCTATGATGACTAAAAATATGAGACATAGTTTCTGGTAATTTATCTTTTTTAATTGATAAGGCATATGGGTTATTAATAAAAAGAATGGTCAATGGTCATCTCTCATATCTAGACCAAAGTCCCAAATGGTGGTAGAGTTACAGTTTACATACCCTTTTAACTGTAGGATATCCATCGCATAGCATTCAAATCTAATTGGTTCACATGATTGAAAGGTAGGTTATATTAAAACAAGGTCTTGGGATACATGACTTAGGTCACTCAAATCTAGGTCAAAAAGACATCAGAGGAAGAATGGAGACGCCACCCAAGCTGATCAGAGCACAAATAGTTTTCATCTAGGTGTGGTCTAATGCAAGAAAGTTAGCTCAAATATTATCAGTGAAGTCCTTTAGGAAAAAAAAAAACCTGAAGGAAAGAAGGAAGACTTCACTGAACTTTCCTAGATATGAATTATTAATAATTATTTCTCAGTTTCTGGCACAAAGTAATGCTTGTTAGCTGACTGAATAAAGATACTGAGTGCTAAGAAAATTGACATTTAAAAAATTATTTTTATTTAAAGTTTTGAGTTCCAAATTCTATCTTTTCACCCTTTTCTCCCTTCCTCCCTTCCTGAGATAGCAAGCAATAAAATATACATTATATATATGCAATTGTGTGAAACATTTCCACATTAGTCATTTTGTACAGGAAGACTCAAAAAAATGAAAGAAAGTAAAAAAAATAGCATGCTTCAGTCTGTATTCAATCAATATCAGTTCTTTCTCTGGAAGTACATAGTATTGTATTGCTGAGAATAGCTAAGTAATTCACAGTTCCTCATCAGACAATATTGTTGTTACTGTATACAATGTTCTCCTGGTTCTGCTCACTTCACTTTACATCAATTTATGTAAATCTTTCCAGGCCTTTCTAAAATCAGCCTACTTGTCATTTCTTATAATATAATAATATTCCAATACAATTACATGGCTTGTTTAGCCATTCCCCAATTGATGGGCATTCCTTTGATTTCCAATTATAAGACACCACAAAAAAGAGCTTCTATAAATATCTTTGTACAAATAGGTACTTTTTCTCTCTCTCTGTCTCTCTCACTGTCTTTCTGTCTCTGTCTCTCTCTGTATCTATCTATCTATCTATCTATCTATCTATCTATCTATCTATCTATCTATCTATCTATCTATCTATCTATCTACATGTCTTTGGTATATTGACCTAGCAGTGGTATTGCTGGATCAAAGGATATTCACAGTTTTATAGCCCTTTTGCCATAGTCCCAAATTGCTCTCCAGAATGTTTGGATCTGTTCACAACTCCACCCAGAGTGCATTAGTGTCCCAGTTTTTCCACATTCCCAAAATTTACATTTTGGTCTCTTAAAAAATAATTTTAATAGTTTGAGTTCAGAGTTAAGTTTAGTGTAGCAATTTTTCTGTTGTTGGGAAATCTTATGCTTTTGATTTTATAATTTTGATTTGCTGCTTGTTGAATACTATCATTTAAACACATGATTTTGTTTCCTTTTGAAGTGTATTTTTACTTACATAGGTGTACTTTTAGTCTCATAGAATATAAGCTCCTTTAGAGAGATTTTTCCTTTTCTGTATTTGTATTCACAGTCCCATCGATAATTTCCTGGCGTATAATAGGTGTTTAATGAACACTTGTTGATTGGTTAATTGGATGAATAATCTATGGGAATATAGGAGGCACCTATGTCAGTAAGAAAAAATGTCAGATCCAAAAGATCTTGAGGAGAAAAGAGTTGGCAATTGATTATATGTAAGATGAAGGAGAGTAAGAAATTCATAACAATACTAATTTTATTAATTTTGGAGACTGGAATAGGTGTTCTCAATAGAAACATGGAAGTATGGCATAGGAATCAATGAATTCTGTTCTACAAATGCTGAACTTAGGATGTCTATGGGAAATCTAGTTAGAAATGCATAATAGTCATTGGTCATACTATGCCTGAACTTAGGCAAGAAATTTGCACTGGATATGAAGATCTGTGACCATTCGCATAAAAATGATAAATCCATGATAGGTGATGTCACCAAGAAAGGGAGATACAGAGATAAACAGGACAGAGCTTAAAGCACATGCCATGGAGGGGGAATGCTGATGCTGAACCAATGAAAATGGAAGTAGGTCCATTCTTTTGGATATGCTTAGGGTGGCCCCAGGAATGAGATTATTTTTATTTTCACTACAAATACATTTTAAGAATAATAAGATCCTTCTTAATTATCCTACACATTTGTTGTTATGTAATGGCATCATTTCTTAGCTACCCCAAATAAATGGTCTCATTCTGTAAAAGAGAAATTAATCATAATATAGGTATATTTTAAGCATAACATTTTCCTTCTCAAATACCTGTTGATGACTGCTCTGTCTGAAGAAAAGGTGGATAATTTCTGTCAAGAATTTTCAAATGTTATCTTTTTATTAAAATTCAAATGTCTTCTTAAGATTGTGTATATTTAGGAGCAGGGAGAGCCGTATCATTAAGTTATCCTCAGAGGTCTAGTTTCTGGTCAGTATTGCTGTGACAAATTAGCTATTTTTTAAAGTGTTCCTTTTATGACCAGTAGGGGACATAATGGAAACGTCATTCATATCTACTACTGCTTTATTCTAATTTTGGAGGTTAAAAGGCTTTACTGTCCTGGCATTCCCTAGATTTGTAAAAAAAAATTGGCAATAAACCATTTACTATCCCTTTTGGCAGAGAATAAATGGTAATATCATTCTCATGTCTGAGGGCATGAAAAAAATGCACAGGATTCTTTCCTGGAAGAAGACGTGGTAGAAATAAAAACCTGTCTCATTAATCAATCACAATCTCACTGGAATACTATGGCCTGAGAATGGTTCTACCCCTGCCCCTACTACTTCTCTCTCAGGACCCCATTACCAAGAAAATGGGAAAATATGCAACTTGAAAGAAAGCAGTACTATTTAATAGAAAGAGATGCGTTTATGGTCTATAAGTACAGTAAAATGAATTTATATGGAGCATTTCTGTAAAGAAACTCTGAAAATATTATATTTTCTCTTTGTCTTCACAGGTCAGTCCCTAATGGGTTGGAGACAAGGATACACACATGTCAGTGTTGTCTCAGAACAAGCAATATATGAAAGGCAGTATTGGGTGTGCAAATTTAGCAGGAGCAGGCATGCCATCATCCAAGGTTTATAGTCAATGAAACAAAATGCATTAAGTTACTTTGGCCCTCTTCTCAGTTAGGTGAGTGAGCAGTTTATCAGGCATATTGATTAAGTACATTCTAACTTTCTGTTTAGAATTGTCTTCTGGTAGCAAATTATCTACAAGATCCATATGTTGAAGCTTCCAATGTGCATTCAGAAGCAAAGTCATTTCCTAGCATCAAAGGGGGATTTAAATGTACATCTACATTTTTAGCATCCCCTTAGCACTTAGACATATAGACATAACAAAGCCTATGCTTGTTTCAGTATTTTCCAATTATGTAATCCTGTGTCTCATTTTTTTAACTTTGCCCTATACTTATTATTTCATTATAAGCACCTCACTGACTATGTATACATCTTTTGCTCCTTTTTGTGTATCAAAAAATACCGAACACAGTATGTCAAATACATGTTGAATGAAATAAAAAGTGCTTAAAGGATTTATGAAAGAGCAAAGGAGTCTTCCTCAGTTATAGATTATAAAGTAGCATTAATAGATTTTTTCTTGAATACCCATCCTTGAAAATACCATTCAACTAAGACTATTAGATGTATTAACAGTTGAGAAAGTTGAAAAGAATGCAGGTATCAATTTCCTACAAGTCTACCTCCAAGAATCAAGGAAAGCCGATCAACAAGGCTAAAATGTACTCATAAGATTAAGTCCTAAGGTAAAAGGAAATAAAGTTTCCCAACTATGCAAGCAAACCTTAATTTAGATTTCTAGAAAAGCAAAAGTATTATTGCTCAAATAGTATCTTCCATTCAACCAATCAATTCGCAACCATTTATTAAGCATCTGTCTCTAGGCTCTGTGTTGGGTGCTAGGGACATGAAAAAAAATATGAAATAGTCCCTATCCACGAAGAACTTTCTTTCTACTGAGGGAGAATAGATAGATAGATAGATAGATAGATAGATAGATAGATAGATAGATAGATAGATAGATAGATAGATAAATAGATAGGTAGGTAGATAGATATACAGACAGACAGATAGATGATAGACAGATAGATGATAGATAGATAGATAGATAGATAGATAGATAGATAGATAGATAGATAGATAGATAGATAGATAGATGGTAGAACATAAGTATATGGTAAATTTTATGGGGAGAGTGTACCAGCAGCTGGGAGGTTGAGGAAAGGTTTTTAACAGAATGGGACATCTGAGTATAATTTTGAAGGAAATGAGGTATCAAAGAGGCAGAACTGAGGTAAAAATGAAAAATTGGAAAAGGGAGTAATATTTAATCAGGTTGCAAAAGTGGGGTGAGCCTGGGTTGTGAAGTTCTTTAAAATCTATATAGTGAGGCTTATATTGATCCTAGAGGAAATAAGGAGGCACTGAAGTTTTTTGAGTTCAGTGGATGTCATGATGGAGATACATTTTAATGGAATTTCTTTGACAGTTACGTGAAGGATGAATTAGCGAAGGTAAGAGATAGAAAGACCAATTAGTAAGTTATTGTAATAGTTTAATGAAAGCCTGATCTAGGATAGTGTTTGTGAATATAGAGAGGAAGACATGGGTATGAGAGATAAAGTTTAGGTAGAAACAACAAAATTTGTCAGTTGATTGTATATATGGGGTGAGTAAAGTGAGAAGCCAAGAATAACACCCAGGTTGTAAATCTGGGTGATTGTTTTAATGGTCATAGCCTTGGAGAAAATAAAGACTTTTGGAAGGTGGGTGGGGTTGGTAAAAAGCAAATGAGTTCAGTTTTGGATATATTATATTTGAGAGGCTTATAGGACATCCAATTTGTCTTTACCATCGAATCACCAATACTTTCTTCTTGCGATTCACCTTCGATCTCTAACACATGCTTAAATAAAACCACATGGCTGCTCTGTTATGTCTTGTACATTTCACTAATGTGCTATATAGGAATTGCTTTAAAAAAAACTTGTTGCTTCATCATTTTTACAAGCCCATGACATTTTAGCCTCAAAATTTTGGTAGATATATGAAGCTATGCATTTAACTGTTTCTATTTCAGGGCTCCAGATTCTGAGATGTGAAAGATAACAAACCAATAAAAAGTGTGTGTGTGTGTGTGTGTGTGTTTGTGTGTGTGTGTGGTAAGGGAAATAAGAAGACTGGTCATAGTCCCATACACAATCTTGCCTGGGTGTGTCTGAATTCTAAAGGACAGAATAGTTGAGAATCTATAACTGCAAAGACAATGCAGGAGGGCAAAGGTGAATAGCAATGTAAACAAAGACAAGGCCTTGATGTTTTTCATCCTGAAGGATTCTACAGGTACCACGATAAATAATGTGACTTGTGTTGTTTTCTGAGATAGCCTTATTAAGCCTGATTTTGCTAAGCAAAACTCCCCAGCATGACACAAAGCCAGAATAAAGTCCTTTGTGGCTATAAGTTTCCAGTGTGTTGAAAGAAAAATAAGGACACTCGAGCACAAGTAATATTTTTACTCAGTAAAGATTTTATATAGTGAGACATTTCACTGTGGCTTTTACAACGAGAATTCCACCCTGCTCTCTATAAATTGCCTTTATCTCCCCACGACTTAGCCCTTTAGTTTCTCTTGGAAATTCCAGAGCCATGAATATTGTGGATAAGCAAAAAGAAGTCCTAGTTTTTCTTTTCTTTTTTTTTTTAAATTTCAGATAGATTGGAGTAATAATTTGGTGCCTTTTAGTGGATACATATACAGACACACACACAAACTATTTACATATGCATATACAAGTGTATATATACACAAATATTTAGTATATATACATAAGCATATATATGTGTGTGTGTGTATATATATATATATATATATATATATATAGGTAGATATAGATCTCTATCTCTATATAAACATATACACATATGTTAAGAGATAAGGTTTTGAGTCCAAGTGGTCCCTTAAGCAGGACAAAATACATTGAATTAAGCACAGGATGGTATGCACTGAATGTTTATGGGTTTTTTCAGAACCAATGGATGCCAAAGCAGATAAATAATGGAACTATTTCCTGTATTTCATAAGGACCAAGGATTACATTTTAGAAGCAGTTGTGAAAAGAATTCTTAGTGCTAGCACTACTTTATGTGGTCAAAGGGCTTCAGATTGAAGCTACAAGGACAGGTTTTTTTTGTTTGTTTTTTGTTTTTTTAGTGAGGCATTTGGGGTTAAGTGACTTGCCCAGGGTCACGCAGCTAGTAAGTGTTATGTGTCTGAGGCCGGATTTGAACTCAGGTACTCCTGACTCCACGGCTGGTGCTCTATCCACTGCGCCACCTAGCTGCCCCAAGGACAGGTTTTTTTTTATAGCTCCAAGGGCAGCTTCTTCACTCTGATAATGATGGGTAGAATACATAGATATATTCAAATAAATTAATTGTAATCATCTCCATTTTCTCAGTTTAATTCAACAAACATTTATTAAAGGTGAGGCAGCTAGGTGGCTCAGTGGATAGACACTGGACCTGGAGTCAGGAAGATCTGAGTTCAAATATGACCTCAGACACTCTCTAGCCGTGTGATCCTGGGCAAGTCACTTTGACTCTATTTGCCTAATCTACTGGAGAAGAAAATGGTGAAGCACTCCAGTATCTTTGCCAAAAAAAAAAACACCAACCCATATGGAGCCACAAAGAGTTGGACAAGATTGAACAACTTAATGATATGCAAAACACTATGCTAAGCTATAGAGGTAACAAAGAAAAACAATGAATTATCTCCTGCCTTTAAAGAGTTTACATGCTCCTAGGGAGTTACAAAATGCACAGGAGTAAATCACTGTCAAGTAAATACAAACTACATACAAAGGGAGTTAGGTGGTGCAGTAGATAGAACACCAAGTCTGTAGTCAGGAAGAGCTGAATTGAAATCAGGCCTCAGGATACTTCCTAGCTGTGTGACCTTGGGCAAGTCATTTAACTCTGTCTTAGCTTCCTCATCTATAAAATGAGCTGGAGAAGGAATTGGCAAAGCCCGCCAGTATCTTTGCCAAGAAAACACCAAATTGGGTCGCAAAGAGTTGGATGATATTAAAATGACTGAACGACAAATATACAAAGTAGACTACTGGCCACACATTAGCATATGCATCTCTTTGCACATGTGGTGCAACTGGAGTTCAATAGAAGCCCAAGAAGTATGCTAGTTTGGAGGCCATGTCACTCTTAACCTCAATAAAAGGCATCCCTTTAAAGAACAGGGTAAAGGTTATTGAATCTCATGCCAAGTGTAAAAATGAGAACTACAGACAGGAAACACTATTCAGATGTTGTAGGGGTCTGTGCCTGTTTTATGTCAGCTTGGGGCCCTCAGTTGCTACAGGCATTATAAGGAGACCAAAGACACACTAGTGCTCCCACTTTTACTAGATCAGCTGCCAAACAGGCCCCTGTTGTAAGTAAGAGAGATTAAAAACGGTGGAAATCCAGGGGCTAATCAGGAATCATCTGTCTCTCAAATACAACATGAAGTACTATGACAAAAATTCTGGGGCTGGAATTGTGACTCTTCCATTGGAGATTGAGTGTTTAACTTTATGCATGTTGGTTCTGAAGTATGCTAGAGTTTGACGGTATCACTTCCCCCACCCCCTAAGACTGCCATAAAAATGAACTGTGCATCCCTTGAGAATATCCCAGGGAGCAAAAAATATAAATAAAATAAATGTTCAGTATGTCTGAATTAATGAGCATATATTAGGATCATATATAACTTCAGGAAATACAAAAACAGCACAACTGAGATCTCTGTGAGTAATAGGGGGAAATGAGGGGAAGTTATTTTTATTATCTAATTGGTAAAAGGTCCCAAATTCTTCTGTCAGGGTTTGTAAAATAAGTATATATATTTATACTAAACTTCCAGGAGAGGGAAAAATGGTGAAGATAGAAAATCCCTCACAAGGGAATATGATTAGAAGAAAAAATGGATATAGAAAAAAGTAAAAATAAAAACCATATTTAAAAATCATCTTTTTATTTCTTTCAGAACCCTTTTCTCCCTTTTTGTCAAAACCATGCTAGGTTACTAAGAGAAGCAACAGCATGGCCACTGTGGTTTTAAGAACCAGCTTGGGCTAGCTCAGGGCCCTGATTATCCATGCCAATAACACTCTTCGCCTCATTTTCACTCTAGATTCTATTTCCATTGCCTGAGCTCTTTAAAAATGATCTTGTACCCAAATCTGGCATATGGAGTTAGGAGAAAATGTCTTTTGTGAAAATAGAAAACTTCAAGCTGTCTTGCTTTTCTAAGATATAAGCTTGGGAGAAAAAAGACAAAAAGAAAATGAGATGCTAAAAACAAAGATTCAAAATAAATAGAGAGAGAAAGAAGGAAAAAAAGAAGAAAGAGAGGGAGGGAGGGAGGAAGAAGGAAGAAAGGGAGAAGGAGAGAGAGAGGAGAAAATATAGGGAGGGAACAGAGAGGGAGGGAAGGAAGGACAAAGAAAAAGAGGGAAGCAAGAAGACAGGGAAGGAGGAAGGAAGAGGGAAGAAATAAGGAAGGAAGGAAAGTGGCAGTCAGGAGGGAAGACAAAAAAGAGGGAAGGAAGAAGGAAGAGAGGGAGAAAGGAAAAAAGGAAAGAAGGAAGGAAGGAGGGAAAGAAGGAAGGAAGGAAGAAAAGAAGGAAGGAAGGAAAGAAGGAAGGAAGGAAGGAAGGAAGGAAGGAAGGAAGGAAGGAAGGAAGGAAGGAAGGAAGGAAGGAAGGAAGGAAGGAAGGAAGGTAGACTGTAGTGATTACTCTTAAATTGACACCAGTGAGGAAAACCAGAATTCAGTCATCCCACATCTGAGGCCAAAGCTGAAAAAGAAGTGTACACTGGGTGTCATAGAATACTGCAGTCACACTTTAATATTGTGTACGACAGATACATATTTATTAAAATTATTTTCCAGTTCGGAGGCTTATGAAATATTTATGTTATTAAGGAAAGAGTAGTTCAGCACCAGTTACAGTGGGATCAGACAGCTATGTAAAGACTATAATAAAGGACACTCAATCTAAACTAAGAGCATTCACAACTGCAACATTTGGTGTGGTGGTGTGGCTTTCCACCACCACTTTACTGAACGAGGCTAAAAATTCATTTGATATATTTATTATTTGGATGTATGCCATCTGTCCATCATATAAGTCCTTGAATACATTAATATATGCATTTATGTCATTATTCACATAAAAACAATATATCTTTATTTTTTACCTTTGCTTTTCTTAAACAAAACAAGGGAAAGCCAGATCTTCTACTTCTACTCTTGCATACAAACACATCCAGGCACTTAGTTATTTATTCCTTTTTAGGTCCAGCAAGTTACTGAGTGCTTTTTAGAAAAATGCCCTAATTTCAACCATCTGAAATTTAAATCATAGAATGAAAGAAGTTTTTGGAGCTTAAAGGAGTCTTAGAAATCATTTGCTGCAAGATTCTTTTTCACTGGTGTCAATTTAAGAATAATTCCTACAGTTTTCCTTCTTTCCCTCCCTCCCTCCCTCCCTCCCTTCCTCCCTCCCTCCCTCCCTCCCTTCCTTCCTTCCTTCCTTCCTTCCTTCCTTCCTTCCTTCCTTCCTTCCTTCCTTCCTTCCTTCCTTCCTTCCTTCCTTCCTTCCTTCCTTCCTTCCTTCCTTCCTTCCTTCCTTCCTTCCTTCCTTCCTTCCTTCCTTCCTTCCTTCCTTCCTTCCTTCCTTCCTTCTTTCCATTCTAGATGAGATGAGGAAACTGAAAGTAGAGAGGTTAAATGACTTGCCCCAAATTTCAGTTAAGTAACACCACTGCAACTAGAACCCAGGTGTCCTGACTTTATCATACTTTTTCAAGTTATTCATACATATTTGAATTATAAATATATTTAAAGGATCTTAGTTTACTATAGTTGTACAAGGGCATAAAGTTCAGTATAACCTTCAAATAATCTAGACCTTTGTACTTCCTAGGGAGAGCTAAAATACAATTCAGGAAGAAATCAACATGTGTTTTGAGAATAACTTAATTTAATGGCAAGCCTATGTATTTTACTGTTTCGATCTGTGACCTCTTTAAAGATGACTTCAATTTCTATCTTTGGCTCTGTGACTCTTCTGAAATCCAGACCCACAGCTCCAAATAGATGTCTCATTAGCACCATTAACTCAGGTTCAAAATTGTACTCATTACTTCTCCCCCACCCCCAAGGCTTCTCCTCCTGAGTTTTCAACTTTTTATTTGACACCACAATCTTCCAAATAAATCACCCAAAATAGAGACTTAGGAAACAGAGTCAATTTTCCCCTCTAAGTTCAATCTGCTCCTACATTGTTTCTTTCTCTCTTTTCTGCTTTCAGGGACATGTCCCAATAATTGTCACCTTGCCTATCATTGTGGTATCCTACTTAATTTCTTTACTGCCAGGATCGCCTTTGAATTACAGTTGACTATACTAACAGAATACTTTTGCTAAATAAAGCATCTCTGATCAAGTTATTCTATGCTTTAAAATAATCAGTGCATTGTTCCCTATTGTCAATAAAAGAACTTTTGGTCCTTTCAACCATATTTACTACTATTTCAATCATCCTATACCCAATCAAACTGTACTAATACTAATTCTCCAGCCACGACCTTTGATTTTCCATTTCCATGTACATATAATCATAATTCTTCCATCTTCCTGGAATGACCTACTACAAATCTCTGTCTAATGGAGTCTTTACCCATCAATCAATTGGTCATTCAATTAACACTTTAAGCATTCATTTGGGGACACATAAGTAAAAGTTAAATCATTCCTGCCCTCAAAGAGTTTACATTTTATTATATGGAAGAGCATTTATAGATATAAGTAAATGTAAAATACATCCAAAGAAAATATAAGATAATTTAGGTGACAGACACATTCATAGCTGGGGCAATCAGAAAGGGCTCATATAGGAGATATCACTTGGCCCAAGCATGGAAGTAGACTTGAGAACACAAAGATAAGAGATTGTTAGTCACTTCTTCCTAAAGTCTACCCATTTCTTTTTTGCCAGAATGATCTTATTTTCTTCTGTATTCCTAAAACATTTCCTTTATGCTTTTCTTATTCCAGTACTTCAATGAATCTATGATCTTAATGATATTGGTATTCCTTCTGATAGGACTGCTAGGTGGTATAGTGGATAGAGTGCCAGACTTGGATACAGGAAGACTCATATTCCTTAGTTCAAACCTGGTCTCAGGCAGTTACTAGCTATATGACCCTAAGCAAGTCACTTAACCCTGTTTTCCTTAGTTTCCTTTACTCTAAAATGAGTTGAAGACGGAAATGTCAAATAACTCCAGGATCTTTGCCAAGAAAACCTTAAATGGGGCCATGAAGAGTTGGACATAACTGAAAACAAATTAACAACAACAAATTCCCTCTGGTGGTACCAAGTGCAACCCATCCATGCCTCTTCATTATATACAATTCTAGTCCATTGCCTCCAATAAATTTGTTATTAATATCCACCCAATGTATTTTTTTCTCTAGGTTTCTTGAGATTTATGAGGATACCAATGGACCATGCCAGTCTAGTCTCTTACTCTTGCCACATGGCTAGCCTATCATCTTTCTCAAGCATACATTTCTTTCATGATATCCTTTCTACTGCTTCTCCTGTGGAGCTTCTTATTTGTAATCTGTTAGAGTTTGCTCACACCAATCTTATTGCTTTCTTTGGGTGGATTTGGATTACTCTCTGGGTGGTCCTCAACTTAACATTTCTAGAAATTGTTGTGTTCTATGGTTTGAAGACACACAAGCTGAATAAAATTCAAATAAAATTTGAATTTTATTTTATTTTATTTTATTTAAATTTGTTCTACTTGGCCCCTGTTAGGGGCAGGTCTGATGTTATTGCTCCATTATTTCCTATTCAACTTTGGGACAAAATGATGCACTTGTAATTCATTGAACAGTTAACAAAAGGAGGTCTGTTTGCCCCTTCATAGCAAGGATATGCAACAATGATCGTGGTATCTTATTCTTCATGACCCTGTGAAAAATACTGTCCATGGGGTTTTCTTGGTAAAGATACTGGAGGAGTTTACTATTCTTTTCTCCAATAGAAGGCAAATAGAGGGTAAGTGACTTATTGAGGGTCACACAGCTATTCAAAGCATCTGAAGTCAGATTTGAACTCAGGTCTTCCTAACTCTAGGTTCAGAACTCTTTCCCTGAGCCACCTAGCTGCCTCCACAAGAAAGATACAAAGGCACTTAGCTTCCATAGACATCTTATCTTCCCCTCTCTATATGGTAATAACTGAACAGAAGACCTTCAGGCATGTACCAATTTGGAAAGGCTCCAACTTCACCTTGGTGAGACTTTTTTCCCTTACATAAGCAGGAAGGTGATTCAAGGGAGGCAGGGCCAATCAGGTTGCAGTGATAGAGGGATCAAACTCTGGTCGATCTTAGCCCCCAAAAGCCAGAATTAGGAGCAATGAGTGGAAACTGAAGAGTCAGATTTTTGTTTAATATAAGAAAAAATTCTTTAAAATTAAATCTCTAAAAGCACAAGGGGCTGTTTGGGGAGGCAGTAGAGTTCTCCTCAAGGTCTTTAAGTAATGGCTGAAAAATTACTTGTTGAGTATGTTATAGGGTTATTTCTTCTTTTCTTTTTTTCTTTTCTTTTCTTTTTTTTGGTGAGACAATTGGGGTTAAGTGACTTGCCCAGGGTCACACAGCTATAAGTGTTAAGTGTCTGAGGCCGGATTTGAACTCAGGTCCTCCTGATTCCAGGGCCAGTGCTCTATCCACTGCGCCACCTAGCTGCTCCTAGGGTTATTTCTTCTTCAAGAACAACCTCTGAGTTCCTTTACGATGCTAAAATTCTATCATTCTTATTCTGTAATAAAGGTAGGATTATAACCATACGTCCACAAATTTGAAAATATTCACTGGGTCACTGACACTTGTAATAATAGATTATATTGTCAATTGGATAGTAAGTTGGTAAGGTTCTTGAGGACAGAAATTGTATCATTTGTCATCTTCCTACCCTTGGGATATAGCAGGGTTTTATATATTTAAGACATTCTATTTTTTAAATTTAATTTAATTTAATTTTTTTTTTTAGTGAGGCAATTGGGGTTAAGTGACTTGCCCAGGGTCACATAGCTAGTAAGTGTTAAGTGGCTGAGGCCAGATTTGAACTCAGGTACTCCTGACTCCAGGGCCGGTGCTCTATCCACTGCGCCATCTAGCTGACCGGCATTCTATTTTTATTATATTTATTTGATTGAATTTTAAGCACCAAGCATCACCTTATAAATATCATGTCAGTACTTTAAAATGTAACTAAATAGGGGACAGCTAGGTGGCACAGTGGATAGAGCACTGGCCCTGGATTCAGGAGGAACTGAGTTCAAATCTGGCCTCAGACACTTAACACTTACTAGCTGTGTGACCCTGGGCAAGTCACTTAACCCCAATTGCCTCACCAAAAAAATAAATGTAACTAAATAGGGAGGCAGCTAGGATAAAGCACCAGCCCTGGATTCAGGAGTTCAAATCCAACCTCAGACACTTGACACTTAGTAGCTATGTGACCCTGGGCAAGTCACTTAACCCTCATTGCCCCCCCACCATGTAACTAAATATCCAAGGATAATATAATTATGTTCAATTCTGATAATATATACATGTATACACATATACCCATATATATATATACACATAATATATAACAATAATATATCATTTTGTCATATATACATTTGTGTGTGTATCGTCTATATTAATATCTCTACTACATTAACTCTATCATCTATATCTATTTCTCTATCTCTATATCTAGAACATCTATCTCTATAGCTTATCTGTCTTTCTGTCTTCATTGTCTGGCCCATGAGTGTTAGCTAGAGTTATTTTCTTTCTTGTACTATCTTCATTTTGGGTGGCTTCCTTGTTTTTTCACTTGGATATGGATACCATCATAAGTTTTCCATCAGCCTGGAACAACTTTTACTCTTTAAACCCTGAGTAGATTTTCCTCTCAGCACTTTACCTTCATATATCCATAGTAATAGCTTCCAGTCCTACATTCTTATTGCACAGCAATTGCTATAATGGTGGTGGAAAAAGTGTCATTATAGGATTATGCATTTCTGTGTATTATTTGCCCCTACAGTTGCCCTCCATTCACTAGGTGACATTGAACTAAGATCTCAATCAAAGCTTTTACTTAACATTTTGAATGTGTTATTTTAAAAACAATGACCAATAAACAATTGTAGAATATTTACCATTGGATTGACTAAATGGTAGTTCACTATTAGATTCAACTCATGCTTATTGATTGCTCTAATTTGTTAGTTTTGTACTTAGAGCTGGGGAGTGTCCTCAGGTGGAATAAACACAAAGATGCATAAAATATCATTTCTGCCCTTGGGCTGCTTGTAATCTAGCAGATGCAAAAAATAGACAAGTGATAAAATGAATAATTGTAATTAAAATTATAGGTTAAATGCCTAGAAGAGGCCTGAGGCCTAAAGGCAGAGGAGATAGAGCAGTAGGATTAGAATCAGAGAGACCTGAGTTCAAATCTGACCTTAGACACTCCCTGACTGTGTGGCCCTAGGCAAATCTGTCTGTCTCAGTTTCCTTATCAGTAAAATGGGGTTAATAATACCACCTACCTCTCAGGCTTATTGTCAGGATTAAATGAACTACTATTTATAAAGTATTTAACAGTGCCTGGATCATAGTAGGTGCTTAATAGATCCTTGTTTCTTCCTTCCTTCCTGAGAGATTTGGAAAAAGAGATTTCCTAGGATATTCCTCCCTCTGGGATATTTAGGGAAGTTTCCTAGAAAAGATAGCACCTGAATTCAGTCACTATAATTCTAATAGTCTGATCTTGAATCTTTCTTAAAGGACTGAGTCCAAAACCTAATTACAGCTAGGCCTACTTCTGCCATGCAGCAGAAACCATTAGGAAATATGGATGAGTGCAGAACTTGGCAGATTTTTTTTTTTTTCATGACTCTGCCTGAAGTCACATCACAGTCGATTTTCACAGTTTGCTCTGGCTACCAATCTAACCCTTCCAAAATCTGAGACCTCATCTTTAATGATGGAATGTGAAGGGCTGTTTAACCCTCCCCTCTTACACCAGCCACTATTTATATCACAAAGCATACGGCAGCTCTTGATCTCTGAGGAAGAGCAGAGCATTCTTAGGGTATTCCAGCTACAGTACTTGTTTCAGTTCCAGAAATCTGCTTGAATTCAGCATTTGCCAAATGGAGAAGCACTTCAAAAGACATCTCTCCGAACAGCTTTTCTTCAGTCATTAGCAGACCAAACAATGGCTCCTGACTCCCCTCTCCCCAAAAGGGAATTTTTCAGAGAATCATCACTGCATGTCCCATCTGGTCCCTGAGGTCCAAAGGGATTGATGAATAATAATCAACACCAGTCATTGTTCGTATTAGGCATTCTCCCTGAAGAATCATTTTTCATGGCAGGGATAGGCATTTTACAAATTAGACATGGATACTAAATGAGATGTAAGGCCCATTTGTAAGCTGCCACTCTGAGATGGGCACCAGTGTAATGTTTTTGTTATATGTTGATCATCCTGAGTTCCACAATATTTGGAGGGAATAACTTAGATTTTTTTACTGTGTTGTTTATGATGCATTTTTGTATATTTTAAACCAACAAATGCTGGTTTCTACCTGGAACTTAAGTCATTCCCCTCTCCCCCACTCTCTCTGTCTCTTGTCTCTATTTCTCTCTCTGTCTGCATCTCTGTCTCTATGCCTTTCTCTTTTTCTTTCTCTGTCTCTCTCTTTCTCTCTTTGCGTTTCTCTCTCTCCCTCTCTCTCCCTCACATTGGAATGCCTCCATGCACACATACACATACACACACAGACTAAATCTTCCAATCTCGCCCAGGCTAGAAGTGCAGCGTTAGTTACTATTGTGCCCACTGCTGAACCGACAGAGAATATTTGACCTGCTCTGTCTCTGACTTATGCCAGTTCACCTCCTTCCTAGGTATCTTAGTGGCCCCCCTGCTTCTGGACTGTAGCACTATATTTGGCCTTCTCCCTGCCCCAATCTCATCAATACCGCAAAGAACCAACCTTAAAATCATTGATTTTATAGTATTAAAACAATTACATTACTTTGAAAAATATTAATTAATCTTAATGTAATAATGTTTACTCTGATTCCATTCTCCCAGAACTAGGCCAGTTGTATTCCCTTCACCCCAACTGCACCCCCACAATTCTCAGGCACCAGGGGGCTGGTGATGGAGTCTTTCCTCTGTCAGACTCAAGTAACCCATGGTTGCATAACCTCCCCACTTCTGAGGGATCCAGTGACTAGTACCCCAGTTCTACTCAACCACTTTACATCAGATTAGCTTTTATAAAGGAATATTTACTTTAAAGATATAACAGACAGGGCAGCTAGTTGGAATAGTGACTAGAGCACTGGCCCTGAAGTTGGGAAGACCTGAGTTTAAATCTGACCTCAGACACTACCTGCGTGACCCTGGTCAAGTCATTTAACCCCAATTGCCTTAAACATCTGGGGCTATCTCCAGTCATCCTGATATGTATCTTGACACCAGATCCAGATGGTTCTGGAGGAGAAAGTGAAGATGACCTTGCACAGTCCTCCCTTGCTTACATCCAATTCACTGCAAATCTTGACATCACCCCATTGTCATTGTCCTCTTCAGGAACAAAGGACAAATGACAACAACAGCAAGAACAAACGTATCAATATTTCCACTAACACATCAGTAAAATAATCTCCCTAATACTATCTTGGTCCCCAGGATGGGGGTGGGGTGGTCTGTTAGGTTCGCAGTTTAGCTCAGTTCTTACATAGCAATAATCTCACCAATTTCAAGTCCAAAACTAAATTAGCAATGTCTGGGACTTTTGCTGCACTGGTCTATTTTTAAAATGCCAGTAGTTTCAGCTTTGCAGCCAATGTAAAGGGGCTGCTCCCAACCACGCGCTAAGCCAATACAGAATGTTCACACATCTTCAGTCCTTCGGTGTCTGGAAAGCAGTCCCCTAGTATTTTCCACATGGCTGACACCATGTCAGGTGGTCCAGGCATGAGCCAAACCCCCATTGCATTTAGTAAAACTCGGAATAAACAAAATCAAGGGGATAGAGAAGTGGTTTTCAAACATTTTTTGTTCATGACATAAGTATTCTTTGCCAGGAGGAATCATTGCACATTGAATGCTTAAGTTGACAACAAAGAGTTCCCAGGTAGTTAGAACTTAGGATTCCTCTCATTCCCTTTCCTTTCCCTTCTCTTTCTCCTTTCTCCTTTCCCCTCTTTTTTCTTTATTTCCCTATGATCTTCAGCAGAGGAGGGGGCTTTGAGTGTTTTGAGGACAGAACTGCCTGGAAGAGCAGTAAGCAACTCCACCTGGGGGAGGAGGTAGCAATTTCATAGCACATCTTGTGAAAGTCAGCATAATAGTGTGGCAGAGCATGCATATACTTTAAGTAAAATTGGAGTAGAGTACTCAGCTTCATTAAATTTGCTTGTTTAGAGTTAAACAAATCAACAAAATTAGCAACACGTGTAGAATTTATTTTTATTTATTAATTTTTGGGGGGTGGGACAATGAGGGTTAAGTGACTTGTCCAGGGTCACACAGCTAGTATGTGTCAAGTGTCTGAGGCCGGATTTGAACTCAAGTCCTCCTGAATCCAGGGCCAGTGCTTTATCCACTGAGCCACCTAGCTGCCCAAAATGCATGTAGAATTAATCCTGAACTCATCAAGGCTACACCAACAAACCACATATTGCAAAAAACCTGTCCTGCCAGTTTGAAAAGGCCCATATGTGCCTGATGATGGATGGGAGGGTAAATTTGTAGAAAGTTGGCTTTAGGAGAAGAATTTTTTGACCACCACACCTCACTAAGGTCATTTCCTAAGGTTCAGAGAGCTTGAAATCTGTCAACTGGGCTAAATACCTGAATTTCTGAACCCATAAATATATTATCTTTCCTCTAATATATTCACTTCTTCCCAACTTCTTACTCACTGTTTAGGTCACTATCATTCTCCAAGTCACCCAGATTCTCAACTCTGAAGTCATCCTCAACTCCTTACCCCACAAATGCAATCTGTTGTTAAAATTTATCAGTTTTACATTTACATCTCTTGTATATTATCTTTTTTTCCTACTCATGTGGTTATTACCTTAATTGATGCTTTCATTACCTCTCAACTGGATTATTTTAATAGCCTTCTCTAATTAGCCTGCTTGTCTCAATTCTCTCCCCACTCCAATCCTTTTTCTATTTAGCTGCCAAAGTGATTTTCCTAGAGTTTAGGTTTGCCCGTGTAGGTGTCTCTACTACTAAATAAAATCCAATCTCTTCCTATTTTCTCTAATCAAATATATGATATGCTGTTATTCTCCTCCATGTACTCTACAATTCAGTTATACTGGACTTCTTGTACTCCTTCTCCAGGCTCTTTGCTTTTGTAGAAGCTGTCCCCAATGCCTGCTCACTTCATCTCTTACTTTCCACCACATCTTAAGTACTGTCCCCTTCAAGAATCCTTTGTAGGTCCCACTAGCTGCTAAAGCTTTCCTTTTTGAGATCATCTTCTATCTATTCTGTATATATCTTGTTGGTACCTAATTATTTCCATGCTGTCTCCTCCTGAGGAAAGGGCAAGTTTTTCCGTTTTGTTTTGTTTTTTAAAATTTCCAGTGCTAGCACAATGACTACACTATAGTAAACACTTAATAATGCTTCTTAACTGATTGGTTTACTTAAATATTGAATTATTTAAAGACAGCTTTATAATGAACTTTTTTTCTCATCAAAACTTACTATAATTTTGTGTTTAATGTTCAGCGAATTTAATAACAATAAAATATACCTGTTCAAAAAATAGTGTAGAATTTTTTTAAATTAGATTACTGAATTGATACTGGATAACTAGAGAATTCTAGAGTGGGAAGCATGAGTCCAACATCCTTATGATATAGATAAAGGAACTGACTTCCAAAAATATTGAGTCATTTGCCCAAGGTTACACATCTAGGTAGAGACCGAGTTGGTTAGTGCTAGAAATTGGGTCTCTAAACTATACATCCAATTGTCTTTATAGTATTCAACACTGCCTAATTAAACACATACACACACATACAAGAAACCTTCCAAATGTGGCAGTCATTTTATAGTTCAAAGGTCTGAGAATTTTTAGGGTAATTTTATATCTACAAGACAGGCAACATGTCTTAGTGAATAGAGAGCTGACCTCAGTTAGGAAGACTGACATCAAAACTCATCTCAGTATACAGTGATTGTATAACCTGAGGCAAATTCCTTAAACTCTCAGTGCTTTAGGGAGCTCTCTGAGACTCTAACTTGTAGAGAGAGTGATAGCTGATCTGCATTAGTGGAGAAAATTCCTCACCTGGAGGTCCCCACACCTATGAAATCATAGGTCAGTAAAAATAAAAGAAGCAGCAACTAATATTTTTTAAAAAAATTTATTATTATTAACATACTTAAGAAATTTCTCAGACAGCATTTTCTTTTTTTTTTAAAAGGCTAGAAGTATTTTGAGGATAGACTAAAAGTACAGATTCTGAGATAAAAGAACAACAGACGGTTTTCTAAGTTTTACATCTCATTTAGGGTTGGCAAAATTTAACTTCCTCATGCAAAGGAAAATGCCTTGCAAATAAAAAAAAAAAAAGCTTCCTGGAAATCAAACAATTCTTACACAACACGTTTGATGAGCTAAGTATGCATTAATCAGAACCATCTGAATTAAATCCTCCTTGAAATATACATAAAATGAAGAGGAACAGCGGTTAACAGATTGTGTTTCAAGTTTCACTCAACTCAAAACATTTGAAAAAAAATGTTTTGAGGCATTTTCTCAGATCCAAATACCTCTATGTTTTTGGTCCTCTGGAGGACTACATAAAAATGTTTAATATACCACGGAATGAACCTCTAATCATTAGAGATCTAGTTCAACTATATTTTGCACAAACAAAATGTAGATAATTCTATAACCTGACCTAACCCTTCCTGCTTTGATAACTATTTGGAGATTTAATATTTCAAGAAGATTATGTGAAATAGACTAAATTCTTGGTATATTAGAGAAAAAATGAAATAATAGTGCATTAACTATATTTGACCAGATTATTTCCACAATCAGAATGTTATTAGCTTTCAATTTCAGAAGAGGCAAAAGAAGCTATTACATATCACATCATGTACATGAAAATATATACTGGCATTTACTTTTATTGTTAGGGAGCCCTGAAACCTCTTATGGATTTACTTGTCCTCAAAAAATCTATTTAAAAAAAATCATCTTAAAAGGATGTAGAAAGGAAAGAACAATAGGAGGATGGGAAAAAGAGAAGAAAGAAAGAGAAGGTGAGGAGGAGAAAGGAAAGATAATGGAATGGGGAAAGAGAATGTTATTAAGTATTTGTTTGTCATCATTGGAACTATCAATACATTAATCTCCAGAACATTTAAAATTCCTTCTTTTTTCACTATGAAATATCAAGGTGGCTTACGTGGACCAGTTTTGTAGATCTCAAAGAAATGCATTCAAATAACTATAGAAAATGAAGTGCACATGACCTCTAGTATCTTCCAGTGAATATAAAACCTTTTTTATTTGCATACTTTGATCACTCAGCTACAATTTTAAATAGAATACTACTGCTCACACCCCATAAACATTTTTCAATAAGCAAATATTATGCAATTTCTAAAGCATGTTATTTGTACCGAAGAAAATGCAGCCTGCCCTTTTAAATATATGCCCTTGTTCATCTTTCCTAATTCCAGTAGCTGATTAATAACATTGTCTAGGGATTTGATATGTAAATCTGTATGCCTAACGCTTTACTAAATTTTATAAGAACAGCACTTTGTCTTCGTGTTACTAAATACAATAGAAGTAGAGCTTATGACCCTGCTCTCTAGAGTGGGCCTTTTACAAGATATAATGGAAGGGGGGAAAAAAGCCCCAACATGTGCAATGGAATATAAATAGGACCCAGGAGATTGCTAAAATGTTCTCAACACCTACAATAAAAATTTGTAAATGGGAAAGAGATTGTGGGAGAGAATGGATAATGCCTGGATGGTGATAAAAAAAGAATTAAGTTTCCTCTCAGACATTTAGGAAATATTTTTCAAACAAATGAACAAATAAATAAATTATTTCTAAATAAAGTTTTTTTTTTTTATCAATCAGAAGGTAAACCTTTACTAAGGATAGATAATAGACTAGAAAATAGTCCAGGATATAATAGGAATAAGTTGGTGCCAGTTTAGAGGATTTCCTCATTATTACTACACTCCCTGACTGATATTTGCCAGAGATGTCATTCTGTATTGTATGTGTTGCTGTGTGTGTGTGTGTGTGTGTGTGTGTGTGTGTATGCCTTTGTTACAAGAGAGGCAGCATGTGGATGGAGCACTGGACACGGAGTTAGAAAAGCATGGGAGGCAGTGGAAAGAGCAACATATTTGCCTTCAGCATACCTCAGTTCCCATCTTACCTTTGAAAACCAAAGATATACAGGGCAGTCTGGTTTTGAAACATTTCTGCCAAATAAAATATTTTCTTAATTCTTCCTGATAAAAATCCATGCCCCATCTTTTACTTCTAATGGACTATTGGTTGTTTGGAAGCAATATCATCTCTATCCTCTCTAGTTCAAAATTCTTTTTCATTTTCATCTAGACTGTTATTCATGTTTCTCTCTTTTCCCCCTTCTCCTTTATTTTGTAGGAAGAGAGTGTACTGGCTATGAATTCTGATACTTGTATTTACTTTCTCTGTATTTTAGGGTGAGTCCCCTAATATCTCTGGCCTCAGTATCCTCATCTGTAAAATGTAAAGATTAACTCACTAGATAATCACTCAGGCCCATTTCTATGCTAGATCTATGTTCCTACCATCCTAAGATTGAAGAATAAATCTATGACGTTATGATCCCTCTCTTTAACAACGTTTGCACTTCTATTGATATCATTAAACTTATCTCTTCCCATTTTCTACTGTGAAAAGAGTTCTGTATTCAGAATTTGATTGCATGATTCAACTTTCTCCATTGTCATTTACTATCTTTATCTCCTTGGGCAAGTCACTTAACTTCATTGAATCTCAGTGTCCTTCTACATAAAATGAGAGGCTTAGACTGGATGACCTCTGAGACTCTTTCACATCTAGATCTATGATTTATGATTCTATGATGCTATAGAAACATTGTTTCATCAATCATCCTTTCATTAATTTCTCCCTCTCCACTGGCTCCTTACTTGCGGCCTTCAAGCATTGTCAGGTTTAGCCTGGCCTAAAAAGAAAAATCTTCCTTTGAAAGAAAGTCCTTTTTTTCTTCCTTCCTTTTACCACTAACCTTCTTGAACGAGTAGTCTACATTGACATTGACTCTCTGCCTCCACTTGCTTCTTGTCTATTAACTCCTTTACTCCTTGCAATGGCCTTTAGCCCCACTACTGTAATAAAACTGCTAAGAACAAAATTCAGGGAACTTTTCTCAACCATGTTAGAAGTTTGCATTCTTGTTCATTCTCATGTGTGGCAATATAGTGCCTTCCACACCTCACTGCAGATTTTAAGTACAAACTTCAAGTAGAACAATAGAAGAGAGAAATGGGGTATCTTGTGTGTGGAAATGGAAATACATTCAGTAATGGGGTAGGATCTTCCTGCCTTTTCAGTAGTTCTTATAAATGTGTTCCTTAAAAATGAGGATAGGGGCGGCTAGGTGGCACAGTGGATAAAGCACCGGCCCTGGACTCAGGAGGACCTGAGTTCAAATCCGACCTCTGACACTTAACACTTACTAGCTGTGTGACCCTGGGCAAGTCACTTAACCCCAATTGCCTCACACACACACAAAAAAAATGAGGATAGCTAGGTGGTGCAATGGATAGAGTGAGTGCCAGGTCTGGAGTCAGGATGACTCATCCTCCTGAGTTAAATCTGGCCTCCGACACTTACTAGCTGTATGTGCACCCTGTTTTCCTCAGTTTTCTCATCTGTCAACCAAGTTGGAGAAGGCAATGGCAAGCCACTCCAGTATCTTTGCTAAGAAAACCCCAAATGAGGTCATGAAGAATCGGGCACAATTGAAAATGACTGAGCAGCAACACCTTAAAAATGAAACTGCTGGTCATAGTTAAAGTGAGGACTTCAAAGTTGGGGGGGGGGGTTGATTTTTACTACTAAATTCCAAAGGGGAGTTGAGGAACAGGAAGTTGTAGAAACAATACTAATGAAATTCACATAAGTTCTCTTCCTCTCAAGCCAGGGACTGGAACAGGTTATGCCCTTCTTCTGAGCGTTTCATTTATCTCTCTGGGAAAACTAATAGGGAGAATGGTATCCATTGGAAGCTTATGCAACAGTCAAACTTCTTCTGTTTCACTGCAACCAATCTAGTGCATCTCTACACTCTTCTGCATCCCTCTCTTCTGTACTATCTTCTCCTTTTCCTCTTCCTCCTTTTCCTCCTCCTCCTCTTCCTTCTCCTTTTCGTCCTTGTCTTTCTTCTTCTTCATCTTCTTCTTCCCCTCCTCCTCCTCCTCTTCCTCCCTCTTCTCCTCCTCCTTTTCCTCCTCCTCTTGCTTTTTATTCTTCCTCTTCCTCCTCCTCTTCTCTTCTCTTCTTTTTCTTTTCTCATATTTCTTCTTTTCTCATTCTTTCCTTCATGTTCTTTTTCTTGCTTTTCTTTCTTCCTCTGGTTCTTCCTCTTCCTGTAAAATGTCTTCATGTTTAAGATCTAATATTTTTAGGCTAAAGGCATTGTATCAACTAAGGCAAATGTGACCTAAGACAGGTACTGGTTTATCATCTTACTCTATCTTTTGGGAGATGCATGTTTTGAATCTACTTAGGATCAGTGTTGAAGAATATATGCTACTCAGAAAACTCATCATCCTTGTGACATGTGTGTATGCAATACTTTCTTCCAGAAGAGAATAGTGAGAGGCTAGATATTACAAATCAGTCAATTAGTTGAAAAACATTTATAAATACTAAAGATCATACTAAAAATGAATTTAACAATATTTAGGATAAATGTATTTAGTCATGTGATAACTATTTCCTTAGCCAAATATCTGGTTGGCATCAGATCATAGATTAGTTAGTGCAAAGGGCTGAATCAACATTAAATTAAAGGAAAGGTGATTTCTGTAGGAAATCACTGAAAGTAATTATAACAGTTCTCAAGCAACCTATTCAAAACAAGCTACTGATGCCCCTAAATGGGAAATGGAAACAGGCAATGGCAGTGACTCCTTTTAAAGAAATGCTCAATTGTCCCTTCCATCAGGACCTTTTTTTTTTTTTTGGTGGGACCTTTTCTAAACTCCAACCAGAGACAATGATATTTTCTTGTCTCTGCTCACAGAGTACTCATGAATAGTTTATATTTTCTGTATGTGTCCTATCCTCCTTCTATATTATTGTAAGTTCCTTGAAGATAGTTTTGCCTGTCTTTCTGTCTGAAGCAGCTAGCATAGTGCTCTGATTATAGTAAATACTTAATAAATACTCATTAAATGTAATTGAACTTTTACCATCTCCTACAGAAGTTTAACTAACGTAAAGCAGTCAGCACAACAAGGGAGCCAAAAGAATCTAGGAATTGCTTCAATTAGAAAACTGTTCATCTACTTGTCAAAGGGAGGGATGTAGTAATTAAAAGTAACATTACTTTAGAGTACTCTTCCTTCTTCAAACATTACAAAGGGGCATGGTAGAATAATTTGAGTAATATTGATTTACAAAATAATGAAAAACAATGGAGTGGAAAATGAGTCTGTGGAAATCTTAGAGTAGAATCCAACTAAGAAAGACCATCCCAAGAACATTTATACATAAGAGGAGAATGGAAGGCATTCCATGGTAATTCTAAAATTTTATCAACCATGATAGTGGAACTGCCATATTTAGGTTTTTAACATCACTCCACCCAGTGATCTATATGAAGTGGAAATGGCTTTAAAAACAATAAAGATGAAAAAAGTAACTGGGTCCAATCAAGAATGTAAAAAAAAACAAAAAATACATACAAAGCATGATCAATTTCCAAGCTATATTGAAGAGGGAAAAGTACCAAATCATTGAAAAAAATGTATTATTATACAAAATAGGCAATTGAGAGATCATTTTGTTGTTGTTTAGTCATTTTTCCATCTGTCTAATTCTTTGTCACCCCATTTGTGGTTTTCTTGACAAAGATAATGGAGTGGTTTGCCATTTCCTTCTCCAGTTCATTTTGCAATGAGGCAACTGAGGCAAAGAACATTAGTGACTTTCCCAGAGTCACACAGTTAATATATGATTGAAGCAAGATTTTATTTCAGGAAGATGAGTCTTCCTGACTTCAGGACTGGAATTATATCCACTGAGCCATGTAGTTGTTCTCAAGAGGATATTAGGAACTATCAATTCATATCCATATTTTCTCATCACTATAAAATATTTATAAGAATGAGCAACACACATACCCAGAGTACCCCTAATGAAAATAGCGGCAGAGAACAGACAACTTTTTCTCAAATAATTTTCTACACACCGACGATATCTTCACAGTCGCAAGATTTTGCTGTTTGTTTCTGGCTATTTTTTTTAAGTTAGCTAATGAAAACAAAATACAGTTTTAAAGCTGGACTCCTTGGACTGTATTCCACCATAGCACTAGGGAACCTCATTCCTAGAAAACTCATAATTTTGCTTTGGTATTCACACTCCTCAGTATGTTCTGCCTCTCTGACTAAAGAGAAGGCTAAATAACTCCTCCCAAAGCTTCTATTTAAAGAGCTCTCCAAAGCCAGCCATCTCTTCATTTCCCATCAGCTATACTCCTTTGGACTAGACTTCATCATACTCCGATGTTAGTTCCATTCCTCCTGCCCTTCCCCTCTGATTTTGAGCTTCCTTTTGTGTGTTGTCTTCCCCCGCTAGATTCCTTGAGAGAATAGATTTTCTTTGTTTTATTTTTCATATTTGTATCTCCAGCACTCCACATAATGCCTTGCACAGAATATGCATTTAATAAATGCTTACTGACTGACTCATTCTACAAGGAATGGAATTTGTTAGCATGAATTTACAAAGATCACATAAGATTGGGGAGATGGGACCATGGTGCAATACAAAGTATACTGAATTTAAGTCAGAAGACAGGTTAAAATTCTGACTTTGCTGCTTATGACCTTTGGAAACAAATTCTATGAACCTCAATTCCTCCTCTGTAAAAAGATGAAATTTGATTAGATGACCTCTAAGTCAGTTTCAGCCCTAAATCTATGGCCTTAAAATCCTTATTGAGAGGAAAGCATCGAGGTCATTTTATTCGTAATTGAGCATTCATACAAGGTGTTTACCATTGCTATGACAAATGCTAAAGAGAAGATATTTCTTATAGATAAGGTCCTCTAGATACCCCAGTTTGCCATCTGCATTGTATTGAACACATCAAACACCAACATGAGTGAAGAGCCTCTTCAGTGAGCTCCATGACCACTCCAAATGATGGAATTAATTAATAACCAAATGAAAATAGGTACATATTTTTAAGACACTGATTTGTACTTTGATGGACAATCTATTGATGAATTCATTGGCACTTATCTCTTGGATAGACAGTGCAGTTAGACCATACACTAGGTCTAGAACCAATTATTAAGAAGAAAGTGTGGTAAAAAAAAATGAAAGTTTTTAACAGTCGGTTAGGATAACTGAAAGACGCCAGTTTTTGAAGGACCACCCTTTCGGGGAGGAGACCAATGGCATCACGTCAAACTGCCTGCTAGCACTCCACTTCCGGGGTGCGAGCTTAAAAGGCAAGGAGAGAACGGAAGTAGGACTTTTTTCTGCTCTGCTGGTCTCCTGACTGCGCTGCACAGGCTGATGCTGACGAGAGTTCGACTGGGCCCGGCTCGCGGTTAGCAGCAGCACACGCTTGACACGGCCTCTCTCTCTCCCCAAAGGTGGCCTTGGGCTTTTGGTGAGTTTTATAGGGAATATAGACTAAGCTTAGACTTAAGATGATTTGTATTGTATTTCTACTTTCCTATCCTTCTAATCAACATCACCTTGTGACTACCATACAATAAAAGCTCTAACTAGAAAACCAGAAGCTTCTTCCATTTACTAGTCTGGGAGATAAATTAAGGGAAAGGTTAAAGAGGGGAGATTTATGATCTAATCTCCAATTTTAAATCTCACAAAAGAGAGGTTGGGATTCATTTACAAAATCATTTACCAAACGGATGTAGGTTCTACCAGAAAAGTAACTTCATTTTCAAGGATCTATATCTACTTAACAATCATAGTTTATCAACTTCCACTTATATGTTTAGTTTTACTAATCAGCCAAAGGACACAATTTAAAGCAAAAGTTCTTCAACGAAAGATCATTGTCTTGTTAAAAAGTTGAAATAGAAAATTTTCACAACAAACTTGAGACATAACTTCCTCCCCTTGCATATGCACAGAAAAGCACATGATCAGTAGGAAAAGAGACCACCTTGCAGAAACTTGAATAAGGACACACAAGTAGGGAATATGTATGACTAGGCAACATACATGGAGCAATAAGTCATACCTCTCAGATAATTGATGTCTTCTGGTGATGTAACTTAACTGCTCCCTCCTATTATGACAGCCAATCTTTTTTAACTATGCGATCTATCCAAGATATATGAGTATGGCAAATGGTCTTTGCTAAATGTTTTGTTCTTCTGAATCTGGTTCAATCTGGTTCCTGGTCAGTGATCAATGCTTGTCCCATTATCACTGATTTTGGCTCCCAGTTAAGGTTTTACTGGGAACCTGGTGTTGAACTTTCCTCTATTTCCAGATTCTGGAAACAGCTGGAGTATTCATCAAAGGTATAACTTCTTCCCTACAAGGGGAAGATTCAGTTCTACCATCTCTCTTTTAACTTAGAATATAAATCTTTTAGGGAATCTGGTCCTTGTTATCCTCAGTTTCACATTGGGGAAAAACTTTAGCTGCTTTTCTCCCTGTGAGAAAAACAAACAAACAATTTTTAGAGCCTTGCCTTGAATTGGGTTTTTACCCTCCAAAAGGAGAATCATCAATTCTAGAGGCCCAACTCATTTGGAAACAGAACATCCTTCCAGACTATTGGAACCCACAGGCATTAATTCTGTCTTTTAACCTTCCCCTGCTTACTCATTAAAAAAGCAAGACTTCTGTCCTAAACTGACTTAGGGTCAGGAAGTTCTTGTAATTCCTGCTCAATTTCCTCATGAGGACCTTAACCCCCAAACTCATGGACTGTGCCAAAGAAATCACACAGAGATATGTGTGTCTGACCCGCCACATTTTTTCCATAGCCCCCCCAAATCATTTGGGATATATTATGCAAATGAATCTGCAAAAAACACAAAAGTGAAATGTTAAATATTTTAAAAAATTATATTTCTGATAAGAAGTTATTTTCAATAAATTCACATATTTCTATTGAGCTGTATATTTTCCTAAAACATATTTGTTGGTCTCATTAAATACATTTCAATAAAGTAGTTATGTGTATGTTTTATTAAAATCTAGTTGCCAAATACAAAAGATGCTGAAATGTATTGATTGGAAGGGGGAGTTCAAATGAAACCAGGCCCTTTCCCTTAGAAGTGTGTACATTACAGCCTTCATGTTTCCCAGTTCTCTATATTATTGGACACTTTTTACTATGATCCCCTTGTTACCCATCCTGTGGCTTGCATGACACCGGACTGTCCTGGGCTCTTTTTAGTCTCACCACTTTTCTTCTTTGTGAGGAGAAGAAGGAAATAGGGAAAGGGAAAGAGGGACAAGGATAAATGGATAATCATATCTTCCATGTACCAAGCTCTCTACCTGATCTGAGGGCACGTGGGGTAAATCAAGGAAGTCCAATTTTCCTGACAGCAGAAAACTGCCAACACAGTTGAGTCACTTGCCTTGGTCAGCAGCTACTTTTCTGAGTTTTATTGTTCTGGCTGGAGTGGAGTGAGAAAGGGCAAGTTCTTATGCCTTGTCCTGACCACCACCTAATTCAACCAGCCAGAACACAACTCAATATGAGTTCATAATGAACAAAAACTGCCTGTCCATCATCTGGGAGTACCATTGGGCCAAAAGATTGTCCACATGCCTCTACATGTCACCTTTGTCATTGCTATATACCAAGTTCTATGACAATTTTAACATAACGTTCTGCCCATCTTTTTCCGCTTTCACCACTCAGTCTTCCAAAACTTTTCATTATTCTCAGGGCTGCTGCTGCCCTTCTAACCCCAGGGGCTAGTTTTTTGTATGAGCAGCCTTTTGCAACTTATTTTGGACAAGCAAACAAAAATGTAACGATTCTCTACTGTTGGCCCAAAGTGGGGTTTTCAAACTGGCCTCTGAAGTCTTCATTCTTATAGAATGGATGAAATGTAGTTTTCTACTTTTCTTCCCAAATATTTAGCTAAAATTTATTTTAGCTAAAGGAAATCTTTGCTTTCTAAGGGAAATGAAATATTTTGTGAGTTGACAAATGTAATAGAGAAAGTCTTCTGTTTGTGCCTTGCTAGAGAGTCTCAGAAATCCAAGGGAAATCTGA
The DNA here is from genome assembly GCF_019393635.1 of Dromiciops gliroides. Taxonomy (NCBI): domain Eukaryota; kingdom Metazoa; phylum Chordata; class Mammalia; order Microbiotheria; family Microbiotheriidae; genus Dromiciops; species Dromiciops gliroides. Next base: position 206,424,578 of record NC_057863.1, read on the forward strand.
GGAAATCACAAATCAAATCCATGAGGAAATCTGCTATCAAAGGGCAAACATCTAACTTACCAGCTAAGAAGTTTCAGTCAAATATATTTCATGAGGGCAGAGACTGCATCTGTTGTAACTTCCCAACACTTCGTGCAGTTCACATGCTTGCTGAATTAACTCAATTTATCTCTAGTTTGGGAATGGATCTATTTAAGAAAATAGATTGTAAATATATCACTGAAGACATTTGCATTTCAAAATTTTGCATTGCTTATGCTTAAAATGAGCTTCTTGTATCCTCATGGAAAATAGATGAGGGCAAAAAAAAGAAGACAATTTATAGTATAGTTGTGGATGAAATTTTTCCTAGATACTCACATGATTTTGTCCCGTCTCTGTAAACAGATCCCTTGCCTACTGTATATTGAATAGCACTTCACATCTGCTCTGAGGGCACATGGAACTCAGGCAGTTTTTTTAATACTGGGATATATAAAGGGATAGTGACAGGGTCTACACCTGTGATTTTATGTTATAGGGAAGCCCTATGTGAGGAATCTCCTTCAACCAATGCAGATGGGTAGGGAACCTTGTATAGAAGACTTGTATAGAATATTGAGAAGTCAAGTGGCTTGCTCAGCTGAAGCTCATTTTGATAGTGAGCTACATCAATATGTCACCTTGGGCATTGGAATGTCTTCTGACTACACAGATCCCACCTTATTTCTTATAAAATTTTTAAAAGACGTCTGAGGCTCAGAGATATAAAATAACTTGTCTATGAACACTCAGTAAGTATTAGAGGGGGGATGTAAACCCAGGTTTTTCCAGATTTCAAGTTCAGGTCTAAGTCAAATAATCACATGTTCTGCCAGATAATGGAGAAATTTTATATAATAGACTCCAGATTTTTAAAAAAGAAAAATAGTACATTTGTCTTGGGCTTCCATATCTGTCAATCAAGTACAGACTAAACAGGGATAAGAAACCAAAAAATAGGATGAACAACCTAATAGTTCCTTATTCTTATTGATCCATGACAGATTTATTTAACTGAAGGAAAAAACAAACAAAAAACCCTAAAATTTGCCAATGATAGTTGGCTAGTTCAGAGACATCCTAGAATGGTGTAGTTCTTGGGTCAAGTACCATTATGTGCCACCCCTAAAGTTTCTGTGCAGGTAGAATCAACTTAATATGAACATGAAAAGGCAGCATGGAAGGGAAAAGGAAATCACACACACTGTTAGACTCCACAGTTTCAATGGTAGAGCTGAGTTGAGTAGGGCTTTGAAAATAAACAAGTTGAAACTTTCAGTACTTCAGAATCTTCTATTATCTAAATCTTTCCGTTAATTATAAAAAGGTAATTTATGACTCATGAAATCCTGAGTATTGAATTCCTTCATAAATTACTAATACCTTCATGGAGGATTTTCTCTGTGTATAAATGATTTTCAGAAACATAGTCATAAAGGTTAGTAGTTATTAAAGTTCTATTTGAAGTCTTGTTTAGAATTTATAGTCAGATATTTTTCCATGCTTTTGATATACTTTGAGTATCAGTCTTTCAATGCCCTCAAAATTTTGTCATGACCATGGATCTCCTCTACACACACTTGGTCAAGTTTACAGGAGTAATATTCCCAGAAAAGGACAAAAATGAAAAATTTTGCTACACTGGATATATGGAAAATAAGGGGTTAGGTTCCTCAAACTAGCAAAGCTTGAAATCTTTCACTAGACCTTGCTGAAAATACACTTCTCTGCATATAATTCTTTTTTTTTTTTGGGGGGGGGTTATTTTTTTTTGGTGAGGCAATTGGGGTTAAGTGACTTGTCCAGGGTCACACAACTAGTAAGTATTAAGTGTCTGAAGCCGTATTTGAACTCAATTCCTCCTGACTTCAGGGCCAGTGCTCTATCTATTGCGCCATCTAGCTGCTCCCATATAATTCTTTATAACAAAAATGAATTCTGATAATATGCAGTAACACAGGAACTATGAAATAACCTGTAAAATGCAGTACACAAAATAAAATTGGTAACATGCAAAACATTCTTCTTCCCTAGTAATTCCCTTAGACTTATGTCACCTTTTATGCTAAGATCTCAATAAAAATATCGATTTCAAACATGAAATCTTCAGTACCATAAATACTGTTCAGCACATAAAATTCTTAAAACTAAAATATTTTTAAACTGAATCTCATCTTTCACTATGTCAGATGATACCATGAAGATACTGTATTGTATACTAAATTTCTGTAAATTTCTCTATCTTGGCCAACCTCTGAAAACCAAGGGAGAGGTTGCTGGGACTTAAGGTGCTGCTATCAGAAGACGCAGAGACTGATGAAGTCTTTACATCACCTCTGACACTGACCTTCACAACTAATGGACAGTGTTGGAGATCATAAAGGATAGACTAACTTGAAATAATTCTCTTCAATGGTTTGGTTCACTATTTGAAATCTTTAAAGGTCTCCCTGACCATGGTGGCTAAAAATATTGCTGCACAAAGTTTATCTACCCCATTTATTTTCTCACTAAACTGAATCAATAACTTTGTTTAGTTGGGCTTAGAGGCCAAAGGACTTAAACTATACTTTAGGGGTATAACTGTAACAGAAATCTTGGGTTTTAAAGGCAAATAATGAAAATATTCAATGAATGCAGAGGGAGCTCTTCACTCAACAATAGTAAGGTGAACAAGACCAGTGATGCACCTATTAGGATACCAGCCATTCCACAAACTTGTGGGTAATTGTGCCTTTCTTTGCATAGCTATGAATGTGCAAGGTTTTCAACAGGAAAATGAATATGAGGTTACTAATAAAATCACTTAAATGTTTGAAGTCATGAAAGTTAAATACAGGAATGTCAAAATTTGTGTCCACTTTTATATTTTTGTTCTCTTTAGTTCTATTTCTATTGCCTAAGTACACCTGGGGCTGTAATGTTAGTGTCCAGTAGTAGTTCTACTGCCCTTGATAAAATAGTTAGAAATTTTTTTTCCAGTTATTTCCAAGTATTTTTCTTCTTTTTTCTTCCTTAAATGCCCTGGGAAGATTTTATTTAGTTGAATATATTGCCAAGATTTCTTTAAATTGTTTTACCATATACTAGGCAGGTAGGTGGCACAGTGGACAGAACATTGAATCAGGAAGACTCATCTTCATGAGGTCAAAGCCAGCCTCAGACACTAGCTGTGTACCTTGGGCAAGTCAATTAACCTTTGTCTCATCTGTAAAATGAGCTAGAGAAGGAAATAGCAAACCACTCTGGCATCTTTGTCAAGAAAATTCCCAAATGGGGTCATGGAGAGTCAAACATGATTGAACAACAAACCCTCCACTAGTTCTTTAATTCGTGAGACAAATTTTAAAAATTGTCCATCTTCTCTCTTTGTAATATTTTTCATGATTTTATATTTAAACCTGGTATGGCCTTTGACAGCCATGTCTCTCTGGTTGTTTAGTAAGTCAGGTATTTGTTGACTAAGGCCCTTTTGTATTATTCTAATCTCTTTGTTCTTGTAATTCATTTATATTGGTTAAACTTTTGAAAAAAATTAGTATAATCAGAATCAGGTCATTACTATTTTCTATTTCTTATTTTTTTTATCATAAATTACTTGTTAAAATAGTTTAGGGTTAAGTTGCTTCAGTTTTACAGCATATCTTTTTCTCAATATTGTTCTTTAAAAAAAAAACAAATTTAAATCTTAGCTTCATTGACTCCATGGCCTGCCTATACACAGACAACTGACTAAGGGATAACACAACAAAATATCTTTTCTTATATATTAAAATAACACATTTTATTTTTAGGTGGTTTTGGTGCTCACCATGTACAATGCTTACATTTAAAAAAAATGGCCAAGAGATAAAGATACTAGGCTTCTGTATAACCTACAAATCTTTGGCTTTTGTCCTTCCTTGTCTTCAAATTGTCCTTTCTCATATATTTCCCTCTATTTTCACCTTTTATTCTCTTTGCATTAAAGTCACCAAGCCTCTAAAACCAGTTAATGCTCAATATTCACACATTTAACTTTGTGACTTCAAGCATTTGTGCTATTTTACTAACCTCATTTTTACATTTCCATTGGCAACCCCAAACATTTGTGGCTATTGCACAAGTCTGTGGAGCAACTGGTATCCTACTGGTCACGTTACTGGTCTTGTTCACCCTACCACTGTCTAATAAAGAGATACACAAGCATTCATTGCATATGTTTGTTGTTTGCCCTTAAAACTCAAGTTTTGTGTTTCAATTATGCTCCCAAAAGCAGAGTACAAGTCCTTTGACCTCCAAATCTAACAGCATTGCTGTTTATTGTGCATTTTCCTGCACAAGTACAAGATAGCAGTGTCATGGTTATGAAAAGTTTGTCTAAAAAGATCTGAAGGTTTTAATGGAGCAAATATATTGAAATATGAGGCAAAATGGGATATGGCAGCCAAAAAATCCTAACAAACCCCAATGTAATGTATTCTTAGACTATAACAAGAGTGGCATGATGTATAGGATTAGAGAGATGGCAATTTCACTTTATTCTGGCCTTGTCAGACCATTTTGTAATATCATACTCACTCAAGATACTACTTTTTAGAAAGGATTGATATTCTAGAGAATATTGATAGCTGAATGGTGAAAGAACTAGAGGCCATATCATGTAAAGATTAGGGGAAAGAAGTGGGAAAGCTTAGCCCGGAGAAAACTCAAGGGGTTCATGATAGCTTTTTTTCCCCATTATGTCCTTGAATTAGGGATTCCACAATCCATAGACCATAAACCCTATCTGTGCAATTGGCTGGATGAAAAGAGATGGCACCTGTCCATAATACCTGGCTTCCCCTTCAACAAATAATCTTCAGGCTTTGCATTGCTCCTTTGCAATAGCTCCTTCTTCTTTTTCCCTATAAAGGCCTTATTTCCCAAATATATAGAGAACTGAGTCAAATTTTTAAAAAATACAAATACTTCTCCAATTGATAAATGGTCGAAAGATATGAACAGGCAGTTTTCAGATAAAGAAATAAAAGCTATCTAAAATCAAATGAAAAAATGCTCTAGATCACTACTGATCATAGAAATGCAAATTAAAACAGCTCTGAGGTATCACCTCACACCTATCAGAATGGCAACTATGACAGAAACAGAAAATATTGGATGTGGGAAAGCTTGGAAACTAATCCACTGTTGATGAAGTTGTGAAAAGATCCAATCATTCTGTAGAGTAATTTGGAACTATGTCCAAAGGGCTTTAGAACTGTGCATACCCTTTGATCCAGCAATACCACTGTTAGGTTTATATCCCAAAGATATCCCCAAAAAGAGAAAAAAGACTTATTTGTACAAAAATATTTATAGCAGCTTTTTTTTGGTGCCTAAGAATTGGAAATCAAAGGAATGTCCATCAATTTGGGAATGGCTAAAAAAACTGTGGTATATGATTGTGATGGAATATTATTGTGCTATAAGAAATGGCAAGCCGGATGAGTTAAGAAAGGCCTGGAAAGACATGTGTGAAATGATGAATTGTGAGGTGAGCAGAACCAAGAAAACGTTGTACAGAGACAGCAGTATTGTTTGATGAAGAACTGTGAATGACATGACTATTTTCAACAATAAAATGATCCAAGACAATCCCAAAGGACTATTGATGAAACATACTATCCATCTCCAAAGAAATAACTTATATTTATGGAACAGACTGAAGTATGCTATTTTTCACTTTCTTTCATTTTTTTCTTTTAACCATTTTTCTTGTATAAAATGACAAATATAGTAATGTTTTACATAATTGTACGTGTATAACTAATATCTGACTGCTTGCCACCTCAGAGAGGAATGAGAGGAGAGAGAGAGAGAGGGAGGGAGGAATAAAAATTGGAACTCAAAACTATAGATAAAAATGTTTATCATACCTGAAAAATAAACAAATAAATAAATAAATTTACAAATCAATAAATAAATGAGTAAATGAATGAATGAATGCATAAATAAATAAATGAATAGATGAAAACTAAAAAAAGCTTTCTCTTAATGTTCATTTTAACTAGAATCACTAGTTGGGATTGAGTTGAGAGTGTGTATGTGGGTGAGGGAGGGAGGACAAAGAAATAGTGTGATCTAAAAACGGGAAGAGGATTGACATGTACAAAAATATTTATAGCTGATCTTTTTGTTGTGGCAAGGAATTACAAATTGAAGGGATGCCCATCAATTGGGGAATGGTTGAACAAGTTGTGGTATATGAATGTAATGGAATACTATTATGCTGTAAGAAATGATGAGCAGGCATATTTCAGAGAAACCTGGAAGGACTTGCATGAACTGATGATGAGTGAGATGAGCAGAACCAGGAGAATATTGTACACAGTATCAACAACATTGTGTGTTTATCAACTGTGATAGACTTGACTCTTCTCAGCAATACAATGGTCCAAGATAGTTCCAAAGGACTCATGATGGAAAACGTTCTACAAATCCAGAAAAAAAGGAACTATGGAATCTAGATGAAGATTGAACCATGCTATCTCTATTTTTTTTCTTTTTTGAGGTTCTTCCTTTTTGCTCTGATTCTTCTAGCACAGCATTACTAATGAAGAAATATGTTTAATGTGATTGTACATTTATAACCTATATTGGATTGCTTACTGTCTTGGGGAGGGAGGAGGGAGGCAGAAAAAAAAATGAAACTAGAAATCTTATAAAAACAAATGTTGCAAACTATCTCTACATGTAACTGGAAAATAATAAAATACTTTTATGGAAAAAAAAAAAGAAATAGTGTGATCAACTTGGATCCTCAAGTTCTCTATGAATGGTCTAGTACATTGTATTCTTTTGCATTTCACTAAGTGACCATGATTTGAGGAAACAGTGACTAAAGCCCTTGAAATGTCCTCTGTGCCTTTAATTTCCTTTACCTTAAGAGTCAACCTAGTGGAATTTCAACATATAAGATGACAGCAAAGATGTTACTATAACCATAATCATATTTCATAATAACCATAATCATATTAACCAAATCATAATAATAGCAATCATAGTTAAATGCTTGTTGATTGATTGATTAATCACATGTCTCTTTGTTATCCATTTGATGGATGTGATTCCCTAAATCTGTTTATCCATGGCATATATCTAGCAGGTGTTTTGACAATGGAATGAATCCATTTGAATATTTGCCATAAAATCTTTCCTGACAAATCCATGCTCATATGGTATGAGAAAATATTTTAAAATCTTCTACAGAAGCATTCCTTCTTATTAAGGAAATTGTCCTTGCCCCCCTCAATATTAACATGCAAAGACTAATCACCCACATGGAAGAATTGTTTTAAAATTGATAATAATGAGTAGAATAAGTAGAATAATGGGACAAATGGCAACAAAATGGATGCCCCTTTTTCTCTTTTATGTGAAGGGCAAAATTTTTGTTTTCTTTTGAGCTTATTACTTGTTTTTGTGGATTTAGTGCTATGAGCCTAAAATATATAAATATTTAATAATGGGTTACCATTTAAACACAAGAATTTTGGTTTGACATTTTGCCTTGGACTTCTTTCTTCTGGAGAATTTCTCTTTCCAACTTGCATTCTTTGCTACTACTACTGACCTTGTCCATTTATTTCAAACATTATTTCAACTTTTATCAGTGTGTATACACCCCCATATATATATATATATATATATGAATAAAACTACTTGTCTTGTTTATATGTTAATCCCTGCTTTTTAACTTCAATCCTTGACATTTTGCTTTTAAATTAGGTACTATCATTTAGGTTGACCTTTTCAATCTTAGCAGTGTCCTTTCAGTAAATATGGCAGGAAGAAATTAAACACAGGTCTCTGAATGTGGGCTCATCAGAGGTTTAAGAATTGAAGGAATAACCACTATTGTTTTATACTTTGAAACAGGTATGCCAAGGATCCTTTTCATTTTATAGTTGTCTTATTCCCATCCCTGAATATTAGTTGCAGCAACAAAGAATTAATTGTTTTCAAAAGTAGTTAAGCATATATAGCACTAAAAGTATAAATCCCAAATAATTTAGAAAGGTAAATTTAAAGGATTTTGACCATAGATTATGCTTAAATTCACTAAACATTGTTAAACATTTTATGTTATAGCTTTCAGTGTTCCACAATAAATGAAAAATTGTAATTAAATGATAAAGCTTTCTTATATACATGCTAAATTTGTTCTGAATACATTTTCCATGAATATTATTATAGTCCTAACTTTACTATCATATTTAGTGAGATAATTATGTGTTTAAGTTCCTGGAGTTCTTTCCCCATATCTATAGTACTTACTTATCTATTTATTCCTTTTCTTTTTTCTTCTTCCTACTTCTCTTCCTTGTTCTTTTTTCCCATTTCCTTCCTTTTTCCTTCTTTCTCCTTAGTTTCCTTATCTGTAAAATTGGGAGGTTGAACGAAATGGACAATAAGATCTCTTCCAATCTGCTGCATATTATGCATTATTATATTATATGCTTCCTCTAGGCACAATGATTTGGACCATGTTATATATATTTTCCTTCTACAAGTTTAAAAACTCATCACTTAGTCTCACTCAGCTGTGTAGCCCCAGCAAAATTTATTGATTTATTTATTTATATTTCAAATCAAACCTCTGTTGTTTATTCTAGCTACTGAATGGTCACTCTGATCAAGGACCCTTAACTTTCATTACCTTTGCATGGAAAGATAAAATAATATTGCAAACATAATTTACCAGATGTTATGATAAGAATCCCAGCAGGCTTGGAACAAGATAGTTTCACAATATATAAGATCATTCAAGTGATGATTTCCACTGGAATTGGAACACCATTTGGTAAGAAAATCCATACTATACTTAGGTCTTAATTTTGGTGATTCAAAAAATAACTTGTAGTGTATAATTTTGCTAGTGGGACTATATTTTTTCATTATCAGCATTAAAGTATTAATGAGATAAGCTAGGGATAAATTTCTCCTATTGGCTATAATAGTATTTTGCTCAATTAAAATTTTTCTACTTCATATTTCTTCTGGTATATAGCATTTTTTAAACCAAAGCTAATAAAAAGTGCTTAATAGACAGTTATAACTGGTTCATGTACTCTGGTTTCTCAACACTGGAAATATAGCTCAAGAGCCTCTACCAATGTATTTACCCTTAAGAGTCAATCAGAGGGGGCAGATAGGTGGTGCAGTGGATAAAGCACTGGCCCTGGATTTAGGAGTACCTGAGTTCAAATCCAGCCTCAGACACTTGACTCTTAACTAGCTGTGTGACCCTGGGCAAGTCATTTAACCCTAATTGCCCCACCTAAATAAATAAATAAACAAACAAATAAATAAATGAATGAATGAACAAATAAATAGTCAATCAGATCAGATTATTAATTCAAGACAAAGATGAGTAATGAATAGCCAGAGTAAGTGATGAATAAATATCTTCCCCAATAGCCAGTAGCCCACTCTCCCATAAATATACACATCACCAATGGAAAGAATAAGTACACATGGAGAAACAAGTAGAAAATACATAGGGAATATGGGTGAAAAGGGCATTGTGGTGAGGCATGCATGTAGGGAACACATGTGGCCAACTTACCTGCAAGGTTGCTGATATCTTCCGGAAGAATCATCACACCACTCACATTGTCTTATGTTCTCTCCTTGATACCACCTCTCCATTCTCCACAGAACAACACAGAACAACTCTGATGGACACTATTCTATTGGATGCCCTTGTGGGGTTTATGTTATATCAGAAAAGGCATGTTTGTATGTGTGCATATACATGCATACACATAGATATACACATATGTACATATGCACACGCATACATAATAATCTACACAATAACACAAGATAATTTGGGGAAAGAGGCACTAACAGCTGGAAAAGGAGGAACAATAACATGTATGAAGTGGTGCATATGCGAAATTTTAAGAGAAAGAAGTGATTGTGAGAGAAGATAAGCCAGAAAAAACATAAACAGGGTATTGTCAATGTGGGGAGTAACACAATTTTGAAAGCATCAAGAAATCAATTTTCAAGATATAGGAATGAGAAGAAGATAGTAATGATTAGAAAAAATCATGAATAGATTATTACTCCCTGAAAAAGTGATCTGGAAGGCATAAATAAACTATCAATATGTCTGTTTATTTCATCATCTCTGGGATAATTATCTACACTGTAACAATTGGAATGACGCCACCTGCTGGATACTTACTGTAGAAGAGTTCTGCCCATGAAGGGAAGGTCTTTGAGGGCAAGACCAGGAGTCAGGAAGTGACACGGGCTAGTGGGAGGAGGAAGGAAGAGACTGGCGCTCAGTCTCGCTCTCTTTCCTGGGGACGCTGGCGGAGAAGGGAGCTAGAAATGTGCTCTCCCTTTAATAGATAGGAATCTAGGCCTTTCTCTCTCTTTACCAAATTCTTATTCTCCTTAATAAATGCTTAAAGGTCTAACTCTTGCTAAAGCTTATAATTTATTGGCGACCACTCATTAGATATTTTAGACAGACTAGCTAGAATTTTAGCCCTTAACAACACACCTTGATGATTATATGAGAAAGGAGTAGGATTTTCTGAAGACCACACCTGCAGAGTAATACAAATGATTACATTATATAAGGCATGAAATAGCATGTAAGCAATGCGTTGAGAGAGCTAGATGAAGCAGTTGATAGAGTACCAAGTTTGGAGTCAAGAACATTTGAGTTCAAATCTAGCCTCAGACACTTGCTAGCTGTGTGACCCTGGGCAAGTCACTTAAGCTTTGTTTGCCTCAGTTTGCCTCACATATAAAATGAGGATAATAATAAAACCTACTTTACAGGCCTATTGTAAGAATCAAATGAGGTAATAATTGTAAAGTGTTTAGCATAATACCTGGTACACAGTGTGCACTATATAAATATTAGCTATTATTATTAATACAAGATTCAATTGTGTTTATTCTTTGTTGATTATATGTGTGTATTTTCCTTAGAAGAGCAAGAAATAGTCTTAACTACTCTCCTCCATGAAATGTCATATGTGTACATATGTATGTTTGCACAGAAATACATACGTGTGTATTTTTATCTCTATAGATTATAAAACAATCTTTGAGAAAAAAATCCACTGGGAAAACTGGGATGGTCCTAGTATTGTCAATAGCAAGAAAAGTGTAGAACAAGGAGATACGTGCTTGCAAAATTTGTTCACCACTGTCAATGTCAATTGTTCTGAAAAGCCAACATGTAAGAGATGATGTGTTTTTTTTTAATGTTCCTGTTTGTAGATGATATTGTGTGGATTGCACTAAACCATAGAAAGTTGCAGGGTTTCCTTAGTGAACTCCATGACTACTCAAAGAAAATCAATTCACACCTATTGTTCTACTTACAAGATGCAGTTGGATGAGCACCCACTGAGTTAGTCTGGAGGTATACATAAATCTTGGACAAGTATTGCAAATAGACCATGACCTAAAACTAAAAATGAATATTTGGAGAATCTGAAAAACAGTATTCAAGAAGAATGTGTGTATATACATTATTATAGTGTGTGTAATAGACACACAAAGACTTTCCATGATCCTAAGCTGTTGTTCCCTAACACAGAACAATATCTTTTTTATCAACATTCTTTCAATGATGCTACATGTCTGAGAATTATGAAAAACCACAATCTTTGAAGGATCAAATTTACAGCTGAACCAAAGGTCAAGAGAAAAACACATGGTGGGGTCAGCTGCAATATTACCAGTAATGACATATATAAGGAGAAGTGGTATAAGATATATCATGGAATAAATGTGTCCTCAAAAATAAAGTCAGGCTGATCATGCAGTGAGAGTAATAGATAACAGATAGCCAACTCAAGTCCTACACTGGCACTCACAGAAAAAAAAATATGTATATGTATATGTATATGTATATGTATATGTATATGTATATGTATATGTATATGTATATGTATATGTATATGTATATGTATATGTATATGTGTGTGTATATGTGTGTGTATATGTATAGATGTATATATATGTATACACATACACAAATATACACATATCTATACACATGTACATACATATATTTCTATACATATAGTGTGTATCTCTCTCTCTCTACATATATATGTGTGTAATTTTTGTCTGAATTGTTGTTGTCATTTCAATAATGCCCAACTTCATTACCCTATTTGGGTTTTTTGTGGGTTTTTTTTGCCAAGATACTGAAGTGCTTTGCCATTTCCTTCTCCAGCTCATTTTATAGATTAGGAAACAGAGGCAAATAGGGTTAAGTGACTTGCCCAGGGTCACACAGCTAGTAAGTTTCTGAGGCCAGGTTTAAACTCAGGAAGATGAGTCTTCCTGTCTCAATGCCTGGCTTTCTATTCACTGTGTCACCTAGCTGCTATGTGTGTGTGTGTGTATGTGTGTGTGTGTGTGTGTTTATGTATGTATGTATGCATGTATATACATATAAATGTATATATACTTGCATATGTATATGTTTGTATGTGTGCGGTATGTCTCCCTGACTTCAGGCCTAGCACTTTATCCACTGTGCTACCTAGGTGTCCTATATTTGTATATACACATACACACATACATATGCATATACATACACATGTATGTGTATCACATTTAGATAAATGTGCATCTGCAGTACATACATGTAACAATAGCAATAACCAACATTTATGTAATCAACACATTATTTACATATATCTGAAATGTATTTATATAGCTTACACACATATGCATGTATGTATGTATGTGTGTTATTTGTCAGACATTTTGCTGAGCACTTTAAAATTATTGTCTTATTTGGTCCCCAAAACAATGAGAGGTAGGTGCTATTATTATCCCCATTTAACAGATGAGGAATCAATAGTGAAGTCACTTGCCCATATCACATAGCTAGTAAGTGTCTGGGGTCAAATTTGAACTTGAATTTTCCTGACTACAAACTCAGTGCTCTATCAATTGCACCACCTCACTGCCTCTATATGTATTTGTGCTTGTGTGTGTAAGTGTGTATGACTATTTCTCTCTATATATGAGTATCTCTGTTTACATATATGTATATATTTATGTATATTGTGATGCTAGGAGGCACTGAAGATAGAGTGCCAGACCTGGAATTAGGGAGACTCATCTTCCTGAGTTCAAATCTGACCTCAGACACTTATTAGCTATGTGATCCTGGGCAAATCACTTAACCCTGTTTGTCTCAGTTTCCTCATCTATAAAATAAGCTGGAGAAGGAAATGTCAAACCATTCCAGTGTCTTTGCCAAGAAAATCCCAGATCAGGTCATGAAGAATCAGATATGACTGAAAGGACTAAACAACAAATAAAAATGTTTTTCCCAGAGGAAGACTTTCAGCATCGCATGCATTATGCATATTGGGCATGGGTAAGCATAGACAAGGGCATATGATAGGAAGATGTAGTTTATTATTGTCTATATCATTCATCATGGACAGTTCTTTCATTGATGAAATTCCAAAGACATTAAATCACATATTCACAACAACCCTGTTAAGCATGCAATACACATAGCATTAATACATTTCATAGAGGAAGAAATATCAGGTGTGTGAGTTTCAATGACTTGCCAATAGTCACAGAGATTCTAAGTGCTGGATGCCAGGCTCAAAACCTGATCTAAGTTCCCATATGGCATTCTTTACCTTATAACATAGCTCAGTCTGGGCATGCAGAGAGGTACTTCTCTTTTCCAGCAAATGCTCATCACTACCATAACTTTGTCTATCTTTGTCTAGTGTTAGGGCCTAGAATCTGCCTCATTATTTAGTCAAATAATTCTTTGTCCCCTTCCATTACCTAAGACATGGTGAAGAGTTGTTCTGTAGTTAAAAGAGCATCAGCTCCCTTCCTCAGAAGTCAGGATGAAACTTTGTGAAAGAACAGGGATATCCCCAAATCAGACTGAGTCTTAGTGAAACTACCTCTTCTTAAAATGTCCCTAATAGATTTCAAGTTGATGTCTTGCTACTTTCTAGCTATTGGGAAGAAGGTGTAATTATGTAAGCTTCTCTATACCATCTGCAAGCAGTTGAGATAGACTGAGAAGACAGATTTTTCTGTTAAACAAACTGACTGGTCTTTTTAAAGGGAATAACATTTCCTAATAACTGCCAATTTTAACCCAGAGTGTAAGATGAAATAGATGTGATTTTGCCTTAAACTGTCAGGAGAGGCTGACCCAAAAATGTATGAGTATGGAATGTTCATAATCACTCATGAATTAGCTAGACCCTAAGAGTCTCTCTCTCTCTCTCTCTCTCTCTCTCTCTCTCTCTCTCTCTCTCTCTCTCTCTCTCCCTCCCTCCTGATTGTCTGTCTCTCATTCTGTCTCTTTGTGCCTTTCTATCACTGTCTCTCCATCTCTCTGAACTTCTTTCTTTCATTCTTTGTCTTTTTGTCACTCTGTATTTCTTTCTTTCTGTTTCCTGATTGTCTCTGATTGTCTCTGTGTCTCTCTGTGTCTTTCTATCGCTTCATCCCCCTCCATGCTCTGTGTATCTTTCTATGACTTTTATTGCCACTTTATCTGTCTCTCTGCTTCTCTCTCTGTCTGTCTCCCCAACCCAATTTTTCTCTCTTATTTCAATTTTTTCAGCCAGGACATTACATGTATTCTCTCATACTCCCCAATGCTATCTCTCTCACTCTATCTGTCACCATATTTTTGGATCGGCAGACTGACAGTCCAGGTATTTTTCCCCCTTTTATCCCTCTCCTGGCCAAGATCAGCCACAGCTCTTCTCTTCCCTCTCCCACTGCTTGGTCTGGAATTGGTAAGCCTTGAGACCTTATGTCAAATAGGCAAACTCAACAGGGTCTTGGGAGAGGTATCAATTTGTAATCTAACTCCCTCCTCTCTGTAGGTATGCCCATGTGTCTACATCAAAGGAATGAAAATTTAGAGCTAGAAGAGACCTTAGAGGTTATTTTGTCCTTTTTTCTATTATTTGAGAAAACTGAGGCCAAATGTATATGTCACATATGTAAGGAACGGCAATGCTGGAATTGGAATCCAAATCTTCTGATTCTAAATCATAATCTTATCTCATAGAAGTTTTAAAAATAATTTTTATGTATTTTGTTATAACTTTTGTTTTTAAACATGTTTATACTAGAGATTTTCCCCAAAGTCCATGTTTTTTCAAACCCTCATTAAATATACCTCTTCCTATATTCTTCTTTACTACAATTTTTTTTCTTTTATCTTTTTCTTTATGTATCTCTCAAGAAATTGAGTCTATTTTTATTGAACAAGATTTATCTCACACCAGTGTCCAGTTGTTAAAAGATAACTAGAATTTCTACCTGAGAATGAGGATCAAGTGGATTTCCATTACTCCCATGTCCCTCCTAGAGTAGTGCTGGTATTCTTTCTGTCAGGGCACAGGGCTTACATTAGTGCCGTTAGACAATGGTCCTGATTGCACTATAATTGACTACATTTGCTATTTAGGGAGACTGTGGTGTGGTAGATAGAACACGTAGACTCAGGAGACTTGGGTTAAAGTCCTGGGTGCGCCACTGACTATGAGTAAGTTACTAAGTCTTTTCTGGCTTCATTTCTTTATCTGTAAAATGGGCATGGGGGATGATTTCTAAGATCTCTTTCATTTAATTTACTATTACCTAACATTTATGCAGTACTTACTATATTTCAGGTACCATGGCAAGTGCTTTATAATGATTATCTCATTTGATCTTCAAAACAACTCAGAAGCGATTTGCACTATTATTATCCCTGTTTTGCTGATGAAGAAACTTAGATAGAAGTGAAGTGACTTGCCCAGGGTCACACAGCTAATGAGCATGTGAGGTCAGATTTGAACACAGATCTTCCTGACTCTAGGCCTAGCACTCTATCCGTTGTACCACCTAGCAGCCCCATTTCTAGCACTTCACAACTCAACTTTCCAAATACTGATCCTGCCACTTTTTATTATAGAGGAAAGAACACTGGATTTAGAATCAGAGGTCTCTGAAATTCAAATCTGCTATTTACTCCCTATATGATATTCTATAAACTATTTAATCTGTTTTAACCTCATTTTTTTTATCTGTAAACTGAGGAGTTTGTACAAGAGGTAGCTTTAAATTGATTGTATTTACTCAAGTGAGGGATTTTCCTGTAATCTACACAATTATATTATCTGAATTCGACAGAAAAATAATAGCTAAAAATCTGAATGTCAGCTGTTAACCAGTGCGTTGAGAAAAATTTCTTCCATCATTTGTCTTTTTGTTACTGCTGTAGGGAATCATTACTAAAAAAGGCTGTTTATCAACCACTTTTGTTATTTATCAAAACTAGCCTTGTTTGTAACCTCTTTCCTATATCATCAAATTGTTGTTTATCCTTTATTTTCAAAGAGGAACAGATATCTTGACTTACATGTGAATTGGATTTAAGTGAGTCAGAGTTCCACAAAGTCATCAGTCTCACTCTCTCTACCAAAGTCATCAAAGTCCAGTGGCCGGACAAAAGTCAAGATGACTGGCAATGGCCCGGGATGCAATGGATGACCTTGGTGTCTTAGATATTTAACCAAGCTCTAAGCACTCCACAATGCCTGTTTTATTTGCCTTCATGGCCACTGGAACAAATTATTCTCATCCGAACATCCTGCTGGGGGAAGTTTTATATTCTTGGGGTAGACATCCTCATAACTCACTTATGGGTTTGAGACCTATTGGTTACCCTAACCCTAATTTAGTCTACTATAGCAACAAAACTTAGATTGTATAAAGGGGAGCAATATGTAGTCAGTCTGGAAAGGTAGGCAGGGTGGAGCCAGATTATAATAATCTTTAAATGTCAAATGGAAGAATTTGTTTTGATCCTAGAAATAACATCCAACCACTGGAGTTTATTTTAGCAATGAAGTGGGATGGCCAGAACTATGTAAATTACTTTGAGAGCCATGTGGATGTTGAACTGGAGAAAGGAGAGACATGAAGAAAAGACACCAAATGGTAGATTATTGCAATAAATCCAAACTAGTATGGTCGTCATGTGATTGGAACTAAGGAGAATGCTGTGAGAGAAGATGAAGTCAAGATTTGGCAACTAATCAGATATGCAGAGTGAGGGAAATCAAGAATTGAAAATGACACTGAGGTTGTGAACTTGGATGACCAGAAGGATGATGATGCTCTCAACAAAAATGAAGAAGCTATGGAGAGAGGAAGAAAATAAATTCTGTTTTGGACATATTGTTCTGTGATGTCTACAGAACATTCAGCAGTGGAAATGTGCATCACCTTCTGAATACCTGGTGATGCAGAACTTTCTCCTATTTTGTTGATTTTAAGAGAGGTTTGTGACTTTGTTCACTTCTGTTGGTCTTAAGAGAGGGGTAAAAAAAAAGAATAGGAAAAGAAATGCACTAGGCAAAATGAGGAAGAATGGCAAAAGATTTGTTATCTCACATAATTTAGATAGGTTAGAACAAGAGTGTAGCAACATAGAAGAAATGAGAAAAGCAGGAATACCATGAATCTCATTCATATATGAACTGGACAAAGGAGGGTCAAATACAGACTGTGGTATAAAAAATACATTCAAATAATTAAAGAAATAGGTAGAGAAAGAGAGAGTGAGAAATGGTTGATTTCAAGGTAGAATAGTCATAAACAAATCAAACAACAACGTTGTAAAATGGACCATAAAAGATGGAATAGAAAGAGGGGGGAAAAGGTGTAACAAACAACTAGAGATCAGAGTCTATACTTGAGAGAAAGGAGGAGGGATAAAGTAGTAGGATCAAAGCATTTCAATTAAAGATCTCAAATGTTGATCAGATTCCTTATCTTTATTTGTATCCTTCTTCTTTGCAAAGAGGGGTAGTCAGAGGGGAAAGAAGAGAAATAATTATTAGAGAATAAGACAAAGGAAACCCACAATTAACAATCATAACCATGAATGTGAATGAACTCATCAATAAAAGAGGAGAGTAGCACAAGGGATTAAAAAACAGTATCTAACAGTATGCTGTTTACAAGAAACACATTAGAAACATAAAGATTCACATAGAGTTCAAATGGAATTAGGGAAGGGACAAGAGTAGAATTTTATATGGGATTTTTTTTTTAAATGAAGGGTACTAATCATGATCTCAAACAAGGCAATAATAAAATAGATATGATTAAAATAGATTATAAAGTAAACTGTTACTTTTAAGAGCAACATAGATAATGAAATAATGCCAACATTAATATTTATACATTGAATGGTATTGCATCTAAATATTAAAAATAAAATGTAATTGCATTACATGAGCAAATAGTATAATTTGAATAGTTAGGATTTCAATGTGTCTGTTTCTGAACTAGATAAACATAATTAAGAAATAAACAAGAAAGAAGTTAAGGATCTGAACTGAATTTTAGAAAAATATTATATAATAGATTATTGGTAGTTACTGAATGAGAATAGAAATTAATATAAATATTTCCCAGCTATGTTTGGAACCTATATAAAAGTTAACATTTGCAAGGCCACAAAAAACCCATAAAAATTTAGAAAAACATAAATATCAAACACATTCTTTACCAACCACAACACAATCAGAATTACTTTCAGTAAATGCCCTTTAAATGAAAGATTGCTACTTATTTTATTAAATGAGCATTTGTGTAAAGAGAAATGTTTAAATAATCTCATTTAAAATGTATATTTCAAAGAAAAAAATAAAAGAAAAAAATTCGTGAGAGAAAATGGCAACCATAAGATGACATACAAAATCTTTTATGATGTAGCCAAACCAGTGGAAAATTCATTTCACTAAATATTTTATCAACAAAAAGGATAGAATAAAACAGATAAATTTGTATATACACTTATTTTAAAAATCTAGAAAAGCAACAAATAAAAAATATTTAAACACTAAAAGATAAATCTGAATATTAAAGAAGAGATAAACAGAATTGAAAAAATACTGAATTTATAAATGATAATTGGGAGATTTTTCAGTTTAAAAGCTAGTAAGAAAGACAAATGACTAATTTGAATTAAAAAGAGAGGAAAACCAATTTTCCAGAATAAAAGTGAAAAGGAAAAACTTTCAATAAATAAAGAATGAGTAAAGACAGTTATTTGGAACCTTATATGCCTAAAAACCAGATAAGATATAATAGGTAAATTGTTTTAAAGTATTTAAAGACATATTAATAGAATAAGAAATAGGTATTTTGAACATCTCAGTCTCAGTAAAACAAATTTAACATGCCACAAAAGAATTCCTAAAGGGGGGGAAATAATACAGGACCAGATAGATTCATAAGTAAATCCTATCAAATAATCAAAGTACAATTAATTCCAAAATTACATAAAGTGATTTAAAAAATAATGAAATAAATGATCCCCCCTAAATTTTTCTTTTAGACAAATATATCTCTGTTATCAAAACCAAGGACAGACAACAGAGAGAAAGAATCTTTTATTCCAATCTCTCTAAGTATGAAAACAAAAAAATATTAAATACAACATTATAAAAGAGCTAAAACATTGTATCGAAGAGATTGTAACCTGTCACTAGAGTGAAATTATACTAGGAAAAAGTTTAGTTAAATATTATCAAAATCATAGACATAATAACCATATTGATTATAAAACAATGACAATCATATGATTGTAGCAAAAATGCAAAAATAGATTTTTCATAAAACACACCACTCCTTATGTTAAAGACATTATAAATTATAGAGATTAATGAATTAGTCCTTAAAATAGTAACTAGTTTCTATCCAAAATTCAAAGCTAGAATGGTCTGTATAGAACTACTTGAGACCTTTCTAGTCAGATCAAGGATAAATCAGAGATATTAATTCTCAACAGTTATTTGGTATAGTTCAATAAATGCTAGGTTAAACAAGTAGACAAGAAAACAAAATTATATATATATACACACACATATATGTATATGGGTATATGTAGTATGTGTGGATATTTTCCTTTTCCAATCCAATTGAGGATTGCCTTCAACACTTCTGGAAAGGGGCTATTTATCTGATGCTTGGATGCTTCCTGTAATAAAGAACTCACCTTCCCTCAAGGTTGCCTATTCTATTCTATTATTAGACAAATATAACTATTATAAAGTTCTAGATCAGAAGGTCTATTTTTCTTTTGTATCATGTCTCCCCCTCCTTCCCGAAAGTCTGAAGAAAAAAACACACATAGGCTTCACTTCAGAATAATCTTTATGAATAAAATAAAATACATAGCAATGACCAAGGAAAAGAAATATATTGAAATATAGTAATTACTATTTTTTTAAAAAGTTCATGGTCCCCAGGCTGAGAACCCTTGTAAATCTATATAAATTCTCTTTTTGGCTCCTATCATCCATAAAATTTAAAAAAAAGAGCAATTGTCAAAAGACAAATGTTTAGAAATCCTGAGAAAAATGTGATAAGATGGTGTCTCTATAACCTCAAGCTTCTATTAAAATATTATTACAATGAATCCTTTACTACAATGAATACAATGAATTACAATGAAAACCAATAAAATTAGATCATAAATCTGATGTAGATATGGAATTTCTCTTGTAATATGCCATTTATTTGTATTGTTCATAGAAGTAATGAATATATATTTGTACATATATATATATTTATTTACATAGAATTACATATATGTGTATATGTATGCATACATATATGCATGTGTTTCATATGCATTCACACCATTATTATATATCCAGATACAATTGCCTTCTGGACAGCCCTGACAAGTGGCAGAATGAGCATTTGAGTTATCTGACTACAATTGTATTTTCCTAAACTCTAATATTTTCTCTTTCACTCATATACAAGGACTAGCAGATATTGGTGGAGTGCCAAGGTAGGAGTCATGGACAGTTGTGGTCATGATCTCCTCTTGATAACATGACTTGTGCATCTATTCATGAATAATCTGTCTCCCTTCATAAGCTACCTTTCTATCAAATTTCAAATCCTTATAGGCCTCCAATTTCAAGTCATACATAATATCTGTCATACATAATATCTGTCATATTTAGTCATTCTCCAAATGTCAGAGGAAGTTAGAAAATTAAAGTATGCTACGTATTTTATTGCCTTCTTATCTTTTTCCTATATATGTCTTTCTCCAAAATTGAATCTTAAACTATGGGTTTACAAAATGTTCAAGGATGAGCAGGGTTGAACTATCTATATACATTCTGTACAGTTGAAGTTAATGATGCCAGGATGCTAGGTTGAGTTTAGAGAAGTTTTTCAGCCACTGTTCTTTTCCTCCTCTTCTCTGTATCCCCAGAAGCATATATATATATATATATATATATATATATATATATATATATATATATATATATAATATATATATATATATATATATATATTGCTCCCAACCACATGTAGGATGTTGAACAGAATCAGGATATGGGAAGATATCTAGCATTATGATATTTTCTCCTCTCTACTCTGATATGTTCTACATGCTGTGGCTACTCACTAAAAATAAAAAGAAAACAGAATGAAAAGAAAAAGGAGTCATGAGATCTAAATCTCTCTTTGAACCTCACTTTAAAAACATAATACCTCTATACTTACTTCATAGAATTCTCATGAGGTTGAAATGAGATATATATTAAAAAGTGCTTTGTACAATTTAATGCACTATAATTAGTTGCTAGTGCCCTCCCTCCCAAACCATCTTGTATTTACCCACTATGCACAAATACATATGCACATCAATGCAGTGTCCCAAAAGTCTTAATGTAGTTTTAATCAATCTCTCTCTGAATATATATTCTTTATTCATTATATATGATGTATATACTTATATATGCATATTTTCTCCCTCATTTAATTTTTTTCTTTTTTTCTTTTTCTTTTTTTAGTGAGGCAATTGGGTTTAAGTGACTTGCCCAGGGTCACACAGCTAGTAAGTGTTAAGTGTCTGAGGCCGGATTTGAACTCAGGTACTCATGACTCCAGGGCTGGTACTCTATCCACTGCGCCAACCTAGCTGCCCCTCCCTCATTTAAATTTAAACTCCTTGTGAATAATTTGTTTCATTATTCAGTCTTGAATCTCCAGGCTCTGGAACAGATATGTTCTTAATAAATAATTTTTGCTTGATGAACATTTATGTAGGGGAAAGGGTTTTCTGGGCATAGGGAGATATCAGGTGAAAAAAACTCCTACTAATAATGCAATTCAGCACCTTCTCTGCAACTTATAGACTTAAAAGGTTGCCAAGAATAGAGTGAGGTGACTTGCTCATGATCTCAGAGACAGTGTGTCAAAGGCAGGACTTAGATCCAGGTTTTCCTGCCTTCGAGGTCAACTCTATTCTCTATGCCATGCTGCTTCTCCATATCTATGCAACATTTTAAATACATGATCTCGTTTGGACCTCTGTAAGAATAACTGTGAGGCATTAGAAGAAAATATTGGCATGTATATTTTACAAATGAGGAAACTGAGGCCAGAAGAAACTAAATGACTTGTCCAGAGTCACACAATTAGTAAGTGGTAGATCCAATATGAAACACTTTGGTTTTTTTCCTTTTTATTGCTAACAAAGTATTGGGTGTTAAATACATCTATAATGACCTTTCATAGTGATGTATATGTAAATAGGTGGCCAACACCCATTTTTATTTAAAATAGTCATTATGTATGTTTGATTTTTATATAATTTCTTTTCTAATAATTTTGGTATTTGCTTGAGGGAGGGGAGTATTTATGTCAGCTACCTCAGTGAAGCTGAGATGAAGCCTCTCCATCTTGACTTACAACAAATATATGCTATCCATCAGCCAACGCCTTCCATCCCAAATCTATCTTAACATATTGTAGTTCTAATATCAGGCATTTGGGAATATAGCTTTTTTGCTGTTTATGGTATGTATTTATGCTAGTGTAATGTCAGAAAAGGTTGTGAGTAATGATGCTGCAAATTGAAGTCATCTGTTTTTTCTGCATGCCTGCTCAGAGCAAGCAACTGCAAAGGAATTTCTCCCATGTTGCTTTGCCAATGACCTTTACCCCAGGAGGATGAGTCTTCAAAGAGAGTTACAGGACCCCTTGAGAGAAGAGTTGTGTCTACAGTTTGTCTCTATCTTGGTTCTCCATTGAAGATTGTTTATTGTTGTTCTCTAGAAAAGTCATGTCTTAGTTTAGATGTTCCCTTATTTTTATCTTCTAGGTTGGTCTGGAGTAATTAAAAAAAATAAGTCATTTTGTTCTAGCATTGCAATCAGTTGTCTGAGCATAAATTAAAACCAAAAGCTAACATATACCTTAAAATTAAAACTAAGAACATTATGGGCAAGTCTCAAACATCTGTAGGTCAAGAAAAAAGGATGCTTCATAATCTACTATAATTTCCATAAGGAAAAGATAATGTAATCAAATTCACTTTACCATTTCTCTAGAAATGTTTCTTTTATTCCTATAAAAATTTTAAATAAAATCTGTTTTCTGTCATTTATTATTCAAGCTTATGAACTCAAACATTACTGTTCTATTAGGCATATATATATATGCCTTAAGGAATATACATATATATGTATATATATATATATATATATATTTGTTTTTCTGGAAATGAATACTACTATAATATAACACATTAGAGATATCACTATCCATTAGGTACAAATCCTTGTGACATTTCTAGAACTATCTGAAAGAAATATCTCTATGGATCAATGGATCTATCTGTCTGTCTGTCTATTTATCTATCTACATATTTATAACCCTACATATAAATTCAGGATTTAAGCTCCATGAGATCAGAATTCATGACTTATCTGAGTATTTACCCCCAATACAATGCTCTGTACCCAGGAGGTGATTAATACATGTTTATTGACAAATTAAATTGAGGATATCACTTGTTTTACATTAAATGAATGGATTTTTTAAAAATTCTGAAAATTACCAGAGAAGAGTAGGTCCTGAAGCAACAAGCAGGTTGTGATTGTGTATATTCTGCAAAAGAAAACTTAAACAATTTGTAGAAACATTGAAAAAATAGTTTTTTTTTTCTCCTTGAGTTTATATATTTTCCAGTATATATGCATAGATATCTCTGTCTAGTTCATTTAAAGTGATTTTTCGGTTCTTGCCTAGGGGTGTCAATCTACTTGCCTACAAGGAAAAATTCTAAACAATCTCTAAAGTTGCCTACATTTTTAAACTATAAAATGTTTCTACTATTTGAAAACTTTTTTTTCTTTCATATCAATTCAATTCAATCAGCACTTACTAAGCACCTAATTCATGCAAGATGCTTGATCTGCACAAACTGATTCATCAGGGATACAGACTGAAAGAAAAGGTTAAAGTATCCTTTTAAAAATGATTGAAGTAAACTTTTCAATGGCATAAAGCAGATTGGAAGGGCATTGGAAACATATCTGGTTCTTTCTGGATGATTACCATTGTTAGTATTACAACATCATTCCTTGACATTTTGTCTTTTGGAAGGTTCTTTCCAGAATGACTTGACAGGTATAAGGGGAAGTTTGACATCACATGTCATTTGAATATGTACTTAGTTGAAAGAGAATACACAAAATATTTGTATTGTTTTTACTTGAAATATTTCCTCCTTTTTTTATCTTTTGTCCATCTTCTTCTTTTACTACCTCTAATTAATAAGGTTGTAAAACCTCCACAGATAAAGGCAAATTCCCAGGATACAAGACCAAGAGGCAGAGTTTCCCACCTTTTATACTCCAATCTGTAAGGCCATTAATGCTGCCTATTTCCTCTAACCCTACAAAAATGTTTAATTAATCCATAGGACAATTTCCTTCTGTTCTGGGCCAGGTTCAACTTAGGCTGGTCCATTGGTTCAAACTCAGGGATCAAATAAAATGAGACCCTATCAGGTCAACTAGCATTTAACAAAAAATACCTTGACTTAATAGTAGCTGTAATTCAGCATGTGATCAAATAGATACAGTCTCCCTTAATTCCACAGAGGGAAAATAATCCGGTTGGAAAGGTTTATTGACCCACAGGGCAGTGAAACTTCCATTAAGTGTGAGTAATCCTCTTTGGGTCAGTCATCCTTTTTATACCATAGTTGACTGAGAAGCTGTCTCAAGTTTTGCCCTAGTTTTCTTGACCAACAAAGATTCAAGGACAGCTTTGCTGCGTTTAGGGAAAACTAGCCCAGCCTACTTTGCATAAGGTGGCAGCTAGGTGGTTCAGTGCTAGGCTTGGTGTCAGGAAGACCTGAGTTCAAATCCACTCTCAGACACTTACTAGCGGTGTAACCTGGGCAGGTTACTTAATCTCTGTTTGCCTTATTCCACTGGAGAAGGAAATGACAAATCATTCCAGTATTTTTGCCATGAAAACCCATGGACAATATGAACCACAGTGGATTTAGTACCAGGCTTAGAGTCATGAAGACTCAACTTCCTGGCTTCAAATCTGTCCTCAGATCCTTACTAGCTATGTGACTCTGGGCAAGTCATTTAACACTATTTGTCTCTCTTTCTTCATATGTAAAATAAGCTTGTGAAGGAAGTGCCAAATCTTTTCAGTATCTCTGCCAAGTGTGAGATTTAAAATTGGATACAAGAGCATTAAACTCCCCTTTAACTTTTCCCTTATTTATCTCCCAGACCAGTAAGTGAAAGAAGCCTCTGATCTTTAGTTAGAGCTTTTATTATTTGGGAATTACAAGGTGATGTTGATTAGAGAGATAGGAAAGTAGAAATACAAACAATCTTAGATCTAAGCTTAGTCTATATTCCGTATAGAACTCACCAAAAACCTGTATAGAACTCACCAAAAACCCAAGACCACCTCTGAGGCTGAGAACCGCGTCAAGCACGTGTTGTTATGGAGAACAGGGCCGATCAACAAGGACCATGCTAACGAACTTGAGTCATTGTGTGTGTGTGTGTGTGTACTGAGCGAGCCAGCGAGCGAGAGCAAGAGCGAAAGACCGAAAGCGCCAAAAAAGACCTCACTTCTGTTCTCTCTTTGCCTTTTAAGCTAGCACCTCAGAAGTGGAGTGCTTAGCAGACAGAGGTGGAGTGCTTAGCAGACACACGGGCGGCTCATCATGGTCTCCTCCCCAAAAGGGTGGTCCTTCAAAAACTGGCATCCTAACCGACTGTTAAAAGCTTTCACTTTTTTACCACACAAGAAAAACACAAATGTAGTCATGAAGAGTTGGACACAACTGAAAATGACTGAACCACAACCACATTGGTGGACTCTTGTATGTATTTGCTCCTACCATGCCTTCAAATCCATATATCCATGTCTCACTGGCTAAGGAGGCTTTTACTTTGTATTGGTATGGAAAGAACTGAATTCTAACTCCAACACTGACATTTAGTGAAGCCCAGAACTATTCATTTGCCTTTCTTTATAACTTTATAACTTAACACAGTACCTGGCACACAGTAAGTGTTTAAAATGCTTTTTGCTGGACTGATAACCTCACTGCTTTTATTTATTCTGCAATATATGGATAAAATAATTGTTCTCTCTCACTGGGTTTTTTGAGGATAATATCCTATCAAATATATATTTGAAACTATTAATTTTAAGGTACTATTCAAATGAAAAGTGACATTGTTGTTGTTATTTGAATTATCCATATATAACTTAAGTCAAAAACAATAAAGCAATTGTCATGACCCATACCTGTAATCCCAATTCTCAGGTAGGCTGAGGCTGGGGAATCTCCTGAGTTCAAGAATATTGAACTGTAGTGCACTAATATGATTGGCTGTCCATATTGTTTGGTGTTAATATGGTGAATCCCTGTGGTTGTGGGGCCACCAGGAAGGTGGCCTAAGGAGGGGAAGCTAGCCCAGGTCAAAAAGTGAAGTAGGTCAAAGTTCTCATGATCATAAATAGTAACTCATGAGTAGCCACTGCCCTTCTAACTTCTGAGAAGAAGAAGAAGAAGAAGAAGAAGAAGAAGAAGAAGAAGAAGAAGAAGAAGAAGAAGAAGAAGAAGAAGAAGAAGAAGAGGGGAGGGGAGGGGGAAGGAGAGAGGAAGAGGGGAAGAGGATGATAAGAATAACAACAGACAATAGCAACAACATATTTGACAGCATTGGCTAAGAAATATATTCTATTCTAGTATATATGTCTTCAAAATTTATGAGTAACAATTTACTTCTGCTGCATCTTTTTTTAAAATGCATATGGTTGAAATATAACATTTCAGAAATAGATTGGAATACCTCCACCAATAACTCTAGCACCAGTGATGATTACTATAAATGGTTCTTTAAGGAGGTGGTACCATACCTTCAGACTGAAGTGGATTTGTATATAATATTATCATATGATACAGCACACCATCCATCTACTGTGTCTTTTGCTGCCCCCTTTTCTGAATTTTGTTAAAGTATATTTAAATACCAGATTCCTTAGAGGAATTTTTTCTTCTACCTGTGCCATATCATTGCTTTCAGTCTGTCACTGTTCAGTGAATGCTAATTTACAGGGAGATATACGAGGATGTACATCATAATTAGATATATAATAAAGTAGCCAAATAGTGATTTATTTGGTCTGCAAGACAACAGACTTCAGGTTTCATTTACTTGACAAATATTGGAGGATGTTCAACTAAAAAAAAGCAATATCAAATTTATGAGGAAAGATCTATCCTTTATTGAAATTGTTCATTTTGAAACTAGCTCCCTAATAAATGAGACAGGAAATATCACTGCACATTACATGCTGTGAGTTGTCATTTATAAATGACATTGATGAGAAATTCTTCCTGCAATAAACTATTGATTTTGTCAGTCATAATGACTTAAAGAACATGATATGTAAGCATAAGAATATATGTGTCTGTTTTTGCTGCTGAAGTAGCTAAATTCATAATATCTAGCTCTGGGAGAAAAAAAAGACATCATAAAAAGATATCTGCATTACATTAATTGAGCTTAGAGTCAGAAAGACCTACATTTAAGCCCTGCCTCTGATATATACTAGCTGTGTGATGATCCTGGGCAAGACACTTAGCATCTCAGTTTTCCAAAGAATTCTCTAAGATTCCAAGTTGTAGATAACATGCTTTTTGATGGTGGTTAGATAAAGGTTGAATTCCAAAGGAATGAAAAAATAAATTCATTACTATACCAATACACACATAGAGAGAGTATACAAATAAATATACATGTATATACATATATAAAGTCTTAGTTTCATTCACTGTCTTTTTTAAATCCATAATAATGTATGTAAATATTAGAAGTGCAAAAGGAAAACATTGTATAACTTTTCAAAGTATTTCCAGAGGAATGCCTTTCAGAAATGATGATGTCCATGCCATTGATCTGCCTAATAACTTTTAGATGGCTATGTAGTTTGCAGATTAAAAACATATATTCTTTAAGATAATATATTTCCTTTCTAAAATTAGAATATTCTCTTATTTTGAGAGGACAAATCATGTAGCAGATAGGGAACTGGTCTCTTATTCAAGTCTTCTGACCCATATTGCCTTTGGGATCTTAGAAAAGTAATTTAACTTTTCAAATTCTGCCAACAACCGTGACTTTTATATATAATACATAATACATATATGTATATATTTTTATACATATACACATGTATGTGTATACATGTATGCAAATGTATAATGTTACTGTTCCAAGACTTAATTGCTTCTTTCCCAGGAGATTGGAGGGTGGGATGTAGAAAGGACATGGATATAGAATCCTTTTTCCATAGAACCCAATCTGTCCTGACTTGATCAAGGAACTTTTCTGATTGTTCCCAGAACTATAGTTACTAATTGTTCCACTCTTTGTAGGTACATGTATGTCTGAGGATAAACTGTCTCTGTTTCTTCTTAGATGGTTTGTCTTCTTGATGTTGCCAGTGTGTGGAACTTCCTCCCTAATCATCGGTGTTTGGTAACTTCTCTGACTTCATTCAAATAAATTACCACCTTCTGAAAGAAGACATTTCCAATTTTCCTTAATGCTAGTGCCTTCTCACTCTTGATAATCTACAATTTCCCCTGTATGTGTCTTGTTTGTACAGTTATTTGTAAGTTGTCTTTCCCATAGACTATGAGCTCCCTGAGAACAGCCTCCCTTTTGCCTTTCTTTGTATCCCCAATACTGAGTAGAACAATTCCTGGCACATGGTGGCATTAATTAATATTAATTAATTAATTTGGTGAGGCAGTTGGGGTTAAGTGACTTGCCCAGGGTCACACAGCTGGTAAGTGTTAAGTGTCTGAGGCCAGATTTGAACTCAGGTCCTCCTAACTCCAGAGCTGGCGCTCTATCCACTGTGCCACCTAGCTGCCCCCATGGTGGGCATTTAATTGATGCTTGTTGATTGATTAACTGGCTTTATCTGTCTCCAATCCTTCCTTGATTTTTCCTGCACTGACTGTTCCCTGTCTCCTATTAAGAGTCTAGTCTAAGGGTCAGCTCCATCATATGAATTTCATAGT
This sequence comes from Dromiciops gliroides, assembly GCF_019393635.1. NCBI lineage: Eukaryota > Metazoa > Chordata > Mammalia > Microbiotheria > Microbiotheriidae > Dromiciops > Dromiciops gliroides. The sequence goes on from NC_057863.1 coordinate 206,454,075, forward strand.
TAAAGTAGTATTTACTCATTGATCTTCATTGATGTTACATATTCGTGAACTTTACCAGTGCTCAAGTAAAGAATTGTGTCAACCTAGCAACAAAAACCCAGGACTAGTGTGGCATTTAAAATTATATGGGGTGCCTGTTTATGTCCCAAGTTTTAGGGAACTTAGCTGGGGTTTCTAATTTATTGCTACTTATAAATTAGAGGCTATAACACCATGTTGGGGTGTTAAGAATTTATTAAAGCATATTAAATGTTAGTAAAGAGAGAACATATGGTTCTGAAAGTTCAGAAGCTCTACATACTTAGGATAGAAGCGTGAGAGAGAGCAAGATGCGGCTGCCTCCTCCGAGTCTCAGGCCAAGAGAGTGTGAGTAGAAGCTTCATGCAGGTCTGGAGGAAAGGAGGCCCTTCCACACTGCTCAAAGCTAATTGGCTAACATCATTCAAATCTATTGGTTTACTGGATTTGAGGGTGGTACATGAGCAGTATGTGCTGATGTCAGATTATGGAGGCTTCTGAGGAAAAAAAGCCTTCAGGTAAGTGTTGAGAGAAAATACTATATTTGGACTCTTCTCCGAGTCTTAAAGGTAGAGAGAGGGTCTGGTTTCAGGCCCTACATCTTTATGGCCCAAACCTCCCAGTAGGAGACAACTCAGCACACAAGACTTTGAGGAGCCAGGTTCCTGGGTGTTAGGCCTGAGCGGGGCCTGAAGAAGGGCCTGGGTTTTGTGGGAGTTGGGCTGGCCTGGGAGTTCACCTTGAGGCGCCCGAGGTGACTTGGAGCTCAAGCCCTGACTTGAGTTTTGTTTTGAAAGGTTATGTTTACATAAGCACTGTTTAGTGGGGAATGGGGACATTCTTATTCCAGCATAGGGTTGGGGCCTAAGGCTGTAATCTGATTGGTTGGTAATCAGAGCAATCCGATTGGTCAAACCCCAAGACAGGTTTTCTTTCTTAAAGAGTTATATACATTAACACAGTTTTGTTTTGAGGAGGAGCTGACACTCTTGCCCAGAATAGGTTAAGGCCTAGTATTGTAGTTTGTAAATCTGATTGGTCAACTGGTACCACCTGACTAGTTTCTAGCACTGTGATTGGTCCACTTGGCACAATCTGACTGGATGTTATTGTTATGTTGTATGTTGATGGTGGGAAGTATATAAATGAGGGGTAGTGAAATGCCTTAATGTGATTAGTTGGAAGGGACCCCTGGAGGTACATAAATAGAGGTGAGGGACCTCACTGCAGTATACTATCTGGCACATTCAGAAGAGTGCCCATCTTTACAAAGATGAATAAAGCCTTTACTCACCAACTGCTGCCTGCTTGGAATTTTTGAACAGCAAGCTGCTAGCAACACTAGGGTTGCCAACACTAGAGCTGCTAACACTAGAGCTATGCAACACTATGAAGGGTTAGCTGTGTTTCTAACAGTGTGGTTTTTAGTGAGGTAATTTCTATTGTCTGTATTCACAGTCCAAAATCCAACTACATTTCCTTTGAAATTCTCCTGACTCTAGGCTGGTCTTAAGAAAGGTCTGGCCTGGCTCTCTGGGTCTCATAGAACCCCATTATTTTCTCACACTGGGTAATAGCATCTCTTGTCAAAGAGCTAACATCTGGGGCAGCTAAGTAGCACAGTATATAGAACACTGGCCTTGGAGTCAGGAGGACTGAGTTCAAATCTGAACTCAGACACTTATTACTTGTGTGACCCTGGGGAAGTCACTTAACCCAAACTGCCAAAAAAAGGTTAACATCATTTGGAGAATATGTGACATTTAGATAATAGAGGGCAAAAGGGATTACTCAGCTCCTCTTGAAGCACATCTGGGCATACCTTGGCAACATTAAGTAGTTGAGAGGATATAAAAGATATGTACATAAATAACTTTATCATGTAAAAGCACCAAACGAATATAGAGAGACAGCATGAACTTGTGGAAAGAAAGCTAGCTTTACAGTTGATAGCCTCTCAAATCAGACTCCATTTTGGTCTCATGCTGGTAGTGTGGCTCTGGGCAATTCAATTCAGCTATCAGAGTCCCAGGCAAACCTCTAAGATGATAAATTGTTGATAATTTGCTGATCTATGTAGTTAGAGGAGATTCATTTACTAATAAAATTATAGTTCTGAACCAAAAAAAAAAGAGTATATGGATATAGATATATATACATATATATGTATTTATATATTTGTGTATAATTAATCATTATTATTTCTGAATCTTCAATATTTCAACATGTTACTAATCTTATTAATGGCAATAGCAATCTATCTATACCTAATCATACTGTGCATTTTGCTATTTCAAAGGAAAAACTCTTTCTAGAAAAGCAGATCGTAACTGATCCATACATCCTTATCTAGTGCAACTTTTGAGCATGGTTCCCCATAAATCCCATAAGGGAAGATCCAGGAAATGTGCTTTGGACTTTCATTAGTGCTCTGTGAAAATTCCTGGTTAACAATGGAGCAAGTAGGATTTCCCTTAGATATCCCCCAATCTTTTTTTTTCTTATTCTTATTTTAAATTATTAACAATACTTATCCACAAACACAAGTATTTCTGTATATCATGATCAAAATAGAAGTTGGAAATGAAAATAATGACTTTCATTACATTGTTTCCTTTTTAAATTTATATTTATAACAGGTGGTAAGAAGCTCTTAATTGGTGGAGACAGATTACTTAATGCTACTTGTTTAAGAAAGGAGAGATCCTGGTCTACTGGCTTTCTACTTTATGTTTCAAGACTCTCTTGAAGTTCCTGGCTCCTCTACTTGTTAGTTTCTTCTCAGAGACTTCCTGAAGAAAGTATATAGAACTGTGTCTTTCAGTTACCACCAAGAGAAAATTCCAGTGCAAATAAGACTTGAGTCAATAATCACAAGATAGCAACAAAATTGTCCTTTGTGTCCTCTTCTGTTTCCTTTCTTTCTGTGCATTTTAAAAATTTGAATGTTTCCTTTTTTGTTTGTTTTTAAATCTCTGAAGGTACCCACAGATACCCTTTCCCAACCAAAAAGAACCCCACACTTGTACACTGAAGCAAAGTAAATGAACACAAGGGCTATGTTCGACAGTGCATTACTCCTTCTATGTCTCTTGTCTATCATCTATCTTCTAAGAAGTGGGAGTAATGCTATATCAATGGTCTTCTGAAGTCATGATTGGTCATTGTTTTCATTAAAATTTTTGAAGTCTTTATAGTTGTTTAAAGGTCTTCTTAAAGTTGTTTTGCATTGTTGTGCTTATTATATTAATGTTTCTCCTACTTCTCACTTAATTCTGCTTCATTTCATACTACTCTTCCCAATATCCTCTAAATCCTTCAGATTTAAGATTTTAATAGATCAATAATTATCCATTAAAATATCAAAATGTATTCAGTTATTCCCCAATTTATGGACATGTTTGTTTCCAGTTATTTGCTAGAAGAAAAAAAAAAAGGATTGCTTGCTATAGTTGTTTTTTTTTTAATTGATTCTTTCCTTCTGTCTTCAACCACTCTAGTGGTATATGTTTAAGAGTGGTGTTGTTTTGTGTCCAAGTGTGTCTATACTTTTGTGAGTTTGGGGAGTGTATCTCCAAATTGTTTTCCAGGATAGTTGGACCAATTTATAGCTCCACCTATGGTATATTAATTTACCTTTCCTTTCATAGCTCTTTCATCATTTGCCATTTTCATCTTTTAAAAAAAGTCTTTTCTAATCTGATGGTTATGAGTCAGACAGTTATTTTATTTTTAAATTTTTATTAAATTTTTATATTTAGAATTTTATTTTCCCAAATTACATGTAAAAAACAAATTTTTACATCATTAAAAAAAAAAAACTTTGTGTTCCAAATTCTCTTCCTCCATCCCTCCCACCCTTCCCCACCCAGGAACTCAAGCAATTCAATATAAGCTACACATGAGCCATCATACAAAAACATTTCCACATTAGCCAGATTGTGAAAAAAATTATGCTTCAATCTGTATTCAGATAACATCAGTTCTCTCTCTGTAGATGTATCACATTTTTAATAAGACCTTCAGAGTTTTCTTGGATCGTTACATGGCTGTAAATAACCAAGTCATTCACAGCAGATCATCTCACAATATTGCTGTTATTTTGTATATAGTACATTTCTCTTTGCATCAGTTCATGCAGGTCCTTCCAGGTCTTTCTAATCATATCCTTCTCATGATTTTTTTTAAATAGTAAACTACATTTATATAGTACTTTAAAAAGAGATTACCTTACAATAAACTCATGAGGTTGATTATTGCAACAACAGTAATAGATAACATTTATATAGTACCTTATATCTTACAAAGAATTTTCTTCACAATAGCCCAGCAAAGTACCATGTTTTGTCATCATCATCATCATCAATTAGTCCTCATTATCAATCTTCATCAATAAATCTTCATCTTACTCCAATCATCATCGTAAATCAATAAATCATCATCATCATGACCTTACATTACTCTTGGCTCTGCTTCAAAATTTTTTTCACAGTTACTATTGTTAACTGTTTCCCTCCATCTTATTCCCTTTTCATGATATTTACTCTATTTTCTATCTTCTTTTGCCCTACCCATCCTCAAAAGTGTTTTGTTTCTGACTGCTCCCTCTACCACTCTGTGGGAGAGCTGAAATTTGGCTACAATACTCCTGGAAGTTTTCATTGTGGGATCTCTTTCAGTAGGTGGTTGGTGGATTTTTTCCATTTCTATTTTACTTTCTGTTTCTAGAACATCAGGGCAATTTTCCCTGACAGTCTCTTGGAAGATGTCTAAGCTCTTTTTTTCATCATGGTTTTCAGGTAGTCCAATAATTTTCAAATTATCTCTCCTGGATCTATTTTCCATGTCAGCTATTTTTCCAAGAAGATATTTCACATTGCCCTCTATTGTTTTTATTCATTTGGATTTGCTTTGTCGAGTCTTGATTTCTCATAAAGTCACTACCTTCCATTTGTCCAATCATAATTCTTAGGCAATTATTTTCTTCAGAGTTTTTCCATTTGGCTTTTCAAGCTGTTGACTTTTTTTCATGACTTTTCTGCATCACTCTCATTTCTCTTTCCATTTTTCTTCTACCTCTCTTACTTTATCTTCAAAGTCCTTTTTGAGTCCTTCTATGGCTTGAGACCAATTCATATTTTTCTTGAAGCTTTGAATATAGAAGCCCTGACATTGCTATCCTCTCCTAAGGGTGTACATTGATCTTCCTTGTTACCAAAGAAACTTTCTGTGGTCTGCACCTTTTTCTGCCTGTTCATCTTGCCAGCCTATTTCTTGACTTTTGACTCCTTCTTAAAGTGGGGCGCTGCTTCCTGGATGCACTGTTCTAAGCTTCAGGGGGGTGCCAGGTGGTAAGATTTAAGGAGAGGCACATTCTCAGCTCACCTGGCCTATGTTCTGTTCTGTAAGTAACCACAGGCTGCTTGCTCTTTAACCCTGGAAACAAATCTGGTTCGCTTTGGTTGCAAGCATAGATGTGCCTGTGCTTCTCCCCCACCTGGGACCACCACTCAAGACTGTATCATGTACATGAACCCAGACAAAACATCAGAGTTCCACTTCAGTGCCAGAGACCCCTATAATCTCCCCCGAGCCAACCACTCGATCCTCTCACCAGACTGGCATCTGAGTTAGCTATGGTTGGACTCCACCCCCACTCTGGTACAGCAGACCCCTCCTGCCAAACTTTTAAGTCATCTTTCTATCTGAGTTATGTGAATTCACAATTATATTATTAGTTATTCCTCATCCTTATATATGACTGAGCCACCTCACTTCCAAATTGTACAATTTTGTGATAATATATTTTATATTATGAATACTATTCAATTGTTTATCTATAATATGTTGCAGACTATGCAAACTTCCATGTTCCTTGACTTTGCACTTTAGATACAACATTAATTCTTTAAAAGGCATGGTATCAGATTACATAAAAGCATACTTTTCATGACATATATTCCATGATATATCTATAAAGTATCACTGAATGAATATGTATATTAAAGGCATGTTAAACAATTCTTTTAGGGAAAAGCTTGAGGCCAATAAAAGCAACTGCAAAAGTTCCCAAATGACATCCAGCCTACTCTCCTTTCTCTATCTATTTATGGGTCTAGTTGACTATCCAAATATAGTATCTATTTAAAGTATATATACTATTGAATCAGTCCTGTGGATGGCCCATCCTTCAGAATATTTTAACTGGATAATAGTCATCCTAATCCATTTGGTTTTCTCAAGGAGGTAGACCAAAGTCTTTTGTGTTGTTATGGATATCACTTTAAAAAACACACAGATTTTTGGGCTTGATGTAATCAGCAAAATGTCATGCATAAACAGAGAATCTGGATGATCTCACCATCTGTAGCAAATTTCTCTTATGTTTGAACTCTGCCCTAGACAACCTCCATGATGGTAGCAAACACCTTTGGTGAGATTATAGCTTCCTGTTTTGTTCCTTGCTTGATACTATTGTTTGTACAGAGGATCACTGAACAAAGGTTATATGTGCATGGGAGACACCTTATTGTATGACAAACTTGTAGGTGATATATTGTGCTAGCAAATCATGTACTTTTTGTTATCTAAACAATAAATACATAGGACCTTAAATTCTCTATAATTTTTAATCAATCTTGTGATTGTAAAGATGTAATTTGTTGAAGAATATAATTTGAGAAAACCTGCCTATTTCATTTTCATACTTTCATTGAATACATCTTTCATTCCTATCTGGAATTAATAATGTTTAGTATCTAGGCCACTATTTAAGAATGTAAATTTCAGAGAAGGTGCTGAGGGAGTTTTTTTTACCACCTTATTGCTTGCTATGCCAATATAATCACATTTCTAGGCTTTATCTCTATTTCTAAATAAAAATGACAATAAAATTGTGATTATGTGCTCCTGAGAAATTATTAGATCTGACTGCATAAGAAATGTTCCTAGTGAATTCTTTGGGTATACAATATGTCACAAACATTCAGAAGAAAAGCTGACCAGACTGACAAATACATTTCTCCAGTGGTAGACATTAGGTTTGGAATAGAGAGCAAAATGGGACTTTGTGATGGGGGTGAGGAAGTAAGCTAGCAAGGTTCTATTGACCAGCTATGGGACTGAGACAGAAGGAGTTAGTGATGTGGAATGGAGGTACAATAATTAGCATTTATTGTTCTCTTCACCCAAAATCCTCTTCTCCTGCCATTGGCCATCAAGACAACAGGAAACAGGGGCAGCTAGGTGGTGCAGTGGATAGAGCACTGGCCCTGGAGTCAGGAGGAGCTGAGTTCAAATCCGGCCTCAGACACTTAACATTTACTAGCTGTGTGATCCTGGGAAAGTCACTTAACCCCAATTGCCTCACCAAAAAAATAAAAAAGACAACAGGAAACATAGAGGGAATAGAAGAAAAAAAGAAAGGAAGGAAAGCAGGAAGGAGGGAGGGAGGGAGAGAGGGGAGGAGAGAAGAAAAACATGAGGGTAAGGGGAGAGGGGAGGAAGGAAGCAAGGGAGGGAATGAAAGAAGGAGGCTGGAGGGGAAAAAGAAGAGGGAGGGAGGAAACAGTGGAGGGGGGAATGGAGAAAAGAAATGTTTTATAAATAATTAAAATTTTCTCAACATAAAACTTTGTTCTATAGAATAAAGATACCACTGCCAAACCCACATTAATTCTCAGCAGCTATCTAATTTAAACATCATTTTATCTAATGTTCTTAGCATTTAATATAGCAAATATATTAAGAGGATTATGTCTTTTCTTGAAGTAAGCTCATCATCTTAAGAGTGGAATCAATAATTAGCTGCCATGGTGCTCAAGCTACCTTCCTATTTAGAAAGTTCATTTAATTTTTAGAAGAATTATTGTAGAAAATCAAACATTTTACTTCACATGACGTATAGGAATTAAAGCATCAAGGCTATAGCTCTGGGTTAATAATGAATATCATGAAAACAAATAGGACTTATTTTATTCTAATGTGCAACTCTGATTGCTGATTGAATAAAGCACTTGAATGCTGGCACTAATATACACTTCTGACACTTGAAGAAGCTTTCTTCAACTCAGTAGTCCAAGGGCTGCCAAAAAAATGATTGAGGCAGTTATTTGTGTATGCCTGCATGCTAATCCTGGTACCAGCAAGGAACACACAAGAGAACATGCAATGGCTTATGCATTTTGTATATCCAGCAGAGCATTATGCGTTTACAATTATTTTGAAGAGCGAGGTTCTATATCAATATGCATCAGGCTTAACATAGACATACAGACCTCAAGCCCTTCTGGCAACAAAGTTTCAAGTTGTGAATGAATATGAAGTCATATATTACTACATTAGGAAGTGCCTTTTAGTTTGAAAATAAATATTTAAGAAAGCACAAGGAATCTAGAACATAACAAGCAATAGTTCTATATGCTTATAATACCTGCCCCTGGGGAAGGCTGAGACTGGTGGATACCTTGAGTTTGGTAGTTTTCAGGTATAGTAGGATTAAATTTTATTAGGTGTCACACCCCAGTAGTCTGACCCCAATATAGTGTGTTCCCATGGAGTAGAAAGCTACCAGAGTGCTGGCCAAGGTCAGAAATGGATCTGGCCAAAGTTTCTATGATATTCAGTAGTGGTTGAGTAGTGAGGGGACAACACACTTATAGCCTAGGAAAGATAGCTCGCTATTTCTATAGTCTCCAGAAATGATGATGATGATGGTGGTGGTGGTGGTGGTGATAAATTATCTATTGACTATGGAGAAGAGAAGAGACAGGTTAGTATCACTCCAGTTAGTGTCAAGAGACTACAAATTTAGCTCAATGTAATCAAATAGATTTTTAGTAAGTGCCAACTATGTACAAGGCCTGGTGCTAGGTTAATATGAAAAAACAAGGACCAATGAAACATGACCCTCAATGTCACAGAACTTAAATCTAGTAAAAAACAAAACAAAACAAAACAACAACAAAAAATACCTCATTACCCAGTGATTATAGGTTTACATGGAAATTAGGAGGGTAATCAGGTAACCAAAAAAAATTAGCCTTATATAGCTGGATTTATGGATTTAAGGATTACATTGTTGTATCTCAGGATAAGTAGCATATCAGGTTCATTTTTACATGGCTATAAAGCAATGAGCTATAATGCAATTGAAAAATGTGGGTACAGAGAAAAGACAGGTTTTAAACTTACATTTTCCAACTATGTACAATTTAGCTGAGCTCAAGGAAGTAGTTTGGCATAGCAGACAACTAGACAAGGAGACATAGGATCTAGCTGCTATTCTGTCATGAATAGCTGTATGACCTTGAGGAAATTGTTTTATCTCTCTAGACCCCAATTTTTTTCAGCAGAAAAATGGCAATATTAGGTTATATTACATTTAAAATACAGTCCAACTTCCAATTGCAATGGCAATACACTCTAACAAAAGTTAAGAAGGGCAACAGAACGAAGTAATGACCAATAAAACCAGAGCAAAAGCAACATCAATAAGTTCCTCTGTTCATTCAAGAGTGCACTAAAAGATGCCTAGAAGCCTGTAGATGTTATGAGGAAAGATATGCCTAAGGGCACTGAGACCAGAATAACCTCAAGTGAATTGGGCCTGAAGCCAACAAGACCTTGATCATAGTCTCTTAGACGATTGGTAGCATTCAAAACAGATATTGGAGGTCACTTGAAAAAGAAACTCATAGGGTTCTTTCTGTCCATGTAAAGAAAGAAGGAAGGAAACAAGAATAAATAGGACAAATACAAAAGACTAAAAAACTGAAAGATCAAATATATGTATGTATAAGTGTGTCATATTGTAAATGCACAAATACATGTACATATATTTTAGTCTTTTGGATTTGTTTTAATAACATAGACACATACACCCTCAAATACTGACCTTGAACATTTGTTGAGTAAAGATAATTTAAGACTGATCAAATTCTGTAAAAACTACTCCTCCAAATACACACACACACACACACACACACACACATATACACATACACACACGTCCTAAAAGAAAACTGCCAAGATCTTTTAGAGTTAGAGAATAAAGTGAAAATAGAAGGGTTTTACTAATAATTGTCTAAAAGAAACTACAAATAAAATATCTAGGAATATCATAGCTCAAATCCAGCTTAGTCAATAATACACAAGACTATTCTGCAAGAATTTTAAAGGAGAGAAAATCGTAGTATATGCTATATGAAAAGATTTACAACCAAGAATAATTTAGCCTGAAAAATTGAATATAATCCTATGGGGGTGGGGTGGGGGGGTATGCTTTAATAGAATGAAAGGCTAATAAGATTTTCTGATGAAGAGAGTAAATTTGGATGAAATCATTGAAATGCAAACACAGGAGAAAATCTTAGAAAGTAGAAAAGTAAATATATTTAAGTAATTGGAAGGGGCTAAATGATTACAAAGTATTTATTTTCTAATGGGGGAAAATAGACAAATGTCCCATTAGATTGACATTGTATTCAAGGATCAAAGAGAAAGTTTACATATAAACATATGAACTGGATGCTGTTTTATTCTGTTTTCTTGGTTTTGAGAAGAAAGAAAAAGAAGTGTTAAAATTAGAAAGAAAGACATGAGGAAGAAAGGTAAGTAACTTACTATTTCTTATATTTGAGGTACAAAATAAGAAAAGTATATGAATATGGAGAAGGGAATAGGAGGAGTGGGCATTTCATGAATCTCACTCTTATCTAAACTGATAAAGTAAGCCTCACATACAGAGAAAAGGAGTTTCTTCTAAAACACATTAAAATCAACAGGAAAATAGATGGGTGTGAGGAAAATGTAGAAGGGAACTAAAGAAGAATTGTTAATGTTTGTCCTTCATTCTCAAAGAGGACCATGACAATGGGGTGATGTCATTGTAGTCTTGTAATCAATTGGATTTAAGTGAGGGAGCTGTTCAAGGTCACCAGCCTCACTCTCTCCTCCAGAGTTATCTGGCTCAAGTAGCAAGATATATATTGGGACAATTGGAGATGGCAAAGATGTTTAGAGCAAGTGGGGTAAGTCACTTGCCCAGGGTTCCACAGTTAGCATCAGAGGTCAGATTTGAACTCAGGTCTCAGAGAGGGAGAATAGAGTTTGGAAGGGAATAGTCACATTCAAATAAATTAAAACTCTGTGGGACAGATCATAAAGGATGAATTAAAAGGCGGGGAAAAGTACAATAATTGAAAGCCAGAGTGCTTGGGAACCTCATCTTCATCTGCCACTCTACCAAATGCATCATTTTCTGCAATGTCAGCAGATGGCATCTATATCATCCACCAGGCTGGAAACAGAATATTTAAGGTAAAGCTACTGAATGTGGGGGTTTGGGATGCCTTCATAATGAAGGGTAGGATCTCCTGTTTCTGCATGATGTGGACTTACTACCTAAAAATGATCACAATCTTTAGGTCTATGACCCTAGGGGTCCAGACAAGTTGCTGTTACCATGAACAAGTTTAGATATCACCTCCCATACCCCCATACTTGGAAGGGTCTCAGTTCTTACTCAGTATCAGTCCCTAAAGATGAATGGCTTCCCCAATGAGTATTGGGGTTGGGGCAGAGATGATGATATTACCACCAGGCTTCATCTAGCTGGAATGAAGATCTCTCAACTACCCATCTCTGTCAGACACAACAAGACAGTGAAATACAAACTAGACAAGGAAAATGAAGAAAGCCCCCACAGATTTGACCTCTTGATCCAGATGCAACGTTCAGGGACACAGAGTGGGATGAACTCACCGGCATACTTGCTGGCTCGAGAATTGGACCCACTTTTTACCAATCTTACAGAAGGCGTTGGGGTTGGTATCCTTGGTCTTCAGCCTCCCTCAGGTCCCAAATTCTCATCTGATTCCTCTCAGGCCTTTAGTCATGAAATGCTACAGTTCTGGTCCCCAGCATAGCCTGGTCCTCTCTCTCCTGCATGGAGAGAGAGTTACACCTGTTCTCCCTCGTCTCCTTTAAGATTAGAGGGAATTTGTCTTCACCTGGTCCTCTTTCTCTGGTGCCTAAGGGGATTACCTCTGCTGTGCTGTGCTGCAGCTGGGCTCCTGCAGCCCTGGAGGGTCCTCCTTCTGAGTCCCCCAAGATAGGGCATATGCTGACTGTCCACCTCTATGGTAGTACCCTCCCACTGGGGGAGGAGCAGATTTGGGCACAAGGGTTCTCCTACTCCCTCCTCACCCCTCACCTCAAAAGAGGGCTCAGGTATGAATGACCCTCCTCCCTGGTCTCCTGTAAATATTTATTTTATTTATTCCAGGGCTAGAGTGAGCTTCGAGGATGCAAAGGTTTGGGGGGCATGGTAGGGGAAGTCCTGAGTGCAGCCTGTAGTCAAGAGAGAGGGAGCAACCACTCATTAAGTATCTACTGGGTGTCAGGCACTGTAGAAAAAGTCAGTGATTTATAAATATTTCATTTTATCCTCACAACAACCTTGGCAAGTAGGTACCATTATTAACCTTATTTTATAATTAAGGAAACTGAACCAGACAGAGGTTAAGTGAGAGTCCATCATCAACTCCTCCCTCTCACTATCCTCACTATTGCTTTTCCTAAGAAGATTTAAAGAACACCTGTCCTATGCCTTCTCCTTGTTTGTTTTTTGTCCTTCTTTCTCAAAGAAGACCATGACATCAGCAGGTAATGTCATGACTTTCAGTGAATTGGATTTAAGTGAGGGAGGACTGTGTAAGGTCACTAACCTCACTCTCTCTTCTAGAATCCTCTGGGATCGGTGACAAGATATATATCAGGATGACTGGAGATGCCCCCCCCCACTATGTTTAAGGCAATTGGGGTTGAGTGACTTGCCCAGTCACATAGCTAGTAAGTGTCTAAGGTCAGATTTGAATTCAGATCCTCCTAACTTCAGAGCCAGTGCTCTATCCACTGTGCCATCTAATTGTTCCATGTCCTAGGCCTACTGAAAAAATGGAGGGGCGTGATTAAGAGTGATTTTTACACCTTCAGTGAAGGAAGGAGCGGGGAAAGAGTGGCTCTGTCCCTCATTAAGTAGGGGTCAGACAGAAGAAGTAGCTAGTTTTCCTCTTCAGTCATGCAACTTTACAGCCCCACCAAGAGAAGAGGGAAGAACAGGAGAGAGATAAAGGGGAAGACCAGGGAAGTCAATAACATTTACATAGTACTTATTATGCACTAAGCACTTTACAAATATCTCACTTGATCCTCACAGCAACCCTATGAGGTAGATGCTGTTATTATTCCCATTTTAAGAATGGGGAAAATGAGGAAGGCAGAAGTGACTTGCCCAAGTTTACACAGCTAGTAAATGTATGAGGCTGGATTTAAACTCAGGTCTTCTTGACTGTAGGCCCAAGTGTTCTGTCCATACTTTATCATCTAGTTGCCCCCCAAAAAACAAGTTCTATTTTGGACATGTTGAGAATGAAATGCCATGGGAACACTGACTTTAGCAGGTCCAACAGTTAATTTGTGATGTCAGACTGGAGCTCAGACTAGACCTGTATGTAGATATAGATATAGATATAGATATAGATATAGATATAGATATAGATATAGATATAGATATAGATATAGATATAGATATAGATATAGATATAGATATAGATATAGATATAGATATAGATATAGATATAGATATAGATATAGATATAGATATAGATATAGATATAGATATAGATAGATCTGGAATTTGTCATCATAGACATAGTAATTGAACTCATAGGAGCTGATATTACTAAGTGACAGAGGAGAGGAGAGGAGAGGACCTTGGGAATACTCTTGCAATTAAGGGATATGACATTAATAATGATCCAAGGGGCAGCTAGGTGGTGTAGTGGATAGAGCACCAGCCCTGGATTGAGAAGAACCTGAGTTCATATTCAGCCTCAGACACCTAACACTTACTAGCTGTGTGACCCTGGGCAAGTCACTTAACCCCAATTGCCTCACACACAAAAAAAAATTAATAATGATCCAAGAAATGAGACTGAGAAGAAGCTATCAGATTGTTAAAAAAGAAAATTATTTGTTCAGGCTTTTGTGATTAATAAGGCAAAATGCAGGACAAAGAGAATTAAAAGGAATTTATTAAAAATACATCAAGATAGTAGCATTTGACAGACTGATCACTGGAAATCAGCAAAATATTCAAGATGGAGCTGGCTTTTGTTGATAACATTCAAAATGAGATAAAGACAATTAGGATAGATCCACATCTGTAAAAGGGGATGGGCTTTCGTATCTCAGTTCCTCCTCAGTTACCAGTATATAAGGGCCAACAGGTACTGCTATATAATATATTGCAGGTAATTCAAAAGCTGCAGACTGGGTGATGACTCTCTCAACACTGATTGAGAAGCAGGGATGGGAACAATGGATTACTGACCACCCCAAAAACCAGAAAGGAGAAAGAATACAGAAGAGGGTGATCAACAGTATCAAATATGAGAAGTCAAGAGAGATGAGGACTGAGAAAAAGGTTTAGCAATTAGAAGATCATTGATAAAGATCTTTGGAGAGGGCTGTTTTAGTGGAGAGAGAGGGTCAGGAGCCAGCCTGCAGAGGGTTTAGAGTAGAGGAACTAGAAGTTATGAGTTTAGATAGTTTTACTTCAAGGAGCTTCACTGAGAGAGTAGAAATATAGGATGACAGCTAGCATCCCATAATGACAAGGAAATCCATCATTAAACGTAGAATAGATCTTTTCCTGAGACACTTATTTATAGATCCTCAGGAAAAAAAAATAGTTTTCTGGTTAACCTATCTAGTAGCTTTTTGTCTACTGATGAATGAATATATGCATGCCTATAATGGAATATGACCTTTCTGAGGAAAGATGACATAATACATGAATATATACAAGGAAGGGTTGAGGTGGATTTAAATATTCTACTTGAAATAAGAACGTGTCAATTCTTATTGGATCCTTAGTGTAATAGTAATGGTGATAATGATTATGCTAATTACTGTATGCCATCTACAGATAGTGCCATTTTTCTGAAGAGAGAGAGCAATTTAAAAACTTTAAAATCATTAAATTTAACTCATCAGTGAATGATTTGGAAGGCATTACATGAAATACATTATATAGGAAACAGGCAAAGCACAGTGAGAATTATCTGGTGTCAAAAGGAAAGAGATTGCAAATATGTCCCAATTAATTTATTTTTTTCATCATTTTTTCTAGCTTTCATCATTTAAGGTCATCTGTGTAACTGAGAACCTGTGATATCTAAAATCAATGATGGAAATGGAAATATTTTGTTCTATGAAACTGGAATGTAATGTTTCAGTTTCTACCTATTTTCTCATATACCATGTTGATCTATGGATAAAAGTTAGGTTATTGAATAAATTAATATAAATTTATTAAATATCTATTTGCCAAGAACTGAAGAAAAAGAAAAGAAAAAATAAAATAATTCTTAATCTCAAAGGCCTTACATTCTACTGAGAAAAATGGCACATACATATATAAACATATAGAAAATAAATAGTTTAAGGAGCTAGGTGGCTCAGTAGATAAAGAACTGCATCTGAAGTCAGGAAGACCTGAGTTCAAACCTAGCTTCAGGCACTTAATAGCTATGTAACCCTGAGTAAGTCACTTTACCTTTTTTGCCTCAGTTGTCCAACTGTAAAGTGAGCTGGAGAAGGAAATAGCAAACAAATCCAGTATTTTTGCCATGAAAATCTCATAGACAGCATTGGCGTGCTATCATCTACAGGTTCATGAAGAATCAGCCATGACCAAATGACTGAACAACTTATTTTATATACTGTTTTCCTGGTATTTCTAACTCCACTTTCCTTCAATTCATATAGATAATTTCTGTATAAATACTTCTGTTTATTGTTTATTCAAAGCAGTAATATGGTATTACAATACTTACCACATCTTCAATCAGTTGTTATTTCTTTCAAGGCAAAGGAAACAGAAGGGAAAAATATTTATATACCACCTATTATGAACTAGGCACTATGCTAGGCAATTTTTTCTTCTTTGACTGAGCAATAAGTTTTCAATTCTTCATTTGAAAGCTATTTGTTCAGATCCCTTAATCACTCATCTATTGTGAAATGTTTGTTTTTGTACAAAATTTTTCAATGCCATATAATAAAAATGATCCCATCTGATTGTGCCTATCCTTTGCTTGGTTAAGATTCATGGCCTAGTCAAAGATGTGAAAGCTATATCATCTGATTGGGTGTGACTGTGGTGAAGCCTTTAGTATTGGGGGCACATATGCATTTTGAGGTTATTGTTTAATCTGGTTTAAGATGTTCTTTTAAAAAAATTTTAATTTTTTTTTTTTTTTGCCAAATTGCTATCTAGTTTTCTAAGAAATTCTTGTAAAATGGGAAATTTTTCCTCAGACAATTTATTTATTCAGGTTTGAACCCTGGACTAATGAAGTCAGTTACATTGATCTACTTTTCTATGATTACCATAATCAATATATTTTCATATGTAATGATATGTTAAATTTAAATAATATAACAAATAACAAATGTAACAACAATATAACAATATAATTGAGATTTAGAGGTGTTATTCCCTCTTTAGTCCTACTTATTTTTTCTTTTGACATTTTAGAATTTTGTTCCTCAAAATAAGTGTTATTATTTTGTCCATTATTTTTCTATGTTAAGCATTCCCTTGGTAGTATGATGAGTATAATACTAAATCAATAATTAACTTAGATATTATTTTATTTTATTATATAATTTATTTAAGTATAATAATATTATTTTATTATATAATATTATCATGGCTCAGTGACGTGCATCTCTCTATTTACTTAAATTGTTCTTAACCTTTTGTGAAGGCAATAACATAGGTCTTGGATATTCCTTCAGTATGAGAGTTAACTCATTAACTCTGAAGTTTTTTATACATTTTATAATTATTTTAAATGAGACTTCCCTTTCCATTATTTCTTTTTGGCTTTTGTTATTGCTATATGAAAATGTTATTGTTCTTATAGCTTTCTTACAAATCCTTTTAATTTGCAGAAGCTATTAATTATTTCAATTAGTTTGTTTGGTTACTGTCATTTTCTGAGTAAATAGCAAATAGGTATCATTTTGTCTATTTCATACCTTTATGCCTTAATTTTTTTCCTCCTGTCATTGCTATTATTAGAATTTCTAGATTCATATTGAATAACATTGGATAAAAGGGTGAGGAACAAATGTAAAGGGAAAGGGTGCTTTAATTCTTATACTTCCTAGGGGTACTTTTAATGTTTCCCCATCGCGCCTAATGCTTTTTCTTCTAAGTATGTGTATACATTTTTATCACATGAATCCAAACAAATGAAAAGCTTAATCTATATCTATAATTTATAAGGGTTTTTTTCCATGAATGCTGTACTTTGTCAAAGATTTTTTTCTACATCTATTGATGTCATGTACTTTTGGATGCTTTTGTATATTGAGTTTAGAAAAAGCATGGCATAATGGCCATAGATCTGGCTTCAGAACGCCTTCATTGTGTACTGGATATACACTGGCTTGTTTGACTCTGGACCAATCACTTAAACACTTAATCTAGACAGCTCTCTAAGACTGTAAGTTTCAGAGAAGGGGCCAACATATATTAGGAGACATTTCCTTATTTGGGAATATCTAATTTCAATGAACTCACAAATCCAGTTCCTATGATGAATTATTTTCTTAATGTTAATGCATCCTTGAATTCTTGACAAAATCCAACATAATTCTAGTGAATCTTTTTAAAAATAACTGCTATAGATTTTTTCTTTTTAATAGTATTTATTTTTTCCCTCAATTACATGTCAAGACAATTTTTAGCATTCATTTTTTTTTCCAGTGGTGACTGGCCATTTTACTTGGTTCACATAAGCATTCTTTTTTTTCTGCTTTGAATAGAATTTTATTTTCCAAAACATATGTAAAAACAAATTTTAACATCAATTTTTTAAAACTTTGTGTTCCAACTTCTCTTCCTCCCTCCATTCCCTTTACAAGATTTTGATTTTCAAATTTTTCTCCCTCTCCTCCTCTCTTCCTAAAATGGCAGGGAATTTGATATCGGTTATTCAGGTGTTATCATTTAAAACATATTTGCAAAATAGTCACAGTTGTGAAAGAATATCAAAAGAAAAAAACCATAAAAAAGAATAAAGTAAATGAAAAAAAGGATGCTTCACTCTGTATTCAGAGTCCAACAGTTCTTTATCTGGATGTACATAGCATTTCCTTTGTCAGTGCTTTGAACATGTCTTGGATCATTCTGTTGCTAGGAAGAGCTGAGTAATTTATAATGGATCATCACACAATGTTGCTGATACTGTGTATAATGTTTTTCTGGTTCTTCTCATTTCACTTTGGATCAGTTTATACAAGTCTTTACATGTTTTTTTTCTGAAATTGGCCTGTTCACCCTTTCTTACTGCATAATAGTATTCCATTACATTCATATATCACATCTTGTTTAGCCATTCCCCAATTGATAGGCATCCCTCAATTTCCAAAATTTTGCCACAATGAAAAAGGCTGCTATAAATATTTTGCACATGTAGGTCCTTTCCCCTTTTTAAAATAATCGCTTTGGGATACAGACCTAGTAAGAAGTGGTATTGCTGTATCAAAGGGTATGCACAGTTTGCTTGTTTTTTGAGACTAGTTCCAAATTGTTCTCCATAACAGTTGGATCAATCTACAACTCTACTAGCAGTACATTAATGCCCCAATTTCCCCACATCCTCTCCAACATTTACAATTTGGCGGCGGGAGGTGGGGGGGATGGGGAGGAGGCATACTAGTCAATCTGATGGGTGTGAGGTGATACCTCAGAGTTGTTTTTATTTGCCTTTCTCTAATCGAGAGTGACTTAAAAGCACTTTTTGTGTGCCTACAGATAGATTTGATTTCTTCATCTGAAAACTGACTGGTTGTATCCTTTGGTCATTTATCAATTGGGGAATGACTTGTATTCTTATAAATTTGAATCAGTTCTTTATATATTTAGGAAATAAGGCCTTTATCAGAGATATTTTCTGTAAAAATTGTTTCCCAGCTTTCTGATTTTCTTCTAATCTTGGTTGCATTGGTTTTGTTTTTAAATTTAAATTTAATATAATAAAAAAGAAAAAAATTTAATATAATCAAAATTATTTTATATTTTATAGTGCTCTCTAGCTCTTGTTTGGTCATGAACCTTTAACTCACTTAATTTTTTCCTTTAAGAATTCGGATGCTATACAACTTCCTGCAAATATGTATATGATTGATATTACTTCATTGTTTATGGTACCTTTTGGCAAGATGCAGTTTCCTTTCTTATCTCTTTTAATTACCTCTATTTTTTTTCTTGTGGTTTGCCTGAGATAAGGATTGTTAGCCTTGCCTTTTTTAAAACTTCAGTTAAAACATAATAGATTCTGCTCCAGCCCCTTATCTTTTCTCTGTGTGCATCTCTACTTCAAGTGTGCTTCTTCTAAACAATATATTGTAGGATTCTGATTTTTTTAGTCACTCTGCTATCTACTTCCAATGTATTTATTCCCATTCCCATACACAATTATGATTACTAACTCTTCATTTTCCTACATCCTATTTTTTCTCCTGTTTGTCCTTTCTCTTTTCACCCTTTCCAGCCCCAACCATGTTTTGCTTCAATTACCACCTCCCCCATTATGCCCTCTCGTCTGCCAGTCCCCCACACCCCCTTTTACTTAATCTCCTTCCCTCCTACATTTCTGTGAAGTAAGATAGATTTCTATATTCAACTGATTGTGTCTATTATTCCCTCTTTGGGCCAAAGCAAGGTTCAAGTGATGCCCATTGCCCACCCTCCCATCTTTCCCTCCACTGTAATAGGCATTTTGAGCCTCTTCATGTAAAACAATTTACCCCATTCTACCTCTCCCTTCTGCACCCAATGTACTCCTCTTTCTCATTCCTTAATTATTTTTTTATGTCATTCCATCAAGTTAACCTTATACCTGTACCCTCTCTATATATTCCTTCTATCTCTACTATTACTGGTATAATTTTTTAAGAATTACAAGTATCAACTTCCCAAGTAGGAATGTAAATAGTTCAGCTCCATTGAATCCCTTATGTTTTCTTTTCCCTTTTTATCTTTTTAGACTTGTTTTGGGTCTTAATATTGGAGATCATTTTTTGTTGTTGTTGTTGTTGTTGAGCTCTGGTCTTCTTATGAAAGCTTGAAATCCTTCTATTTCATTGAATGACCATTTTTCCCTTGGAGTATTGTGCTTAATTTCATTGGGGAGCTGATTCTTGGTTACAGCCCTATCTCCTTTGCCTTTTGGAATATTATGTTCTATGACCTCTGAAATTTTAATGATGAAACTTCTAAGTTCTGTGCCATTCTGATTGTGGCTTCCTGACATTTGAATGTTTCTTTTTAGACAATTGTAGTATTTTTTCTGTGTTGTTTAAAATCTAAATTGTGAGTTCTAATCTGTCCCCCACCCCAGTCTTGGGGGGAAGATGGCTAAAATAACTGATAAATTCAGCAAGAGTTTAGGCTTTTAAAGATTTATTAAAATATATATTATAAGTTAGTGAAGAGAGAGAGATTAAGAACAGATTCCTTACAGCATGGAAATCCTAGCTCAGATCTAATTCGGTATAGCCAGAGAGAAAGAAAGCAATTTCCTTTCCTAGCAGCCCACATGAAATCTCTCACCACCAAGCTGGTGTCAGAACAACTAATAGGGTCCCCCATCCCATCCTCCATTGCTGAGACACTTGTTCCTCCTCACCAAAAAGAGAGTTCTTCCATGAGCAAGCATCCACTTCCTAGTTCCTCTCTCCCTCCCCCAAAGGGGAGGTCCTTCAAGCTGATTGGTTGACAGTGGTCTCTTGCTGATATCAGTAGTACACCAACACATCACTCAGGGCTGGCCAGGTGTGGCCTCCATCCAATCATCCTTAAGTAGGTACTTAGTTCCTCATTCTCACCCAATTCAAACAATAATAAGTCAATCAGGTGGGGTCCCTGGGCATCTGCCAAATTCCATTATTTTATCATATTTCCTTGACCTGATAATTCTATAATCTGGTTATAATGTTCCTTGGAGTTTTTATTTTGGGATCTCTCTTCTTAGGTGATTGATGGATTTTTTTTCAATGCCTATTTTGCCCTCTGGTTCCAGAATATCAGAGCAGTTTTCCTTGATAATTTCTTGAGAGCTATACAGGTCCTCCTTTTGTTTATTCCTTTCAGGTAATTCAATGATTCTGACATTGACTCTCCTGGATCTATTTTCCAGATCAATTGTTTTTCCAATGAGGTGCTTTACATTTTCTTCTATTTTTTCATTCTTTTGAATTTGCTTGATTTATTCTTGATGTCTCAAAGAGTCATTAGCTTCCACTTGCCCAATTCTAACTTTTAAGGAGTTGTTTTCCTCAGTTAGCTTTTGTACTTCCTTTTCCATTTGTCCAGTTATACTTTTTAGGGAGTCATTTTCTTCAGTGGATTTTTCTATCTCCTTTTCCATTTGACCAATTTTATTTTTTAAACAGTTGTTTTCTTTTTCCAAGCTGTTGATCTTTTTTTTTTTTTTGTAATTCCCTTGCACCACTCTCATTCTTCCCCAATTTTTCTTCTGCGTTTCTTATATTATTTTTAAGCTCCTTTTGAGTTCTTCCATTATTTCTTTCTGGGCTTGAGACGGCTTTCAATTTTCCTTTAGGGTTTTGCCCATAGATGTTTTGACATTGCTATCCTTTTTTGAGTTGTGTCTTGGTCTTCCCTGTCACCATCATATCTTTCTATGGTCAGATTTGTTAGTTTTTGTTCATCATTTTTGTTTTTTTTCATTTCTTTTAAATTTGAGCTCTGCTCCTGGGGTGAAAGAGGTACTGTCTCAAGTTTCTTGTGTAAGGGGCTATAGACACTCGCTATTTACCCAGTGCTACACTGATATTACTTTGAGTTCCACAGGGGACCCTTTTGTCTGGAGCTTTGCTGAAGGGGTGATATGGTGGAGGGTGGCTGGCACTGCTGGAGGCAGGGGTCTGGCAGCTTACCCGGTGCTGAGTTGGGGTCCTAGTGATGGTGTCTGGTGTGTGCTGAGGCTCATGATATGTTTTTTCATTTCCCTGGGGTTACACTAAAGCAATTGTGGTCTGGCTGCTGGAGGATGCTTGTTTTCTGGAGCTGTGCTGAAGCATGTGGCAGTTCTCTGTGCTGCCATCTGCCCATTCGACTGGCTATGCTGAGGCATGGAGGAGCAGGGTCCTGGTGTTGGCATTTGCTTGCATCACTGTACTAAGGCTCAGGATCTCCCACTGGTTTCCTAAGGTGAAGCTTGCTGCTGGTTCGCTGGGACACTTCCTATCCTGGACTGTGTTCCCCTTTTACCCAAGTGATACAGACCTTTATTGCCCATCTTCCACGTTTTTGGGCTAAAAGATTGTTTCATCCCATCTTTTTGCTGGTTCTTCTATTCCCAGATTTGTTTGGAGGCACCATTTTATGGTTGTTTGGAGTTGAATATAGGAGAGTTATGGTGATTCACTGCTCACTCCACCATCTTGGCTCCTAGAAGTCTCTTGCTATAGAATTTTTTCAAGGTTTTTGTTTAACATTTTAAATATAGATTCATTAATATTATTCTCTGCTTTACACTTTTGTCATTAAGATGGATTATATTTGACTCAAAGTTTGCTAGAATGTTCTTTCTCAGTTTTCAAAAATAATTTGTATAGTGTAGGTATTAATTGTTCTTTTAAAATTTCAAGGAAATCTTCTGTAAATCCATGTGGATAGGGCTCCTCCTACCCCTGCTTTTTTGTTTTTTGGGGTTTTTTGTCTTTACAGCTAGTTCAATTACTTTTTTCATATTAAGTTACTTAGTATTTTTATTCAGTATTCTGTTAATTAGCTGATTTTATATTTTGGTAGGTAATCCTCTATTGTAAATTCTCAGTTTTGCTCAGAGAATTCTACTTATTTCTTCACTGTCATGATTTCACTTTAATAATTTTTAAAATTTCATTTACTTGATTTTCTTTTCTTTTTATTAAAGTTAGGTTGAGTAAAATTTTATAAATTTTGTTATTTTTTTTTTTTACCAAAAGAACTGTGGAATCTGAATACAGATTGAACTATACTATTTTTTTAAAATAGGACAATGAGGCTTAAGTGATTTGCCCAGGGTCACACAGCTAGTAAGTGTTAAGTGTCTGAGACCAGATTTGATCCAGGTCTTCCTGAATCTAGGGCCAGTGCTTTATCCACTGTGCCATGAAGCTGCCCCATTCTTTAACTATTTCAAATGGGATTTCTTTTTTTTCAAATCATACCAAGGCTTTTATTTACTCATTTCTTGCATTTAAAATCTTCTTTGATGACATCTTTGGCCTGAGATTCCTTGCCATAGTATTTAATAAGAACACAACTGCAGCCAACCACTTTGCAGGGCTTTCCCTCTGTCAATTTTACAGAGCCCTACCCATTTACCCAGCTTCTTGTTGTCATCAACCTTGATCAAGTTAATTTGGTGTTCAGCACATAGGGCTTTAACCAATTTTACATACATAGGTTCATCACAATTGGAAACAAGAACACAAAGATGGGCTTGGCATTTGTCCAAAGCTTTGGAGTCTTCACAAATTCTGTGAGCTAGGCCATTGCAGGTGAGCATGGTCTTCAGCACTTCTTGTAGAGTGGTGTTAACATCCATTACACCTCCAGCAGCAACTCCTTCCTTGGCCATGGCAGCAGTTCACCTGTGAAGCTAAATCTTGAAAATACCCAGGAGCCTCTGCTTCTTGCTCAATTCAGTGGCGACAGGGAAAGAGAGTGGGATTTCTTTTTAAAAATTTCTTCTTTAGGGGCAGCTAGGTGGCGCAGTGGATAGAGCACCAGCCCTAGATTCAGGAGGACCTGAATTCAAATCCAGCATCAGACACTTAACACTTACTAGCTGTGTGACTCTGGGCAAGTCACTTAACCCTAATTGCCTCACCAAAAAAAAAAAAATCTTTATGGGTAACATATAGAAAAAATAATGATAACACTTGGCTTTAATTCTCCTTTTTATGTAGGAGGCTTTTTTTGGTCTTCTCTGAAACTTGAACCTTCCCTTCTAAAGCTACCTTCCCATTACTACAGATATGTCTTTTATTTACATACTGTCATTGCCATTAGGCGTGTGAGCTCCTTGAGGCCTGAGACTATTTTGGAATTTTTGCCTTTCTTTGTATCCCTTGCACTTTGCAAGTGCCTGAAACATAGTAAACATTTAATAAATGCTTGTTGATTGATATACTGTAATAACTGATTGTCTCATTTAATTTATTTGAATTCCTTTGGTTCTCTAAGCAAACCATAGTATTGGAAAAAACTTAAAGGATAGTATTATTTCTTTATGCCTATACTTAACCTCTCTCTCTCTCTCCTCTCCTTCTCTCTCTGTCCTGTTGCTATTTCTGGCTTTTCTGCAACAATATAAAATAATAGTCGGGGCCGATTACATTGGACATCTTTGCTTTACATATATTATAATTGATAAGACTGCTGGCATTTTTGCATTACAATAATGCTAGCTATTGATTTGAGGTCTATTTTCATCAGGAGTGGTTGATTCTATTTTACTAAGGTTATTCTTTCCCCTGTAGGATTGTAATCAATATCAGATAAATTTGCTTGATTATTAGATTTTTCTTTTGCTTTTAGAATATCATAATCTAAGATTTCCCCTCCTCTATAATTCTTGCAGCATAGTCTTATATTAAATTGACTATTGTTGCTTTCTTTCTGGATTGTAATATTTTTTCTTGGATCTGGAAGCTCTGAATCTGGATTATGATATTCCTGGATGTTTTCAATTGAGATTTTCTTTTTGGAAAGAAATGGTAAGTGGGTTTCTTCTACTTCTACCTTGACTATTAATTCTAAAATATCTTGGTAGTTTTCTTTTAGAACTTTTTAATGTGTGGTATCTAGGGTTTGTTTTTGTTTAGTTTTAACTTTCGGTTTTAGAGAATCAAATTACTCTTAAATTCTCTTTCTTCAACTTGTTTAAAAGGTCAGTTGCTCAATAATATATATGTTACATGTTCTTCCAAATTTTCAGGGTTTTTTTGTTTTAATTTTTCTTGTTGTCTTGTACAATCATTGAATTATCTTTGCTCCATTCTATTTTTAAGGGATTCCACTATTATATAATGTTCTACACTCTTTATTCTAAACCAATTTTTTCCTTCAAGTTTCAATTTCATTTTAAAACAATTCTTATTTCACTGTTTCCATCCATTTTTAAATTTTGTTGTCCAAAACATTCTTTTGTTTTCTTTTTTCTCCTCTGATGCATCACAAGTGCTCATTGTGGAGTTCTTTCTTCTTCTGGGTTTGCTTATTGAGTTTCTCTTAACTCATATTACTGATTCATTGTATTTAGGTTTTCTCTTCTATTAGGATATGTCCAGTCTCAGTTCCTGGTTTATGATTTGATGCCAAGGCTAGGTTCTGTCCCCTCCTACACTTTTGGATAATGTAAGCATGCCTTGCTTGAAAGTCTCCTCTGTTGTTTGAATGGTATTGCTGAAACTTTGGATAGGATTATCAGGACCAGGCTCTGTCCTCTGCCAGATTCTGCCTCCATCTGCTGGTTTTCCAACCTAGATGCTGACCTCCATCAGACATCTGAACTTCTCACTTTGAACTAGTCCCATTTGGGAGTAACTCCAACCCTTTTGTAGCCTTGATAGGTATGAATAGTACTGAGAATGGTTAAGACCCTGGAGGGTTTCCCACTATACTTGTTGTCCAGATGCTGTGCTGGCCCTGGCTTCTGCTGTGGCTCTAATAGGAACTCTAGCTTCAGGTGTTTTGGAGAATGCCCATATTTTCACAAACTGCTGTGTCCCTTTGTTCTGTGAACTACTAAGGCCTGGTTCCATTTCTTCCTATAGCTCTGTCAGACTAAAACTAATAGCTTCTTGGTGTTAGTCCCAGTTTATCAGGCTGCAGAGTGGCTTCTTGCCCTCCTTTGTGTACATGGTGGCTGTTCCTAGCCTTACTTGGCACAGGGGAACCTCAGCTTGTACACACAGAACCCTTGTTTCATGTGTAGTTCACCCCATTCCAAAGATCTACATACCTGAGGATTAGTTATTTTGTGCATTATTTAAAACTTACCTTACTTGACCATATGTTACCATCTCTCCCTTCAGTGAAATGTAAACCTCTTTCTTTAAAAAAAATTATACTTTATTTAACATTCATTTTTTAAAATTATGAGTTTCCAATTCTTTCTTTCCCTCTGGTCCCTCCCATATGTATTGAGAAGGCAAGCAATATTATATTAATTATATATCTGAAGACATGCAAGATATTGAAATATAAACCTGAGGGAGGGACTACTTTATTTAAAAAAAACTATAGTTCTTTGCATAATATCTTGTTGATAGAATGTGTTCAAAAATGTTTGTTGAATTTCTTGCAACTCAATTGTAACCTTAAGAGGGTGGAAATTTGAGTCTACATTTAGACAGTAGTGGGTTTTTTTTCATTTTCTACTTCAAGATTTACATGATTTGTCCTGTATCAAAGTTGCTTGGGCTAATGTAATCCATTATATCAAAGTCACAGAGAGGAAGAAATCAGTTGTAATGAAAGAAAGTTTAAATCCATTTGCTATTTTTATGTGAATATGCTGCAAAAAAAATATGGTTGAGGGCTTTAACCTTGTATTTTCTTCAAGAAACCAGGTGTCTAGACTCATAGAAATTGGTCTTTTAGGGGAGAGTGTTCTCTGGGAAAAGAACAAGGTTAGAGAATTGTCACATAAATTACATCCTTCTCACTCTGATTAGGTGCCAAAGCAGCAGCATAAAACATTGGCGAAGAGGAAGCATTAAGTGATGCCAACAAGGAGGAAAATGAATTCTAAAGACAAATACTAGGGAGTTTTCCATTAACACGTCAAAAAAAGAAAATATTAGCAGTGTCTAACTAAGTTTTACAAGATTTGCACATTCTCAAAACCAGCTAAAGCCAAAGTCATTCATGTAGCACTTATCAGAATAAGAACTATAGTTGGCATTCAGTACTCAGCTAACCAAGTATCCTGAAATTAGTCCATGATTTAGTCATTAACCACATATTTCTTGAGCACATCTTATGTGCAT
The DNA here is from genome assembly GCF_019393635.1 of Dromiciops gliroides. Lineage (NCBI taxonomy): Eukaryota > Metazoa > Chordata > Mammalia > Microbiotheria > Microbiotheriidae > Dromiciops > Dromiciops gliroides. The sequence continues at coordinate 206,481,246 of NC_057863.1, forward strand.
AGCACTGTAATTAAGTATTGTGGAGGATACAGTCCCTGTCCTCAAGGGACTTGCCTATGAAAAAAATAAAAATATATGACAAATATTGTCAGGTAGCATATTAGGTACAAACTGAATGGCACCAAAGAGAAGTGATCTGAGTGATGAGAATTCAGTAAAATAGAGAATGGACTTCAGAAACCATATATTCTAACTCCCATTCTACGTAAATTCCTCATACATTATACCTCTCACAGAGTCTTCCTGGTTCTGAACACCTTTAATAATTGGGAACTCACTACTTCATAATGTAACATATTCCATTAGAGAAGGTTATACTGAGTTGAAATTTCCCTATCTGCAACTTCCATCTATCCCTATCCAACAGCAGTTCTACCCTCTGGCATCTAGTAGAATAAATATCTGATACATGATGTCATGTATTTGAATAAGTAATTATATTCTGATTTAGTCTTCTTTAAGCTAAACATTCACTTCCTTCAACTGTTACTCATACGTCACTGTTTCAAATCCCCTGGTCAATATCCTATGGGCATAGTCCAACTTCTATTTTTCCTTTTTAAAATGTGGCCCACAGAACTGAATACAATATTAACAAAATGTAGAGTACAGTAGATGCAACTTTCTTCCTATGATTCTGTGAATGATTATTTTTATTAATTCTAATATAACATTTTGAATATTGAAAGAATGAAAGTTTTCTTGTGGTGCCTATTCTAGAGCTTATTTCCCAAACCCCACTTGTACTGGTAGGTTTTGTCCCCCAAAGGCAGGGACTTCTTTATTGAGTGTTCTAAGGTCAACATCTTAGGTATTGGGGTTGTCTTTTAATGTTCACAAGCTTCCATCAGTGTATTCCCTGCTATGATTATCAGTTAACATCAGTCAACCAGACAACATAGATATAGATAGGCATAGTTATATAGATAATATAGATATAGATAGACATCTGGTTGGGACAGTGGATGGAGTGTTGCAATTGGAGTCATGAAGACATGAGTTCAAATCTAGCCTCAGTTACTTATTAACTATGTGATACTGCGTAGGTCACTTAGCCTCAATTTCCTAAACTTTAATATGGGAATTATAACATCACCTACCTAACATAGTTGTTGTGAAGATAAAATGAAACACTATTTGTAAAATGCTTTGAAAACTTTAAAGTGTTATATAAATGCCAGTGATTATAATTAAATTATTAACAATTATAATTATCATTATGGTTATTATTACTATAAAAGTAATTTTGGTCTATAACATTTTGTATGATAGACAATACAGCAAAAAATAAAAACCACTGAAGACATATGTTCAGAAGGAGCTGTGTTTACATATAATAAAAAAATATTAAATGAATTATCTCTTATTTTAAGTCAGCAGAAACCTTTTGATATGGATCTATTCCTTCTTATTTATATAGTTCTGCTTAATGGACAATATCATTGCTTAATTTTCTATCCATAATTGTATTTTAGTTTGTTTTTTTTATATATAAGTGTGAAGAATAGCAAGAAGTTTAGTTTGGCTTTAATGTAAATTATGGGAAAGGAATAGTAGCTCCAGGCTAGATTGGAGCCAGGTTATGAATGCCAAGTAGAGGAGTTTATGTTGGATCATAGAGTCAATAGAGAACCACTATAGTTTATTGAATATTTGGGGTAGGGGGTGAGGAATGATATGGTCACTCCTGTATTTTAAGAAACACTTTGGTGATTATGTAGTGGGTAGATTAGAGAGGGAAGAGAACACAAGAAAAGAAACAATCAGAATTTAGCCCAGGGGAGAGGTGATAAAGGACTGAAATAAAGTGGTGGATGTAAGTTTAGGAATGGGGACAGGTGAAAGAGAGGCAGAAATGACAAGATTTCACAAGTGTTATATTATGCAAAGTGAATGAGAATGAGGAACTGAGGATGACCACAAGATTGTAAACCTGGACCATTCAAAGGATGGTGGCACTCTTGACAGAAATTAAAAAGTTCAGAAGAAATGTGGGTTGTTTTTGCCATGCTGAATTTGAGACGCCTATAAGATATCTAGTTTGAAATGTCCCATAATCAATTGATGATGTGGTACTGGAGTTCAGGAGAAGGTTTTTGGCTGGATATGTAGATATGGGAGCCATTCACATAGAGATGATAATTTTTCCCATGGGAACTGATAATGTCACCAATTAAAAGAGTAAAGAAAGAGAAGACATAGAGTAGCAGTACAGCCATAATAAGGGACTATGATATGGATTATACTCTGACAAAGAGACTGAGGAGAAATGGCAAGACAAGTAGGAAAAAAGAGAGAAAGAAGTAAAATGACAACCCAGGTAGGAGAGTATCCAGAAGAAGTTGATCAACTGTGTTAGATTCTGCAGAGGTCAAGAAATACAAGTTTGGAGAAATGCTTTTCAGATTTGGCAAATCAGAGGTCACTAGTAACTTTAAATTCAATGATAAAAAGGTCGGGAACCTGAGAGACTCTAAGAATGTTGATGCCTTTGACATAGAGAAGTTTAAGAGAGGGATAGATTTTGGGGGAAAGATAATATACTGAGATCTATAATTTAGATCACATTTTCATGCCTGCTTATTGTGAGCAAATTATCATTTTTCACTGTAAATGAAAAGGAAAGAGGACAGTCTAACTAGCCAGTGTTTTGGAATACAGAGCCAACTGAGGGTCATATACTAAATACTGGGGTGCCAGTGGTAAATATGCTGTGGAAGGGGAGTGTTTTTCCCAATTACAGCTGTGAAGATTGCCTGGGTCTCAATTAGGTTACCACTAGTTAGTGGGAGTGGGGTTGGGAAGGTTATTAGCTTGCATAGGTGGGGAAAACCAGTATCAGAAAATGGTTGAATGGAGGGCTATTGACTGGGAGGACTGAATAAGAGTGATCTTCCCAAAATAATTTTTTGATCTCTCCCTATATGTGCTTTTACCATGGTGGAAGGGAGGTATAGTTGTCACTTTGGAGATCTCTGAGCTGGAGTGTATAACCAGAATGGTAAAGGTGTTGGAGTTCAGCCAATATAAGGACGAGAGTAAGAGGATGTTTATCCCAAATGAGAGAAGATATAGGGATATTATAGTTATCTTCAAGTAGAAATGTTGTTATGTAGAAGAGGGATTATACTAGGAGAAGGCCACCATAGTGGTAAAGTGATGAAAATTATTGCTATATTACATTAACATGTTGTTATATTATTAGGGTATATTATGATACAGCTTTGAGTTAAAATGTACTATGAATTTCTGTGTATATTTCCATAAGGCCACATGTACAGTAAATAGAGAGCCAGTCTCCTAGACAGGAAAACCTAGGATCAATTCCAGCCTAGGATCCCTACTAGCTGCAAGACCTTGGAAAAGTGATTTGCTATCCAAGTGGTCACATAAGTCTCTAAGAATAAGAATTACAAGGAAGGTGCTAACCTAGAAGGAGTTCCCTAATCTGGGACTTAATTATTACAATGAAATCATAGGTCTCGTTCCTCTCCCTCCCATTCTTACCATATTGTAAAGGTAGAAACTACCTTGAAGTTGAAGTTCAAATTTGAAATAAAATGTTCTAAAATCATGTATTACAGAATGAACTTCAGTCAGAAGACCAGGACCTCAGTTCTACCTCTGTCACTTCTACCTCTGCAACTTTGCACAAATGACTTAGTAGCCTATTTCCAGAAGTGAAAGGGACTTTAGTGGTCATTTAGGTCAACCCCTTCATTTTAAAGATAAGGGAACTGAGGCACCTCGAGGTGAAGTGACTTGCTCAAGGACACACAGTGGCAGACCTAGGATGTAAACTCAGGGCCAGGGAATTCAAGTTCAGTACTACAAGCTCAGCACCTTTTTTACTCCTCCACATCATTATTTAATCTTTCTGGGTTTCAATTTTCTCATTTCATAAAATGGCAATATTAATTGTACTATCTTATCTCAAAGTGTGGTTTTAAGGAAAATACTATAAACTATAAAATTCTAAGCAAAATGTAACTTATTATTAAAAATATGTACAAGGCATCATGACATATCAATTAAAGTATATATTAAAGATGAGGAAGTATGTCATAGTGTCCTGGGGATACAATTACAAAAGTGAAATAATCTCTATTTTTGAGAAGTTTGCAATCTTGCTGAAGAAGACAATGTGAATGTATTCATGAAAGTGTATTATGTATATATGTGTGTATGTATATACACAAAGTATATACGTATATTATATAAATATTATATGCATATATTATATACAACATGTATATATACATACTACTTGCATGCATGCATAATTAGTATTCTTCCAGTGCAAGGATGACATGCACACTCATTTCAACTTTTAACTTCTAAATATTTATTATTATTATTATTATAAACATGAACAGGGGGCAGCTAGGTGGACCAGTGTATAAAGCACTGGCCCTGAATTCAGGAGGACCTGAGTTCAAATCCAGACTCAGACACTTGACACTATGTCACCCTGGGCAATTCACTTAACCTTCATTGCCCTGCCCCCCCCCAAAAAAAAAAGAAAAAGAAAAGAAAAAAATGTGTATTCTAAACATGAACAGTTTAATCACAATGGCCGTGAGGAAAGGAGGGGCCATGGCTTAGAAGTACCATTCCGGCCCAAGGGGCTGGACTGCACATAGCCCATGCACAAACATCTGTAAGGAGCTGGCAATGAAGGTAAGGTCAGTGCAAAAGACAGATTGGTGAAGCCAGACATTGCAAATACCCACGACAACACAATCTTAAAGGAATTGGCAAAATCAAGTGAATGGGAGATGTCATGCTGAAACTCTGAGAGGTTGGTAATGCCATTCCTGTCAATGTTGCACTCTTCTAAATGAAATGATATTAAATTATCATTGAAATTCCTATATAATATATATAATGTTATATATATATAACATAGATATACAATATATTACACTTACACATGCACATGTATACATGCATAATGCACATTCATTATATACACGGGTACATATACTATACATGCTACATACATGCACATGTGTACATATGAGGAAATTGTGTATATATATATGAGAGAAGTGTGTGTATATATATATACACACATGGATACAAAATAGATATAAGGTAATTTGGGGGAGAAGGCACTAAGAGCTGTAGAGATTTCACTCTAAGATTTTAGATCTAAAGCTGGAAGAAACCTCAGAGCTCATATACTCCATCCTCATCTTTGCAGTTGATGAAACTGAGACAAGGAAACTGAGGTCCAGGGAGATTAAACAACTTGCTCAAGGCCACACAATTATTGTCAGAGTTGGAATTTGGGCCATTGTCTTGTGACTCCAGAGACAGTATTTATTCCTCTATTAAGGAAAAAAAAATCAACATGGAAGGGGGCACGTGAACTGATCCTTGAAGAATTTGAAGAAGTTGGTTTGAAAAATAGTCCATTATAGGAATGGAGAACACGACAAAGAATAGAGATTGGGCAAAGTAGATAGAGAGGTTTCCTTGGAGTGACAGAAACAAAATTTTGCCTCTGGCATGTCCAATTTGATTAACTTCTCAGCATCCCAAGCAACTCTCTAAAACAATAATTTAGATGGTATTTGCATTGGAGAAGAGAGGTTCTTTATAGGAGTTCTACAGAATGATGAAATAATAGGTCTGGACCAAATAATTACAAGGAAAATGAGACCTACACCATTTTATAGATGGGAATATTAGAGTAAATAAAAAAGGAGTTTAAGACAACTTAGCCATGTTATGAATTCAAGTCCCTTGATACTTGGACACTAGTTTGCCCTTCAAACTATAATGCCTTGTGAGGATTGCAATTATCATTGAAATCCCAATATTATTCTATGTGATAATTCAACATATTTCTGTAAAGTAACTATCAATTCTTTAAAATCATGGAAGTACAGAAGATTGTAACATTCTGTAGTTTGGTTTGTTTTTTTAAAAAAGTGTCAGTTAATCAGGTATTCTGAGAATACCTTAAACTCTTGGGACTCAAGGAAATCATGATTGAGATTTCTGGTGAAAATTTAGCTGACATTGTGGGATTTTTGTATAAGGCAGAACACTCTTTTCACTGATTAGATTTTGTTTTAAATAGTTTTCTTGAAGCAAAGCACAAATCCCTATAACTTAATCTTAGCCTAAATTAAATAGTTGAGGCTCATCATCTCAGCACAACGGAAAGCCACAAAGTTGTGGTTTATTTATGGTAGCAGCCTAGGTTCAGATTTTATTCCTGTTTTCCTGCTCCCTCTTTCCCTGTGCTGCAAACAGGATTTGTTATTTGTTGATGGGCCTTTATGAAAAAATTAGTCTCTTGCCATTTTTTAGCCAAGGCAATCATAGAAAATAGCTTTCAAAGATTTAAAAAGTAAGGTTCTAATAATAATATTTGCTGCCTTTCATACAATTTTATATCAAATTGTGTTCTATATATCTAAAATATTCATTTTACATCAAAAGATTGTGGCAATTATTAGAAACATGACACCAAGGAATAGTCAGAAACTGTAAAATCACCAATGAAAATATGGCTAGAACTAAAATAATCACACAATCTTAGCTTCCGTTTGTTTCATGATTAATAATTTTCCAAAGTACAGTTTAATACATAATTTCATCTGATCTTTTTAAAAGCACTGTGCAAACATAGCACCATTTTATAGGTAGGGTAAATGAGGCTAAGAGATTTTGAGGAAATTTTTCCAAAGCCATACAGCAGGTAAGTGGGAAAGTCAAAACTAGGACCCACTACTTCTGACTCCAGATGCAATGTTCCTTTTTTACCAATCATACAGGGTAATAGGCAAGACTCATAATTAAAATCCACTGATAATTCCTAAACTTCTGCTTAGTTTTTAATTCAAATTCTTCTAATAACAAATCATTTCCCTCTTTGGCACATGCTGCTAACAAGGGACATATTTCACTTAGCAATGATCAGCTTCCATTCCTCTAAGGTATATGATGTAGGTGGTAGCAAATGGTTTAATGGTCTGCAAGTATTCAGCTTTGAATAGAAGAGATAGAAACAAAGAAAAATTCCACAGTTCACAAATAACCAAGAGCTGTCCATATTGCATGTGATCATTTAAAACATATATTTAAGATTATTTCAACATGTTCAGTATATTATTCAAAGTGGAAGGTAGAAATCTTAGCATTAGCAATGTACACTATAGTGGATTTGAAAGGAATATTTAATAGAACTGGACATTTCAGATCTGCTTTTTCATGTCTAGTTTCATTTGAAATTATTTGTGTACATGTATTTGCTTGATCAAAATGCTAAATGCCATTCTATGTTGGGGGTTGGGGAAAAAACAAAGATTTGAGCTGTATTTACACAAGTAAATCACACAGTGAATCCAACTGGAACTGTAAGCTTTGATTCAAAGTGGTTAGCTTTGCCAGACTATACAGACCTAAAGTTGGCACTTCTCTTTTGAATTTTCTGCCAATTTCAGGGCCCTGGCAGTGCGGGCTCATGTCAAACAGGACCCAGGTATCCTGTACCAGTTCATTGATTCTACTGAAACCTGCCTTTTAGATTCAATTCAGTATCTACATGTAGATCTAGTTTTCTTACTATCAGCTTCTATGTTTCAAAGATATAAATAATTCCTTCAACTTATCTTCATTTCTATGCAAATTTCAATGCAAATTTTGATTAAGAATCTGCAATTGGTTTCTCTTCATCTTGTCTGATTAGATTTCAATTCACAGCATCTCTTGACGGGAGCAGGGTAGGGCTAGATGAGATGGTCTCTGGAACCAACCAATTCTATAAAGTAATACCAGTTATGCATCCATTTGGAAAGTTATAATTTCTTATATTGAGATTAAACCCCACCTCCTGCAGAACAATTCCTCACCCCTTAATTTATAGACCAAAATCTCATTCCTTGAGAGTTGGGCTAAGATGATATTTATGTTTGAAATAAAAATGAACTGTTATTGTCTCAGAAGTTAGTGAATATTCATCTACTTTAATCACAATTGGACTCAAAAATCCCACAATTCATGATAAGATTTCCCTCTAGAGTCTCCAGACCTTGAATTCGAGAGATACGACTTACATGTATTAGAAAGAATGTAGCAGAGATTTTCTTAATGTATAGTTACATTTTGCCCATGTGATAGTAGTCCTTCACTTATGTGAACACCAAATTTAGTTGCATAAACCTTTCAATGAGAATATTTTTTCCAAATCATCTCAAGTCCTTCAGTGGCTTGGGCACTCACTGAAGCAGATTTGTGTTTTGATACAATCTCCTGCTCCTGAAGGAAAAATGGTAATAACAAATACCTTGTCAATCTGTGCATGGATGAACAATCATCCAAATAGTTACCAGACAAGCATAAGTCTGAGGGGAGAACTCATATGGCCCTAGAGTGAAATAAACTGGGTATCAAACAATTTGACAACCAATATACAGAAAGGAGGCCAGTTTCATCAGTGGCCTGGAAGGACAGGCATTTATTCTGAATTAGAAATAGAATAGTCAAAGGGACAACAAGAACCATCATCTTTCAAAAGCTATAATAAATAACAAAAGCTATGATTTTCGATCCATTTAGTAACCACATAAATATTCCATTATGTTTTCTTAGAAGAGCCTGAGAGTTAGAGAACAAGGAAAAATGGAACAGAGAATTTTTTTTTTACTTTGTGTTTAAATATTGTATCAAGGTGAATGAGTTTCTAATTTGTTGGACAGAGTAAATGTATGTTTTTATTCTTTCAATATAATGTTGCCAAATGTTACATGTGTGACTTAAAAGATCAAGGCAAAGTTAAGAGCATATTCTCCATGCTTCTGCATATGGAAAATTCTTTCTTGATTTCTCGCTACTTTTGATAGACTTTGTTTTCAGCTCTATCTCCTGGGTGTGTCTCAAAAGAGTGCAGTGCATTTGTTCATGGATTATTAGAGTTGGGAGAGGCCCTAGAGGTCATCTAGTACTATTCCTTCATGGAACAAATGAGGAAACCAAGTTCCAGGGAAGTTGAATGATTTGCCCGAGATCATGTGGTGGCAGAATTTCAATGAAAATTCAGACTCGAGTAGCAACTTCATGTCCTTGTCTCTCTTATGGAAATAATAGTTATCTTACCGTACTTGTTTCATAAAGATATTGTGTGAAAAGTGTTTATAATATTTAAGGTTTTCTTATATGCTATTTCATCATCATGGGGAAACAATGCTTTAGAAAATTCCCTCTGCCAAAGGAGAGCAGATAACCTAGAACTTAGTAGTATCAGAGGTGAGAGTTGAGCCTGGGTTTTCTTGTGGATACTGAGGCTAACAGACATTAAGTGGTTTGCTCAGGGTCACACAATAAGGGTTTGAAGTCAGACACTTCTCCCTAACCCTACCCTCCACCTATCTCCAAGTGAGACTTTGGCACCTCCCAGGAGGAGAAGTAGGAAGTTGTGGCCAGAGGCTACTTTACTTTGCTCAGAGAGAGAGGGTAACAGGCTAGAAGTATGTCTATCTGCTCCCTTAAATATTGTTCATCTAGGAGATATGATGGGATTAAAGCTAATTTCTGATCACTTTGTCATTTCTGGGGGGAAAGGAAATGGCAAATCCTATATTCCAGGTTTGACATCCTTTACCACCAAATATCAGTTCCACAATGAACACACAGCAAATAGCCAAGAAACTCATCTATCTAAATCACAGCAAAACAGAAATCAGAGAAGGTGTACGTAGGAGAATATATACCAGACAATACAGAGTAAAGGTACTCTCCCATTGGGACTGAGATAACAGCTTAACAAAGAGATAGTCTTGGATTCTCATGCAAGGGGAAAGGGGAAACTCCCTTCAGTCTCTAGTGTAGCAAGCTGGGAATAGCATGATGGAGATTGCTAGGTTTCTCATGTCTTCCCAGAGTCTTTTCCTTAAGCAACTTGAAGTAAGGTTGACCTCTTCCATCTTTCTTCTTGAAGCTGAAAGCCAGAAACACCTGAAGCAATCTGATGCTTGAAGAGTCCTGAAGGAGACTTGAAGTTCAATGAATCCCCAAAGGGGTTTGGCCCTGAAGAGTCTCAAAGAGGGATTTGTTGAGAACTGAAGCTCTCTTGATGTTCACCAAGTACTCCTCTCCTCTCTCCAATAAGGAGATATTCCCATACCAATGGGCCTTGGGACTAGAGTTATAGTAGTAGTAAAATCTATCTACTACTATCTATCCACAGAACTATCCACTTCAAAGGGATGTTAGAGACTTTAAACTATTAGTTTGGATGTTTTAAGGGCAGATTCTCATCCCACACCCCAGTAATGAATTTTGAATCAATTGCAAATGAAAGGGAATTTCACAGAGTAGGGGAACTGAAAAAAAGCTAAAGAATTAGGTGGGTCAGTATGTTATGAAGAAAATAATGGGAAGGAAAAATAAGAAGAAAAAAAAAACAGATACTACTGGTATGTTGATCTTGTCTTATAAAGGAAAGAAGGAGATGAATAATAAAGAAATAATGAAAATAAAGCCTCTGCAGTTTCTGCTGGGGCACAAAAAGATTTGTTAGAAGAATCCACTTCACAAAAAATGAGATCAGCTGCCCAGAAAGAGATTATTTGGTAGGGAATGTCATTTTGAATTCTCTAAGGATGAACCCAAGGGACATTTCTGTGGTTATACAGATCCCAGGAAGCAAAGAGGTTGATATGAACTACATTCCATCATAGGAATAGTGTTTATTTAAGAGTCTTATATTCAAAGGATTAGGATTCCTGTAAGAACTCTGAAGTGATTCGACTTAACAGGCCTGGGGTGTATAGTGGAAAGAACACTACCCTTGGAATCAGAAGACTGGGTTCAAATTCCAGGTTTGCCAATTACAAGACTGACTTTGGATGAATCACTTCATATTCCTGAACATCAGACTATATGTGCTTTAAGGTCTCATACACCTCTAAACAAAAATTGTGTGTGTGTGTGTGTGTGTGTTTGTGTTCAGGTAATAATTAAATATTGTCATATAGGGCCTAGATTCTTAAACTGTAGATTGCAACTCCATACAGGGTCACATAACAATGTGGGGGTCATGAAAAATTTGGGAACAGTAAAAGGGTATGAATATCTATTTATATACCTCTATAATTGGGGTCACATAAAAATTACTTGGGCAAAAATTGGTCATGTATAGAAAAAGTTTAAGAATCCCTGATATGGAGGATATGATGAGCTAACTTATGATTACTTTGTCATTTCTGGGGGAAAGGGACCTCAAACTCTATATTCCAGGTTTAAAACCCTTTCCCACCAAATACCAGTTTCACAATGAACACACATAGCAAATAGCCAAGAAACCCATCTATCCAATATTGGCTTGAGAATATTGTTACATGGATTAAAAGACACTGTGATGTATTGAGAATTCCACTAGAAAGAGTAAACAAAGTTGAAGTCCACAGTAGGGAATGAATTCATGTGTGAAATAAAACCATAGTTAGGAGATAGGGATGTTAGCCACATGCCAGTGATTTTTCATTTAGGGTCAGAGAAGCTTAGAAATTGTCTGGAGAAATGTACAGTAAAGGAAAGAATTTTAGGTAATTAACAACATGGGCACATATAAACAAAGAGAGAGAATTATCTAATACCTTTGTAGTAATGAAGGCATGCCTATGTAAACATCCCCAGAATAGGTGATGGGGAGTCACATACAGTTAGAACAGCTTCAAGGGGCAAGAATTGGCAAGAAAAACAACAAAGCTGGTAACATTTGCCAAAATGAATGCAGGGAAGCTCCCTAGGGCTCTAGGAGAAAAAACAGAAGGAGGAGTCTACTGGAAAGAGAGAAATGGGTTAGAAAGTCAAGATGGATACTCTGTTGTCCTGTGGGAAAATGACAACATAAAACAATGAGGATAAACAAGGGAATTTGGAAGAAATTTGCCTACTAGAGAAGAGGCCATTCTAATAGAGGAGAGGGCAGAGAGAACTGCCCACTTCAAAGGGATGTTAGAGACCGTAAAAGTCCAACCCCATCTTTTTAATAATGAAGCAGAAAGATGGTCCTTATGAGGTGGTCCAGAAAGGGAAGACAGAGAACACTTTAGAACAGGTGACTTGGTCTAAAGTACACAGAAGAAGAAAGCAAAGTGAAAGCTATTTAGAGGAATTATTTATAAGATCAAAGAATACCACAATAAAGCTATACTGAAGAGGGCAGAGCCTAGATGACAGAGGAAAGGCAGTAACCTCTTGGAGCTCCCCACCTGATCATGTCAAAAACCTTCAAATAATGCCATAAGATAATTCCTGGAGCAGCAGAACCCACAAAAGGACAGGGTGAGATCATTTATGGCTTAGAAGGTCAGCAGGAAAGGTCTGTTATACAGGGGTGGGAGCAGAGCCCAGCCCCATGACCTTGCCAACACAGATCCAGCCCCAGACAAGCCAAGCCAGAGAAAGAGACCTCCAGAGCCTCTGAATCAGCTGTAGTGGTGACTTCTTCTGGAATTCATTTCACAGTCTGGTGAGAGGGTCCATCAGTGGGCTGGGGGGAAGTTACTGGGGGATCTGCTGGTTCTGAGGTCGAACTCAGTTGTCTTGCCTGTGCTGGGAACCAGGAAGCAGTCTTAAGTGGTGGTGGCCCAGGTTGGGGAGGGACACAGGCTTGTCCAGAGCTTGAAACCACAGTGAAACAGAATTTTGTTTCAGGGTTAAAGACCAAGCAAGCCTGGGGCTATGAGCACAGGTCAGGCAAGTGAAGAGCCTGGGACCCCCCAGAAGCTTGAGACAGTATATCCTGGAAGCAGTGCTCCACTTTAAGAAGGAGTTAAGGGGGCAGCTAGGTGGCACAGTGGATAGATCACCAACCCTGGATTCAGGAGGACCTGAATTCAAATCTGGCCTTGGACACTTGACGCTTCCTAGCTATGTGACCCTGAGCAAGTCACTTAATCCTCATTGTCCTGAAAAAAAAAATAAGGAGTTAAAAGTCAAGATATAGACTAGAAATATGAACAGACAGAAAAAAATGCAGACCACAAAAAGTTTCTTTGGTGACAAGGAAGATCAAAATACAACCTCAGAAGAAGATAGCAAAGTCAAAGTTCCTACATCCAAAGTTTCCAAGAAAAATATGAATTGGTCTCAGGACATAGAAGCACTCAAAAAAGACTTTGAAAACAAAGTAAAAGAAGTAGAGGGAAAAGTGAGAGTGATGCAGGAAAGCCATGGGGGAAAAAGGCAACATCTTGAAAAACCAAATAGAAAAGCTCTCTGAAGAAAATAATTGCATAGGAATTAGGATTGAACAAAGGGAAGTTAGTGACTTTATGAGAAACCAAAACACAATAAAGAAAATCCAAGTGAATGAAAAAATAGAGGGCAATGTGAAATATCTCCTTGGAAAAACAGCTGACATGGAAAATACATCCAGGAAAGATAATTTGACAATTAGTGGACTACCTGAAAACCATGACCAAAAAAAGTGGTTAGACATCATCTTCCAAGAGATTGTCAGGGAAAACTGCCCTGATATTCCAGAAGCAGAAGGTAAAATAGAAATTAAAAGAATCCACCAATCACCTCCTGAAAGAGAACTCAAAAGGAATACTCCCAGGAATATTATAGCCAAATTCCAGAGCCCCTAGGCCAAGGTAAAAATATTGCAAGCAGTCAAAAAGAAAAAAATCAAGTACTGTGGAGCCACTGTCAGGATAACACAAGATCTAGCAGCTTCTACATTAAAGGATTGGAAGGCATGGAATATAATATCCTGGAGGGCAAAAGAATTGGGATTACAACCAAAAATCACCTACCTAGCAAAACTTGTATAATCTTTCAAGGGGAAAAAACGGGACTTCAATGAAAAAGAAAACTTACAGGCATCCTTTATGAAAAGACCTGAACTGAATAGAAAATGTGACTTTCAAATACAAGACCCTAGTGAAGCATAAAAAGGTAAACAGGAAAAAGAAAGTATGAGGGATGTTAAAAGTTTAAACTATTTACAATCCTACATGGGAAGATGATACTTCTGACTCATAAGAAATTTCTCAGCATTAGGGCAGCTGAAAGGAATAAATTTAGACAGAGAACACAGGTAGGGATTATGAAAGAATGAAGGGATGATATATGTAAAATATTGATTTTTAAAATTTATGTTATATACATATATATGTATGTGTATATACACACACACACACACACACACACACACACATATATATATATATATTTGTTGTTGAGGTTGGTGGTGGTGTTGTACAGTTGGTGTTGGGTGGCATGCCCAGGATCACACAGTTGAGGAATGTCTTATATCTGAGGCCAAATTTGTGCTCGAGTCCTCCTGGGACCAGGCCAGGTACTTTGTCCACTGTGTCACCTAACTGCCTCATGATGACATCTTTAAAATAAAATTAAGGGGTGAGAGGATTGCACTGGGAGAAAGGGAAAGAGAGAGGTGGAATGGGGCAAAGTATCTCACATAAAAGAAGCAAGAAAAAGCTTATGGAGTAGAGGGGAAGATGGGGGAGGAACAGGGCAGGGAACGAGCCTTTCTCTCATCAGAATTGGCTCAAAGAGGGTAATAACATATACACTCAAGTGGGTATAGTAACATATCTTTCCCTGAGGGAAAGTAGAAGGGGAGGGGGATAAAGGTGGAAGGGTGAAGGAAGGGAGGGCAGATTGGGAGAGAGGCAGTCAGAAGCAAAAAACTTTTGAGGAGGGATAGGGTAAAAGAAGATAGAAAATAGCATAATATCATGGGGAGCAAATAGGATGGAAGGAAACACAGTTAGCAATAGTAACTGGAAAAAATGAAGCAGAGGTAAAAGCAAGGTAAGATGAAGATGATAGTGATGATGGTATTTACTTTGCTGGGCTATTGTGAAGAAAATTCTTTGTCTGGTATAAGGTACTATATAAATGTTAGCCATTATTGTTGTTCCAATAATCAACTTCATGAGTGTTTTATAAGGAAATCTCCCTTTAAAGTACTATATAAATTTAGTTTACTCAAAAAAAAGATGAGCAGGATGATATCAGAAAAACCTGGACTTACATGAGCTGATGCAAAGTGAAATGTACTGTATACAAAATAATAGCAATACTGTAAGATGATCTGCTGTGAATGACTTGGTTATTTTCAGCAATGTAATGATCCAAGGCAACTCTGAAGGTCTTATGAAAAATGCAGTCCATCTACATAAAAAGAACTGATGGTATCTGAATACAGATGGAAGAATATTTTGTTGTTATTGTTAGTTCCTTTTTCTAAAGTTTTCTGTCTCCTTTGTTTTGCACATATATAACTTATATTGAACTGCGCTCTTAAGAGGGGGATAGGGAGGAAGGATGAGAATTTGGAACACGTTGTAAAAATCAGTGTTACAATTTGTTTTTCCATGTAAAGTGTGGGAAAAATCCTAAATAAAAAAAATAAATAGATAAACGAATGAATGAAGTAAAATAAAAAAGGGCTTCATTCAATAACCAATTATTTTGAAAATAAATGGCGAAGAACAAAACAAATTTTTTTTTCAGTTCAGAAAATCATAGAATCTCAATGTTTGAAGAAACCATCTAGTTCAGCTTATATCATAGAAATCCCCTGTGTAACATCTCCAATAAATGACCACCTAGCCTCTGACTTAAGACCACCACTGAGGGAGAATCCAGTAGCTTGCAATTACGACCCAGCTCATTCCATTCCACTTTTGGATACTACTGATTGTTAGGAAGCTTTTCCTTTCTCTTAGTAACTTCCATTCCCTGTTGCTAATTCTGCTCCGTGAGGTAAAAAAAAAAAAGAACAAGTCTAATTGCTCTTCATACAGTAACCTCCCAAATGTTTGAAGAAGCATGGAACTAGAATCTGATCCTTTCTTCTCCAGGTGAAATTTTCTCAGGTTCAGAAACTTGGCATAGCATGATCCCAAGGCCATCCTGATTACCGTCATTTGGATGCTCTCCATATTATTAATATTCTGCCTAAAATGTGGTGCCATTAATTGAATATAAGACTGAACAGATGAAGAGACCAGGACAGAGTCCAAGAACCGCATTCCTCATTAATTCATCTCTTAATGTATCTTAAGATCAAATTAGCTTTTTTTTTTTTCACAACTGTAATAAACTGTCAACTCATATTGAACTTGTACCTCACTTAAAAATACTAGATGAACCCAAATCCTAGATGAAGAAATTCAGGTCTTAAGAGTATTTCCATCATAATCAAGTCTTCCAACTCCTTTAATTACTTCTTGTGATCAAGAAAACAAATTACCCCCATAGTGCAACTGTTATTAATAAGGAATTTCTTATAACTGATGGACTATGTGAGAAAGCAATTATTAATAATGAATGTCTTGTGCAGACCCAGGGATCAGTTTCAATCCTTTCTTCCCCCCTTCCCCTACTCCAGAAGGTCTTGCCTGGGACAAGCCCAAGGGAACAAAAGAAATGCAGATTGATTCTTTTGTCTAGTTCTGTGAAGAACTAATGGGATTAAACCACACCTAGATACTGGACTTTGCTGTTCTGTGAGGGTCTCTTCCATTATGTCATGGGTTGAGTTCATTTTAATTTGGACCACATTTAAGTCATGTCAACCAATGGAATTGAATGATGCTAACCAAGATCTATTTAAAGAGTATAAAACCCTTGGCCATGCCAGGGTCACACCTCTTCACTTCCTGGACCTCCTTTCTTGGTTTTGCATGCTGTCTCTCTTTTTTTTTTTTTTTTTTTTACCGGGCAAAGAGGGTTAAGTGACTTGCCCAGGGTCACACAGCTAGTGAGTGTCAAGTGTCTGAGGCCAGATTTGAACTCAGGACCTCCTGAATCCAGGGCCAGTGCTTTATCCACTGTGCCACCTAGCTGCCCCCTGCATGCTGCCTCTTGATGTATTTTAGTTTGAGAGAGAGAGAGAGAGAGATTTAATATGTATGTGTAAAGAAGGATGGTTGACAGAATAAGATCAGGAGGAGATAGAAAGTGATAAAATTCAGGGTAGAGATAGAGAGGTAACCTCTGGCAAGGAAGCTAGGTGCATGTTATGTAGGAGTGAAGCGAGAAGAAATGTAGCTACAACAGAGGCTTTAGGAAGAAAGAAAGTTTTAGGTTTAGAAAGAAAAGTTAGAATTGCCTTTTAGGTAAATGTAATATATAGTCAATAAGAAACAAAGAATTGACATGTAGCAATGAAGGCCCAGCTGAAGTCAGATAGCATAAAATTGTAGTCAGTATATAGTTATGATTTCTTTCATCAAGGTTCAGGAATAGGAATGTAAAAAGGTCGATTCCCTGGGAAGGTAGGGAACAACTGAGTCATTAGAGATTACAGGAATGTATGACTCATGAAAGCAACAGAGAATATGAGGACAGAACAGAAAAGAAAGCCATTGTCAGAGAAGGGACCTTCAATATTCAAAAAATTGACAAATGATGAATTTATTCACTGTATTTAACAATTAAATGCAGTGCAACTGGCAACATCTTGATGATCTGAAGCAGATTATCTGGAATCTAAGCACAAGTATGAGCTGCTATTCCAGAGGGTAGGTGCCTCATTTAAACACAAACCAGCTGAATATGCTCTCCAAAGAGGATACGTGGATTGTACCTTTAGCTTTGTATGGGCCTTCTTGGGTTTACTGAGATTCCCTTTGCTAAAAATTCAAGGATCTGAGGAGCCGCATATATTTTGTATCTCAATGCTTTTGCTTAAGTCTTTACTTAACCATGTGATTCCATATTGAAGACTGCATGCTTTGTATTACATTATACTAGATGACACTGTACCATTGGCTCAAGATAATTGATAGAGTGTGTAGGTCTGGTGCCATGGTCTTACAATCCAGAAAAGGTGGAGAGGTGATGGGGGTAGTGAAATATACATATGTGACAAATGAGAAGTTGGAAAGACTTTTTGGGTACTTGAGTCAATTTATTGATTAGGCTAACTGATAATCAGTAAATTGATGGCCAGTGGTTTCTCTTGGAAATCAATGAATGCTTAAACACCTTTGGAAAAGAGGGTGCTCCTGAAATGTGGAAATCAAGCCTGATTGGTGAATAATTATTGAGGGAAAAAGGCACATTAATGAGGAGGTGGGCTAAAAATCTTCAGCTCCTTCTGCTGAGAACATGGCTTGATCATGAGACTCAGCCATTTCTAGCAAACTGGACAAAGGAACCCATCTCTACCCAGACCACTCTGGTTGGTTTTCTTCTTCATGAGCTGGGTTACTCTAGACTCCAGCGGAGGGGTACAAGGGCACAGACTTGATACTTTGGAGCTAGCATACACCTAGATTAGATTCTGTTTTCACTCTAAACAGAAATAAGGTCTCCTAGTTTGGGGTCCTGCCCAAAATTGGAAATGTATACCCCAAAGATTAAGCCAATCTCATCTATAAGCCTTGTCCTTCAGAGAATGGCTGAATGATCTAATGGGGCTGGTCCCTGAATGAGGAAATAGAAAGGAAAAATCTTAATCCTAATTTAATAATTACCAATATAGACAAATAATCACTTCTTTCTTATAGGAACAAGTGCAATTATATCCATTTTTAGCTTTTTGTTCCCAGTTTTCTTTGGCAACCTATAGAGGCCCTTTACTTTGCTGTCAATACAGTGTCTTGTGGTAACTCCCATAAATATTCTCTAGCCCAGAAGTGAAGGTCTAAATGATGATGAGGAGGTATTAAAAGAAACCAAAGCTAACATCTGCTTGGATGAAAATGAAAGTCAACAATGTGTGTGTGTGTGTGTGGGGGGGGTTCTATTCTTTGTGTTTAACAATATTTGTCCCAGTTAAGAGTACTAACTTTTTGGAGTTAGGTAGGTAGATTGTCATGAGGTAGGAATTGATTTAAACATGAGGCATCTGGCAACCACTGATAAAGAACCTTCACCTAGTCCCTCAGAAAGGTAGCCATTTGGAGTGGAAGGGCCTCTCTTAAGGAGTATACAGTAACTGTTCCTCCTGCACCTTCATCCTGATGGAACAACCATTACTGATATCAAAGCCACTGCTACCCTGGGTTTACTGAGTTTACCTTTGTAGACAATGGAAAGGCATGGGGAGCTGTGTTCATTATAATAATGGCATTTATATTGTGCTTTAAAACCTTGCAATTTGATTTCTGGCTCCATCACTCTGCTCAAAAAGATTTTTACAATTGGGAAGAACCTGAGGGATCACCTAGTTCAAACCCCTTCATTTAAAGAAAAGAAAAAAAAATAAGATCTTTGGTCATACAAGCAGAAAGCAGAGGAGCCAAATGTGGACCCAGGTCCTTTAACTCCTATGTACACCTTCATCTCTCCCTTCTCCTGCCCCTTAAACATAGATATATCCTAAGGATCTTCCCTTGGTCATATTCTCATTTCCCTTTCCATTCTTCCCCAAGGTGATCTCATCCATTCCCATAGTTTTAATTATCACCTCTTCTTGGTAGATGATTTCCATGTTCACTTCTTCACATCTAAACTTCCCTCACATTTCCAGTCTCCTATTTCAACTGACCGCTAGTTATCTCCACCTTTAATGTCACATGGTATTGATGACATTTAATTTATAACATTTAATGCCATCTCCAACTCAATATGTATAGTAGGAAGAGGGTGGTACACTAGGTTGAAGAAGATCCCAGACCTGAGCAAAAACTCTATCAGGGTTTATAAAATATATCATTCTATCAAATGATAAGGGGGGGTGGGGAATTTACTTCCAGACTCTTCCTCCCATCCCAAGAATGCACAGTGCGATATGGTACAAATGCAAACTAGAGAGCAGAGTAAAGCAGCTGTCCCCAGATTCTGCAGGAAATTCCAACCTTCTCTGCCTGCACTTCCTGGGACTCCAACCCAGCCCAGGTCCTCTTGAATCCAGGTGCTTTATTTACTGTTCCACCTAGATGCCCCGCATTTGGGGTTCTCATAGCAGGCACACTGGAGTGGTTTGCCATTTCCTTCTCTAGTTCATTTTACAGATGAGGAAACTGAGGCAAACAGGATTAATTAATTTGTGCAGGGTCACACAGCAAGTATCTAAGGCTGGATTTGTTCCTTGAGGTGTGGGCTGCCAGTGTGACTTCGGGGAGTTCTGCGCAGGTCCAGCACATGGCACTCCCTGCCCAAGCTAGGAAGCTTGAGCAATGCAGCAGTATCTTGAACTAAGCCCTAGGAGAAAGTGACTGGGTAAAATCCAACCAGTCCTTGAATGCTCTGGTGACAGCCCAGCCCTGGAGAAACTCTGCCTACAGCAGAGAGGAGCCCTGTAATAAAAGGAGCCCCTAGACAGAGACAAGTACTAAAACAGACCATGGTCTGGAGCAACCTAGTCTGGCTCATAATACACAGGACCCTGAAGAACCCGCCCACACTATTCACTTTAGGAACTTGATGCAAGCAAAGGTCTTTAATGAGCAAACCAAGGAAAACTTCAAACACCATATGGAAATACTTTGGTTTGAGAGACCCCTAGGGAGTAAGAATAAAAAGAATATCAACCCCACAACTAAAGCCTCAGAGAAAAAATGCTCCAGCCAAAGGGACTATAGGAGTACCTAAAGGAAGCAAAATGAGATTCAGAATGGTAACACTAGGGAGGTAAATCCCAGTGCTTAGCATAGTGCCTGGCACATACTAGGTACCCAAATGTCAGCTCTAACAGTAAGACAAGAAAAGGAGTTGAAGAAATAAGAATAGTCAAGGAGAAAACAAATTTATTGCCTTTTGCAGATTAAATTATGATATACCTAAATGACCCCAAAGTTAACTAAAAGTTAAAATTATTCCATACATTGGCTTATAAACTTTATTTTCTTTAACTCTTTGCTCTCTCACCCCAACATCCAATCATCTAACACTGTTAATTTTGCCATAGCAATGTCTATATCATTTAACTCCTCTTTTCTACTCCCACTATAACCACCCTAGTTCAGGCATTTATCTCTTGCTTCTTTGAATTGTTGAAATAGTCTTCTGTCTTTTCTGTGTCTAATATATTTCTTTTCCAATTCATCTTTCACTTGACTGTCCAAGTAATTATCCTAATATATTGCTCTCACTCTGTGACTCCTCTATTCAAAAACGTTTAGGGGCTCTCCATTGCCTATTGAATTAAGTATAAGCTCCTAATGTTGTAATTCAAGACCTTCTACAATAACTCCAAGCTTTCTTTCCAAATCAATCAATCAACAAGCATTTATTAAGAACTTATTAAGTGATAAGTTGTTCACTCATTTCAGTTGTGTCCAACTCTTTGTGACCCCATTTGGGCTTTTTGTTTTTTGCAGGGCAATGAGGGTTGAGTGACTTGCCCAGGGTCACACAGCTAATAAGTGTCAAGTGTCTTAAGTCGGATTTGAACTCAGGTTCTCCTGAATCCAGGGCCAGTACTTTATCCACTGAGCAACCTAACTACCCTGCATTTGGGGTTTTCTTAGCAAGGACATGAGAGCGGTTTGCCATTTCCTTCTCTAGTTCATTTTACAGATAAGGAAATTGAGGCAAACGGGATTAAGTGATTTGTGCAGGGTCACACAGTTAATAAGTATGTAAGTCTGGATTTGAACTCAATTCTTCTTGACTCCAGGCCCAACACTCTATCTACAATGCCAACTACCCCTCTTTGAGATTGTAAAAATACAGAAATATGTCAATATATGCAAGTCAGAACTAGAGTGTAACATACAGTATAAAAGAGGGTAAAACAGGTAAATGGAAAATAATGAAAAACCAGCAGTATCAGGTTTATAAGAAATTGTGGAAAGTTTTCTGGTTGTGGGAGAATTGCAATTATTCCTAATATGTAGATATTCGTATAACTGTCTTCAAAACCTATTAAGATCAAATGAGAGGACAGATAGGATATCACTTCACTTTGAAAAACATAAAGTGCTATACAAATAGTAGATTCAAAGACTTACATATATTTTCCAGGCACAAAAAAAAAAGCTTTTTTTTTTTTTAATATTCTCCTTTAAGGGGGTTAGCTGATGGCAACCCTTTCAGCATACACTGAATTTCTTTTTCTTGTTTATTTATGTACTCTCCTTGACATGCAGCTGCCACCAAAAGGTCTTAAGGGCACCAAAGGTTATGAATGTTAACATAAATAAGAATTTCCTGACTTCTGTTTTACAAATATTTCTTTTAGCCAGACTCTATCAGGTCAGCCTTTCTTCCTATCACACCTAGAAATCCATAAACTCTTCTACACTTTGTCCTTACTAATTTGATATCTGAAGCTTGACTCATATAGAGTGAATATATACTGATTCTCCTCAACCCCATAATTTTGATGCCAATCATATACTGTATACAGCCCACAGACATTGTGGGGTTTGGAAAAACTTATGATTTACACATAAATTATGTCAACCAAACAAGTGACATCCCTCAGATACTTTTTTCATTCAATATAATTATAGTATTTTAAGGCTCATTATCTTTCTATCCATCTATGCATTTCTATAGCGTCTATCACCCAAGTACCTAGGATTATTGAGAAGGGTGCTATTTTAGCACCAAATAGTACAATGGGGAGACAGATCATCCTTTATGATTATCTTCCAATATAAGTGAAATGGTGCCAGTATCCTATACACACTTAAAATGCGAATTCCAAAAATGCACATGTACACAGACAGAGCTATATTTATTTGGAAGGAAATCTTTGTTAATGGGTCCAGAGCACTTATCTTTGTACTCACTCACTTGGACTTCGGAAGCTCTGAATTAAAATTGTGATAAATGTAATTGTGTTTTTCTATAACTTGCAGAAAGAAAGGGATGCAAAGGAGACAGTTTAAAATATGCCTCCAGTCTAATGTCAGGCCCAAACTCCACTGGAAGTATCTATGTCAGCCCTGAGCTATGGGAGCCAAACCTCAGAGATTCAGAGCCCTCCCCCACTTGCTCTGAAACTAACAACCCAGAGATGTATCATCAGACTACTGCCCCCTGCTTCCCTCATTTTCAAATGCAAATTCTGAGTTGCAGGATCCAGATTGTCATAGACTATCTTGTGCAAAAAGGAGATGGTCCGTGTGAATTTCCACAATTTGTATTTTGTGTATTAAGCTGTCAGTGAGTATCTAAATCACTTCCTTTCCTGTCATTCTATCTTCAGACAACATCCTTTGAGACACAACAGCATTCAGCAACAATCCTCTCACCACCACCCACCCACCCCTTTCCCCCACCTCCCCACCACAAAAAAAAGAAAAAAAAAAGAAAAGAAAAAGAAAATGCCCTCTTTAAATGATATGTAAATCCTGCAATTCATCATGCTCTGTGTAGTACAGGTTTAATTCTTCCTGCTAGGCCTCAATCTGCTGAAACATTACTCTGATATACAGTACAAAAGCGGTAGCAAAGATGTTCATATCAGCCCATTGTGAGCTGGTAGCAGGAGAGAAATCAATGAAGCCATGAGGACAATAGCTATAGTTTAAACAGGCTGAAGAAATTTGCTAAGATGCAGACAAAGGGCCTATGCTGAAAAGCAAACTGCAGAGGAATTCCTTGGACTCCATTATGTCCCTGAAACAATCCTCACTCAGAGAGTGGATTTGCATCTCTAATAGAGTTCAGGCTCTGTTTGTGAAAGGCTTTCGCTAGGCCTGACCCCATGTCTCAAGGGCACATTGATACCCAGCGCCTAGCCTCGCCCTGTCCTGCACCACAGAGAGCAGTATCCTGGGAAAATGCACCAACTTAAAAGGAAGCAAAGGAAGGCAAGAGGAAAGGGGGGAAAAAATTAAAGGCTCGAGGCAGTTTTGGTGGTACTTAGCAGTGAAAATTACTTAGGCAAATAATGGAACCTACTGCTGGTAATTACGGCTAACAAGCTTCCCCCAACCCAAATGTGACACTTGGACTGATGTGAGAAAAGTTGATATAGGCCAAGCTTATTAAGCTTGAAAGAAAGGAGACTTTTCCCAATAAAAATACAGCAATTTTGGGGCTTACAAACGTTGTAACCTAGTGTTACTGATTATCCATTAAAACAGGAAAAAAAAGGGCTATAATATTTTAATTAGCTCTTTTTCTTCTGTGAGTTCAGTCATATGCTTTAATGTTAAGTTCCACATGGAAATATTTGGCTTACTAAGAATGTTTTTCTGTTTTAGAACAAAACATCACAGGTACTCAATCCTTTCCCCCTATGCTCTCAAAGTAATAACATAGAGTTACTGTCATTTTTTCTAGAGGACAATATATTGAAAATAAATTGTTACTCAGAACACAGGATAATGAATCCTCTTCAAGACATCACCAAAAGGAAGTTTTTAAGGCTTGTTCATGGCACACTATTTCAAACAAAGTTGGATATGGTTTGATAATACTTTTACTTTGTTCATCAACTTTGAAATCAGTTGAAATGTCATGTTTATGTAATTATAGAATCTATTTTATTATCATATTAATAAAGTAAGGCTTAATGCATCTGACATTAGATAGATGAAAGAATGAGAATGGAGAATCATTTCACAAAATAAAAAAAAATAAGAAAGATGCCTTGAAATGTTTTTCTCATATTTTATTTACTGCATTTCAGAAAGAAAATAATCTTGCCTTTTTATGAGCAGCTAGAAACAAGTATTTTGCAGGATGTGCTTGTTCTTAGTATATGAATGATCATGTCACATGTTAATACTTAACTTATTTTGAATATAATACCATTATAAATTAATGGTCATATCCATGATCACTATACATGGTCAGGCCATACCGAGGTTATTTACTTGGGGACATCATAAACTTATTATTTTCATGGAATAACGATGTTTTGACTTATCTAGTATACCTGAAAAATTGTAAGCATGAAAGACATTTAAATCAATGAAATGAAATAATATGCTTCTGTCAAAAGTTTGTAGAAATTCAATAATAAGGCCTAAATTTTAAAATGTTCAGTATAATTATGACTTTTTAATAGGCCATGGGTTATACCATTCATGTCTTTTGAACAACATGTCTATGGCTAAATAAAATTAGGTATAATTATAATGTTGTCTGATCTTATAGAATCCAGTCCTCTTCAAGCCTTGGTACAAAAATCAAACTCTCTTAAATTGTAATACATAAAGTTTAAAAGATACTGAAAATTATATTTTGAAGATGAAGAGGAAAACAAAAAATATTATATATTTGACTTCCTGCACTGCCCAGGGTTGTTTGTTTGTTTTTTTTTAACAGTTAAGAAGTTCAAAATATCCATTCATTCATTCATTTAATTTTTAAGTGAGGCATCATGATAGGTGCTAGACTCTAGTTAGACAATAGATTTAGTGAATTTGCTCACTTGATAGGACTGCAATTTTTTACCTAATCTACAAATTAAATTTTATCTTGAAAAGGAGACCTACTGATTTTTATCATCTACTGACAAAGCCTACAATTTTTAAGGGGTAGGGGCATGTGATAAATTATTATTTTTGTGTCCACAGAGAAATTGTTAAATTTCAGAAAATGCATTTTTCCATGAATATGAATATCTGGAACATATACTACAAAAATTTTAAAAGAATAATGACTTTATTTTTTAACAAAAATCTACTCAATGCCCATTATACACAATTCACTAAAGCTTCACACCTATCCTACTGCTAACCAAGCTCCAAATGTTAAATTTCTAAGCTTGAGAACAATCTTCCATGTTTTAGGAATAGGTTTATCAAAATATAAAGTGATTGTAATATTTAAAATTAATTTTCATGCTCCATATACAGTCCAAGAACTTGTTTCTCTTCAAAGGTAATTGTCACCATTATTAGAATAGCACAGTGCCAATTTTTTCAACTATACTTATTGTATTGTTGGGGAAAACTGAATATGGAATTAGGAGTTATAACCTTAGGAATAATCACACAAAAGAAAACAGAAGAGTGTATAGTGTGGGAAAGGATATTTATGCCCAGCATGAAGAATTGGAGTCAAAATAGATTATTCTGATGTAAAATATAATTTCAAAGTTAGTTCTAGAACTCTTTTCTCGTGAGATAATAGTACAATAATATAGAAAGGCTCAAGTTCTTCTAATGAAGAGAAAATTCTCTTGTATAAAACATTAGAAAAAGATATTGAATAAGTATATAAGAATTTTTATCCATTTTCATAAGATACAAATATAAATTTTCAATCTATTCAAATTTTATCTTGAGAATTTTCTTGAATCTTTAGAATGAAGTATATTAGTAAAAGATACTTAAAGCTTGTTTGTACAGTTATATATATATATATATATATATATATATATATACATATATCCCTGAACAGTCTCATAAACACTAAAATATTTTGACATCTCAAAGTGTTAAGATTATGACATGATAAATTCATATACTAAATATATACTAGCAGTTGCTAAAAACGAATTTCAAAGTTGTATTCAAAACACATTGTTCTCAGTGATGCATGATAGGAAAACTGTTTAAAGTTTATGATCCTGGAAAGATCTAATTTTAAATGATTATTTCTTAATTCTGTATTCACTGGAATATTTTTAGAAGCATCCCAAGTGATACTTCTTTAGAATTCATTCTAAAATATTTAGTTAGTGCAAAATAAGGTTCAAATTCTAATGCTACCACTTACTACAAGTCACTTGGGAAAGCTACAACTTCTCTGACTCAGTTTCCTCATTGGGCCAAATGACTGTAGAGGTCCCTTCCAACTCTAGATTTATGGTCTTTTGATTAGAACTGTCTATTGGGAAGAATCTTTAGGAGGAAATACAACTCCTTTAAACTAAAATCACATAATTAAAAAGAAGAATAATAATGAAAAAAATAATTCAAGTCCTGGACTAATTACTTATCCTATTCCTAAAATATGTCAGATTTTGGTTTGAAATTAATGAATACAGGGTCAGCTAGGTAGCACAGTGGATAGAGCACTGGCCCTGGAGTCAGGAGGACCTGAGTTCAAATATGGCCTTAGACACTTGACACTTACTAGCTGCGTGACCCTGGGCAAGTCACTTAACCCCAATTGCCTCTCCAAAAAAAAAAAAAAAAAAAAGAAAGAAAGAAAAGAAATTAATGAATACAGAAGAACCTAGAAGAGAAAAAAAAATCAATCAATTTCTTTGTTTTAAAAAGTTTATTTAGGAGTATATTGCTTAATTTGAAGAAAATATAATATGAAGTAAATACAAAGGCATATTGGGAGAAAGACAGGGCACTGTTACCCTAATTTTTGTAATGCATTTTGGGTTGGTAACCACAATTAGCAGTATCTATAGAGTAGGTAATTTTTGAAACAAAATAAGGTAACAAAAATAACCTATCCTTTAGGCACCCATAATTTGTTCCCAACCAGTGGTTTCTCATGAATGAATGTAATTTGCTAGCTTTGGGGGATTTATTTGGTTGTGAAAATAACCAACAAATAGAGAAGGCAGAAAATATGACTCATAAGTGCCAGCTTTATAGACATGTGAGAGATTGACATAAGAAAAAAAAGATCTTGATATAGGTTAGAATCTGAAATTCCTTTTTAAAAATTAGTTTTCTGAGTGTTTCACACTGTGATAAAACAATATTTACATTTTTGATTTATTATAAGATATGGCATTTCCTACAACAATACATCAGATTGCTACAACACATAACATCATAATGAAATATACAAAGCCCATAATTTATATCACTCTACCTTATACCATAGTATTAGATTGATAGATTGATTAACACTCAGTCTTTTCATAGACAGACTCTAAGCAAGTATCCTAGAATAGAAATAAGAGCCTTAGTATTTTGAGGACGTGCTTTGAGTCTCTGCTGTCTTCTTGATACTAAAGTCACTCTCTTTTCTTCCTTTAATTGTGATGTAAGGGTACTATTAGAAAACCTAAAGGCTAATATTTGAAAGGGACAAGGATTACTTTATAATATTCTTTTGAATCATAGTTGCAATATTTTAGAATAAAAGTCTTTTAGGCTTATTTTAAACAGAAACACCACACAACCCCCAAACAAGCCAAAGACAAAACAGAAATAATAATGATTATTTGGACCTCATAGAGAACCTTCCCCTCAAATTTTAAACTTTAAAAATAGTGCACCAATATTGTAATTACTACAGTTGTAAAGTTTGTTAAGTAAATCATTGATTAAAATAGCTTATATACAAAGGAGGTAGGTTATAATTACAACTCCACAATGTACAAGAAGAAATTAAGGTGTTCTTCTGTCACAATATCTTTCTACCAGATACCATTTAGTACAGGCCTTGCCCAAAGTCACATATGTATTAACCATTTGAAACAGGATTTGAAGGTATATTTCCTGAATTCAGTCCCTGATCTTGACTCTCACACTACTACAAAGATTTTGTAGATGGATTTTACAGATCAGTTTTACAGATCAATTCTCTGTCACTTGTGCTAATTTTGGCCTGATAATCAACATCAAGAAAACAGAAGTTCTCCACCAGCCAGCATGGGACCATCCATACATGGAAACATTGGTCATAGTAAATGGAGAAATTTTGAATTCTGTGAATAAGTTGATTTACCTTGGTAGTATACTTTCCAGGAATATACACATTGATGATGAGGATGATGCACACATTGCCAGTGCTAGCTCAGTGTTTAGGAAGCTCCTAAAGAAAGTATAGGATAGAACAAAGCTTCTTAAATTGTGGGTCATGACCCCATATGGAATCACATAACTCAATGTGGGGGTCATGAAAAATTTGGCAACATATATGTACCCATATACCTGGAGTTACATAAAAATTTCTCAGGCAAAAAGGGGTCATGAGTGGAAGAAAATTACCAATGAGAAGGTTTACAGAGCTGTTGTGCCAACTACACTGCTGTATGCTTGTGAAACCTGGCCAGTCTATTAGCACTGTGCCAGAAAACTGAATTCATGCCACTTGAATTGTCTTAGGAAGATATTGAAGATTACTTGGTAAGATAAGGTACTGGACACTGAGATCCAACTGCCAAGCATTCAAACTGTACTCCAGAGGGTGCAACTCCAATGGGCAGGCCATGTAGCCTGAATACCAAATGCATGCTTACCTAAAAAACTATTTTATCAATATTCACACAAAGCAAGTCCTCAAATGGTGGTCAGATGTGGTACAGAAGTGTAAGAAGGGCACTCTCAAGGTCTCTCTGAAGAACTCTAGTATTGATTGTGAGACATCTTAGACATGAGCACATGATGGCTCACCTCAAAGAAGGCACTGTACTCCATGAGCAAAGCAGAATTGCAGGAGCACAGAGGAAACATGAACTATACAAATCCAGAGACATCTCCACCCCAAATGTTCTAACAGACTACACACTCTACCTTGTCCCCAACATCATGTTGTCATTGGTCCTCTTCAAAAACAAAGGACAAACAACTATAAATTCTACCACTACAAACTAAGAACTGAAAGAATTCAATCCCATTAGAAACAACATCAACAACAAACTTTACAGAATTATTTAGTGGTAATGAGTTAAGACTAAGAAAATAATAAATTCCCTGCAGTGGTCAAACAGCATGAATTCCAATACAACCAACAACTTTAAGACTTCAAGGGAGTCATTATTCACACTAATCAGAAGCTCCATTATCTAGTTCAGTCTAGTTACTATTAGAGTAAACAATCACAGAAATATTATAATTTAACCCATTGGTCTCCATGTAATTTATTGGAACCTGGTTGTTCAGGGACCCTTCCAAGACCACAAATATAGACTGAACCTATTAAAGTTAGGGAACAAGAATATATTAGTCAGTCCTTTAATCATAAATCAATTAACCAGCATTTCTTGAAAGCTGAAGGTGTGGTGTTGTAGAAAGAACATGGAACTTGAATTTTGAAGACTTAAAAATCACTTTACAACTATATCTAAGGCTTAATTTTCTTGTAAAGTGGGATAATCATACTAATTCAAATGATCTAAAAATTGGGAGGATGAAATTAAATCATTTATTTTAAGTGTTTTATAAATTTAAGGTTTTATTTCAGATATTCTTAATATTTTCTGTAATTATATTGATTAAAGCAAACAAAGCACAAAATGGCAATCAAGAAGCTATCATCAATTACTTGTTCTACAGACCTACTTTATCATCTGTAAGAGCTTTTATGAGAATGCTCTGCTCTCATCCTCTTATATACATCCTTTTGCCAACTCCAACTTCTTAAAATTGTATAGAGGATGCTTTTCTGATTCCACTTAAATATGAAGAAGCTTGTTTCTTTCTCCCCCTGTGAGCTTTGGACTGCAAGGACCCATCGTATTCAGGGTACACAAAGCACTCAAGTGTTCTCCCTGTTATTATAAACCACATTTTGGCATCTGGGAAAAGAACCACAACTGTTACTGAGGGCAAGCAGCTCCCAACCTCTCTCAAATCAACATTGCAATTCATTGTGTGAAATTAAAATAAATTTAGTTTGTCAATTGTAGCAGGGTTGGGGCGGGGTTGGGGGGGCATCCTGATTGTTGATCTAGTAGCTCACAGGAGTAGTGTTAACTATCCTCGGATCTGGAAGCTTCTTACATTCATTAATTACCCTTGCTCATCGATAATCTTTTTTTTTTTTCTTTTGGTGGAGCAATGGGGGTTAAGTGACTTGCCCAGGGTCACACAGCTAGTAAGTGTCAAGTGTCTGAGGTCAGATTTGAACTCAGGTACTCCTGAATCCAGGGCCGGTGCTTTATCCACTGTGCTATCTAGCCGCCCCCCATCCATAAGCTTTTAATCAGCAAATAGATGGCACAGTGGAGGGAGCACTGGGCCTGGAGTCAGGAAGATCGCAATTCAAATCAGGCCTCAGACATTTACTAGCTATGTGATCCTGGGCAGGTCATTTAATCCAATTTGCCTTAGTCTCCTTTTATATAAAATGAGCTGGAGAAGGAAATGGTAAACCACTCCTCTATTTTTGTCAAGAAAATACCAAATGGGGTCACAAAGAGTTGGACATTACTGAAACAACTGAACAAGATATTTCAAAGCTACTGACTGAGTGTATTTATTAAAATTCTATACCTTTTAAATCTTTGTGCCCTGGGAGAAAACTCCAGTCAGTCATCCTGTCCTAGTTAAAGCTCAGGTTTTCCATCTAGACTTATGTGCATTTGAAAAGTGGAATGAATGACTTCCACTCAACACTACTCACTGAAATCCTGCTCTAAGGACATATTTGGTATTCCATAAGGATAGTGTGGAGAGTTAGGTCTCTGAGTATACCCCAGGGTTTCCTAAATTTGTTTGATCTTCAAACCTTCACTCTTCATTTTTTTTTTTTTTGGTGGGGCAATGAAGGTTAAGTGACTTACTCAGGGTTACCCAGCTAGTAAGTATCAAGTATCTGAGGCCAGATTTGAACTTAGGTCCTCCTGAATCTAGGGCTGGTGCTTTATCCACTGTGCCACCTAGCTGCCCCCAATCTTCAAACTTCCCTCTTCACTATTAAAAAGAAATAGATTCTCCCCACCCCACACAGGATTATGCTGCCAATAGACTGACATCTACACACAAACTTGGATTTTTCTGCATTCTGTCAAGAAATCGTGTTCATTCTCTTGAAACTTCTAATACACTCTGTTTCAGATTTCCTTTCACCAGTTAGTGACACCATTATTGTCTCTAATCCCTTGAGTGATAAATTCAAAATTGTCTTTAAATGTCTCTCTGTTTCACTTCTATTAAATTCTATAAATTCTTTAATTATAATAGTATAGACTTTAATTAATCCACTAACCATGTCTCCCTTTTAAGGGCTTAAAAATGCTTTCTTCTATTCTGGTCTTCACAAAACTCATACTTTAGGTCACTTACTCATACATTACACTGAAATACCTTACTTTTGACATATGCAACAAGTCCAACAGCCTCATTCTGGAGATGAAGAAACAGGTCGAGAATGACTTACCCAGGTACTAAATGTTAGAGACAAGATTTGAACTTGTCTTCCTGACTTTAAGTTCAGAACTCTATCCACTCTACCACCTCACTGCACTCCCTCATATTAACTGAAACCTGTTTTGCTCTTGAGGCTGATTCTGTATCTGGCCTCTATAATGCTAGTGTCACACAGCCTAGATGCAGAGTTGTTTTGATATACAGATAAATGTTTACTGTCATTAGTACTTAGCATCTCTTTTAAAGTTTTTGTCATATGACTATACTACCATATCTCAAACGTTTAATTTCAATCTAGCAACTTTCTAGACTTTACCTTGTAATAATTCTCAAAGACTTCATTATACATATTATTGACCCAAAACACTGCCATCTCAGTAAATATCGACTCTTTTGAGGCCAGATTTGAACTCAGGATATCTGACTCCAGGTCCAGACCTCTCTCTCTACTATACTGCCTAGCTGCTTCAGTGTCTAATTTATTGGAGTTTAATGTCACCACTCTTTTTTCTTCAATGGGAAATAAAATTAACAGAAATTTTAATACTATTATGTTTGTTATAGCACTTATCCCATTTGTTGTAAGGACTCTTTACCTTATTTAAATTATTTAGGACTTACTGTATATATGTGTGAGCAACAGGTGCTGAGACCACCTCAAAATAGGTTCTTTAAGAGGCAACTTTAGTATGACAAAAACCTGTATTGCACTCTCATGAGATTGGGTACCAACAGTGAAAACAATCAGTGAGTGTGAGTGCTGAAAGTGTGCAGCCCATATTTATCCTTTGCCCTGACTCCGTAAGTTTCTCCCCTGAGTCACTGATAGGTTGCTAGGCTCAGGTTCACAATCTTCCCAGGAGAGTTCTAATTAAATTCTCCTTGATATGTTACCCCTCCCATCCACATACACTTTCATGCAACCCATGATCAAAAACGGGGTGGAGATTTTAGGCATGGGAGACATTAATATTAATAAGTCTATTAAGCAAGTGCAGTAGTGTGACGAGTTGAACTTTTACCTACTTTTACTGGCAAGAATCGGCTTAAACTGGTTTTTATCAGTTCTTCCTCTAACCCTGAAAAACTTACTTTTATTAAACTCTTTAGTTGACCTAGTTTATTAGATAATATTATCTTGCTGTTCCTTTTATGGACATAGTTTTCCCTGAGAAGAGTCCACTACTTAACAAGTTGTTACTGTATCTCACATATTTTTTTTATGTAATTATCTATATATTTGCTGCTTATCACAAGTAGAATTGAAGATCCCTAAGATTTGTTGAATTGTTTTTCTTGGCATGCCAGTTGCTAAGACAATTCCTTATTTATGACAGGATCTTAGAAATTTAATATTCCTAAGGTGCTTTGGTTAAAGTGCAAATTCTTTTGTTTAACATTTAAAACTCTTCATAATATGGTTTTATCTACCCTTCAAAGACAATGACATGTAATTACCCTTCACATACTCTCTCTAAAAATGAAGACTGGACCACACTAATGACCTGTTTTTTTCATTAGTATAGGGAACTCCATAGATGTTAAAACTCCCTCTATAAATTCCCCTTCTTTGCAAATAATAATCTAAACCATTACTATAACTGATGTCTTTTCTTTAATTCTGGAAATATGGTCCCACCATTCTGCTCTTTCAGTATCCCAATTAAAAATTTCTCAAGAATTCTTTCTATATTTCTTTGTACAATAAGAGTTAAAACAGTTCTGTTAGAGAAGAAATTTTCTTTATGCACCTCACACAATCTCACTCTCACTATTACAAGCAACTCTCCAGAATGACAGTTAAACTCTTAATATCCAAATAGACTCCTCATAGAGTGACAGTTAAACCACATGTGTCCAAGATTCTATTGTCTCTTAAAGCTACAAGAACAATATCAATAGCTTCTGTGGGAGATGCTATTGAAGTTCATATTGCACTGCCATTGTATGATTCAAAATACCAATATACAAGATCAGCAGCTGTGGGAGCAGGGTTCAATAATAGATTTTAAATAATGATTGAATGTCATGGTGAAATTTAATAATGTTGAATATATTGTTGGAAATTAGTATGACGTTGTGCTTGGTTTCATCACCAACCACTTTATTTATTCTTCAGTATTGTCCTTTATATTTATTGTATGAGGGACTATAGAGGAGACATGATATAGTATATCCCTAAGTGGAGTATGCATCATTCTAGGAAGTTTACAAGATAGTTTATTGAGGACTAGAAAGAACATATTATAACTTCTATTTATTTAAATTTATCTAAAAGAATAACAATAAAAAACCCTAAGCTTTACTCATACTTAATTCTCAGATTATTATTGACACTGTCATTCTGTCTATATGGCAGATGGTCATATGATATACATAATACACATATACACATACACATACATACATATATATATATATATATATATACAGCATCCTGAAGGATGTTTCACTATTAGATTGTGAAATGAAAATGGTACTCTAACTTGTCCATTTACTTTACTTTCAGGAAATAATTACATGCTGCACATTTTCTGAGACTGATTAATTTTTTAAAATAATTAAAATTAATATTATATTGTACTTTAAGTTTTTTAATATGTTTTATATGTTACTTCATTATCCAACAACTCTTTAAGGTATATGTCATTATTAACCTCATTTTATAGATAAGGAAGTTAAGACACAGAGGTATTAAAATCACATAGCTGATAAATGTCTGAGGCAGTGTTTGGATTCAGGTCCTTCTGATCCCAATTCCAGGTCTAGCTGTGGGGAAAAAATGGATTTATGGACTGTACCATCTAATTTTAATTAAACAAACCCTCACAAAATGAATAAGTGCTTAAGGAGATTCCTGCAAATTGTGGGTTTAGGTAATAGTAGTAATGCAAATGGAAGGGATCAATAAGAAAATGCTAGAGCTAACACATACTCAATTATCATTAATCACTTTGTGAGGTAAAAACAAACATAATCTAATCAGATTTGACAAGAATCAGGAAGAATAAATATATAAAAAATAATTTGAAACATATTTCTTTTGTTAATCCATGCATTAATATCCACTATCATTAATGATGAACCTTGCATTGTGTACATACTGTAGCTTGCAGTATTAGCTACTATGTGGTATGATACCTCCATGATTAGCAAGGAATTTTAAAAGTAAGATTTTGTTGCCAAAATCTTTTCTTAAAATCTCATATCTGAACATTTTAAAACCTGAAAATAAAATATTCCACCCTGTTAAAGTCTTCTAACTAAAGAGTTTCTAGAAGTTTTAGACCCATTTAACAAATGTAAGAATTGGATTAGTTTCTAAGAATGTCTTATTGGCATCAAGAAAGAGGGAAATTCACTAGCTGAATTTCAACAAAAAACCTTTGCATAATTGGTAAACGGAATAGGAAAAAAGAGTTTTATGATTTAGTAAGCCTAGCCAATTATGTACTTTTTTCCTTTTGAATATGTATAACTTTGTGAGGTATCTTTTTCAGAAATTAAAACTAAATAATAAAAGAAACTAAACCTAAAACAGACTTCCAACTCTATCACAAAATGTTAAACTAAGATTTAAAAAAATAATAAAGTATATTCAATTACATTACACTGAATGTCTTTCTCTTTTGCCATATATGTATATATCTTTATATGTGTGTGTTTGTGAGTGTGTATGTATGTATGTGTGTGTGTAATTCATTATAACTTTTTAGTGAAAACAAAGAGGGCTATGGTTCTAATAATAAAAACATTCAAAATATTTATTTCATGTTTACCTAATCTTTTAAATTTTTACCTTTTATGTGTTTTATAATGTACGTGATATATAAATATAGTAGTATCTATCTATCTATAACTTATAAATTAAATATACAGATTTTTGGAGAGTGAATGCTCCAAAACTTTTTACTGATGAGGTATTCAATCAAAAAGTTTGGAGCCCACTGGAGATAGTATTGTACTTGATCTCTGGAAAACCTACATTCAAAAAATGCCTATAATGCTGACTAGCTGTGTGACTCTAGGCATTCCATTTAACTTCTACATTCTTCTGAATCTTCCTATGATATATATTGATTGTCAATTAATCAATAAATTAACAAGCATTATTAAACTCCTACTGGATACAGGCACAAAAAGTCCTTATTTTGGCTTATAATCCAGTTGGGCAAGATGAAATGCACAAATATAGATAGATACAAATAGACATAAAATAGGCATATGATAAATTTTGGGTGTGCGCCAAAGGTGATCAGAATAGGTGTTATATAGAAGATGGCATTGGAGCTGAGCCCTGAAGGCAAGTAGAGATTATAAGATGTAAAGTTGAGAAAGGAGGACATTCTAGTATGAGGGATAGCCAGTACAAAGTATAGAAGATGGAAGATAGTGAGTTATTTATGGGAAAAAGGAAGGCCAATTTGACTGTTCTTTAAGATGCATGGAGTGGAGAAAAGTATAACAAAACTAGAAAGGTATGTTGTGAAGAACATTAAGTTCTAGAGAGATGAGTTTATATTTCATCAGAAGTCATAGTATATTGAGTAGAAATGCAATGAGATCCATACATTAGCAAAATCACTTCAGGTGATCAGTGATCAAGTCTTGAACTAGGGTGGTATTTGTATGAGTCGAGAGAAGGGAATAAATGCTGGAGGCTTGGAAGTAAAAACACAACTTGACAAAAAGAAATGTAGGCAGAGTCAGTTGGAGATGATATTAAGGTTGGGAAACTGGGTTACTAGAAAATTAGTGCTACCCATAGTAGAAACAGAAAAGCTCAGAAAATGGGTTTGGGGAAGGAAATATAATGAATTTTGCTTTGGACATGTTGATTTTGAGATGCCTAGGAAACCTCTTGTTCCAAATGTCTAATAGGCAGTTTATGATGTAGGAAAGGGGTTCAGGAGAGAGACTTGACTTGGATATGTAGATGGACTATTATGTATGTCATTGGGGGGAATTTCCACTAGTGGACAAAATTACATCCTTTGCTTATGAAAGAAAATGTTCACACTTTATTTTAGCACATAGTATGGTGCTATACAAACTCTGTTGACTTTAGAGTTAGTTATAAAATGCAGTCATTGTTACATTATTCAAGACTTAATGGATATGTATGGTTGTCCATATCCTTCATCAGTTTGATTTCTTCCACATCATTTGACCTTAACTTCTATATAAATTTGCTTGAATAAAGCCACAGAATACACATTTGAGATTAGTTTCGAAGTAGAATATTAAAACAAAGCAGGGGGTGTGTATCACTTGTGTTTTAAATTATTTCACTTTGGAAACTGTGGGTAAGATAATTTTAGCCTATTCACCCAAGATACCCAAAATATCTCATGGCCCTGGCTAACTATGTTCAAAACTAGATAACAATGCAAAGAAATGGGTACTAATGCTAACCTTTAAGCTAACCAAGAACAGTTGTATTGTGGACTGTTAAAAAATCTGAGTCCTACCTCATGAACCTTCTCATTTTTTCCAATGGAACCAAAATGAGATCTGTTGAGTTTACAGGCCAGCAACCAGAAAGACCAATATACATCAGAACTTGAATTTCAGATCATAATAGCTTCTTGTCTCCTTGGAATTTCCTCCTTTTTGCCTATTAGGTGACTTATTGAAAAGAATAAAAGAGCGAGGACTCCATACAGGGGAAATGAATGATATTATTGGCAAGTGAAATTGCCCACAAACAAGATATTGTACAGGCAAGCACAGAATGAGTTTTCATGCAGGGTTCTGTCAATGTCATTCGGCTTTGCCTGAAAAGACAATCGTCTCATGATTTATCTTCCATTCATCAAGTCAATGCCCAGTATCTTTTCAGTTGTGATGTGTAAGACCTTGAGAAATTGACTCCTGCCTGCTGAGCATTGTTGAGCCTGAGAACTCAACAGGAAGGGGGATCCAAGGCTATTCCATCAGACAGTAAGTCAGACATTCCCAACTGGTCAGGGGAATAGGAGCAATAAAGCGTCATGTTCTTGTTAGTTTGCAGAACTCAACCAGGGAGAAGTTGAGAGGAGGGAGGCAGGGTACCCAGCTTTATGATCTTTCTCTTTTCACACACTGTCAGGGAGAGCACCCTGTTGCTACATGCTAATGGAGGACAAACAGGAATAAGAATAAATATGACCTATCATAGACCTACCACTTCTCCCTTTTTCCCATTTTTATAATGCCTTAAGACTTTGATCTATCTTGGATTTTCAAAATAACCCTAGGTTTGATGGAATGGAGTCTGTACTGAAGTACAGCCTGAGGCTGCTCAGGAAACCTTTATGATCACAGCTTGGCACAATACCATAAAACATCTCCCCACCAATGAGAAATGACAAATTCAGGCACAATATAAAAATATGTATAAGGGGCGGGGAGCACATTCATATAAATAGCTACCCTCACTGCCTTCCCAGGGGTCATATGTGATACCCACAATGATACGCCAATATCAGCGAAGTCTCTTGGAGACCCTGATAGTGGAATTGTTGTAGACTTCTCCAACGAAGAATATAGTAAAAATGTTGACTGTCAGGGTATCTCTAATAGGGCCCTAAACTTTCCTAGAATTATGAAATCATACAATCTTAAGAAAAACCTTTGAAATCATATAATCTAACCCCCTCATTTGAAAACTGTCTAGAG
Organism: Dromiciops gliroides; assembly: GCF_019393635.1. Classification (NCBI taxonomy): domain Eukaryota; kingdom Metazoa; phylum Chordata; class Mammalia; order Microbiotheria; family Microbiotheriidae; genus Dromiciops; species Dromiciops gliroides. The sequence goes on from NC_057863.1 coordinate 206,519,774, forward strand.
AGATAAAAGAACCTTGAATGTCCTTTAAATGGTGAAGAGATTTCCTGCCCCCGCCCCCCCCCCCACTCCTAACCATTGGAAATACTTTTTACTTCATGGTATGACTACAAAGTCAGCAATTACATTCAAAATCACTGACATCAGACAACTTGCAAAGCAATAAGTACTTCTATTCAAAATCAAACAAACAAAGATATTTCTTCAGAAATATGGTCTCCTTTCTACAAATACTACAATCTGGTAAATATTGTAAAGCACATAGTTTTATTCAATGAATAATGAGACTTTACAATTTTAGATGTATTGATTGGAGGTAGTGTGATGTAGTGAAAAGATCTCTAGACTTGAAATAAAAATAGACAAGTATTTGAAACTACCTATGATAGTCATTAAATGTTTTCTGCTATTTCTTTGGGCATCTCTGCTGAATGTTGTTGTACCATCATCTCCTAGTATCTCTACTGAAATTCAGCTTTACTAGATGGCATTGTAGTGCATGAACCCAAACAGAGAGTAGTTACCTGTGTTCTTTCTTAACAAAAAAAAATTGATATTTTTATATCATTATTCCCCCTAGTATCCCCTTTTTCTTCCCAGAGAGCCATCCAGTATAATAACTAGTATTTTTAAAAAAGAAAGAGGAAAAATTCAGCATAACAGATCAATACATTTGAAAATTCTGAAAATACGTGGTATGAGAAATCTTTGTAGACCTTCCAGTTCTGTAAAAGGTTGGGAGAGTGATTTTGACTTTTGTCTTCCTCTACATTTTTTTTCTTTTCTCTTTCTTTGTTTCCATTATGGCGACTGGGGGCAAGGCGTTTGGGTTTTTTTTTACCTTTTTCTTTTCATATTAATACTACTTATGTCAGGTGAATTGTCCAACAATTTGAGTTTTGCTTATTCTTTAAAAATTTTCCATTTTTACTTTTGATTTTTTTTTCTATATGTGGTTGCTCTTTCCATTTACATTGTTGTAGTCATCGCATACAGTATTTTCTGTGCTTTTCTTTCTTACTCTGCAACATTTCCTGTAGATCTTTCCATGTTTCTCTGTGTTGATCACATTCATCAGTAATATTCCATTATACTCATGTTCTATGCTTTGTTTAACCATTCCTCAATCAATAGACATCTACTTTTTTCTAATTTTTTTTTACTATCATAAAAACACTATTATAAATTTTTCAGTGTATATGGGGACTTTCTTCTTATCAATGGTCTCTTTTGGCTATAAGCTAGGAATGGCATCTCTGGGTCAGTGTGCCAAATAGCTTTTGTCTATTTGCTGTTCTTTTTATTACTTTAAACTCCACTCCACTCCATTTTTTATTAATCTTCCAGTATAACTTATTTGAGTAGTAGTTAGAAAATTCTTTTTCACTCTGGCCATACCTCTGGCTGTGAGGCTGTGAGGTACCTTGCTAAGCACTTTTGCAAATGTCTCATTTGATACTCGCAAAAACCCTGAAAGGTAGGTGTTATTATTATCCCCCTTTTATAGTTGAGAAAACTGAGGCAAACAGGTTTTAAATGATTTACCCAGGGTCACACAGCTAGTAAGCATCTGAGACTGGATTTGAACTCAAGTCTTCCTCACTCCAGGTCCTGTGCCACCTAATACCACTTAGGAATGGAAATATTCTAGATCTAGCTATTACCTACAAGTCTTACTCTTCTGTAATGAGAAACTCTGATGTTCTTGGATCTGAGCATTAACTCCTATAAGTCTACATCTCCTTATGTTGCCCCTATCTTATACTTGTTCTCTGCCCTCCTTCAGAGCTCCATTCCTTCCATTTCTCTGTACTTGGATGATTCCCCCAGCTCTGACTTTCCTTCAGTTAGGGGCAGGCCTGACACCAATAACCTGTTGGTTCCAGTTCAGGTTTTGTATGACATGAGGAACTTTGAAATCATTGCACAGTGAACAAATCTAACACAGCAAAAGTTATGCAAGAACGATACAGTGGCATTGAACTTTTATAAACAAGGCTCCTCTAGTTTATATGGAAATGTTTCTTATCAACAGTGCAAGGGTATGGTGCCCCAAATTGTCTTTAGACATCCACCAAGTGGGATGGGACTTGATTCCATATGGGTGGGGATTTTTATGCCCTTAGGGGACCTGGAAGCTTTATCAAGGAAGGCAGAGGTCAAGGAGGTCACAGAAATAGCTCAGTACCTATTTAGGGGAAATTAATCTCTCTTACATATCTGTTATCACATACCACCCACATTGTGACAAGGTCCTAAGGTAAGTCTAGTGGACCTTCCACATTTAAATACTTTAAGAGCTTTTGTTGGACAATTCACCTGACATAAGTAGTATTAATGAGAAAAGAAAGGGGCAGCTAGGTGGCACAGTGGATAGAGCACTGGCCCTGGAGTCAGGAGTACCTGAGTTCAAATCCGGCCTCAGACACTTAACACTTACTAGCTGTGTGACCCTGGGCAAGTCACTTAACCTCAATTGCCTCAATAAAAAAAAAGAAAGAAAGAAAGAAAGAAAGAAAGAAAGAAAGAAAGAAAGAAAGAAAGAAAGAAAGAAAAAAGAAAAGAAAAGAAAAGAAAAGAAAAAAGGGGGAAAAAAACCCAAACCCCTTGCCCCCAGTCACCATAATGGAAACAAAGAAAGAGAAAAGAAAAAAAAATGTAGAGGAAGACAAAAGTCAAAATCTCTCTCCCAAAACAATCCCCCTTTTGGAAGGACCAAACCTCAGATCTTAAAGATGTGGTTCACATGGTGAGTGATATCCCATCTTTTCTATTTACTGTGAATCTCCTAATGTAAGGCGATAACAATGAACTGCTGAACCAGAGCAGTACCAAGGATGTAAGGGACATAGTACAGATGAACACCTCTCGAATACAGACACAGATTCCTCTGTGTGATAAAGAAGAGAAACAGCAAGAGGAACATCAGGGACTCAGCACTGATGATGCTGGAATAATTGACCGACAATTCTTCATCATGCCTCAGGGTAATCTCAAGTAAAATGAAGATGTGATGTTTAAAATCAAATCGAAATGTGTGGTTACCTTAAATTAGAAGCTTTAGCACCAGTCTTTGGGCATTAAGCATTTATTAAAGCATACCAGGTATTCACGTGGAGTTCAGAAAGTGAAGAAAAGGCCTATCTAGCCTAGAGTTCCAGCCTGGTCTGGTTCTTCCTCAAGTCCTCTACCATGAGCCTGCTTCAATCACAAACTCCCAGCAAACTGAGTGTGGAAGCTTTTTTATAGGTCCAGAGCATAGGGAGTCCTTACACACTGCTTCAAGCTGATTGGTTAGCGTCATCCAAATCCATTGGTTCACTGGACTTGAAGGTTGAGTTCAAAGCTTCTGGGAACAATATCTTCTTAAGGGCTAGCCAGGTGTGGTTACAATCTAATTAACTATTTAGCAGTCAATCACTCTCACTTAATTCAATCAGTTTAGATTAATCTCCAGGTGGGCCTTTGAATATCTGCTAAATTACATTATTTTATCACAAAGATCATAAGCTTCTTGGATTCAACCTGTCCTGGCATCTAAGTTGAGCAGGATACACTCCCAATATTGCCATGCACTCAGCATTACATGGCTTGCTCAACAAAACCTCCCCTTCCTTAAAAGCCACATCCAGGGGATAAAATGAAATCCTTGTTCTCTTAGAGGCCTCTGTGTAGAGGCTTCCTTCTTCCAAATGGGTTAAGTAAGGACTATCTCTTACCCATATCCAGGGACTCAAAGTCAGCTGGGGCAGGACTTCTTTTTTTTTTTTTTTAAATGAGGCAATTGGGGTTAAGTGGCTTGCCCAGGGTCACACAGCTAGTAAGTGTTAAATGTCTGAGGTCGGATTTGAACTCAGGTACTCCTGACTCCAGGGCCGGTGCTCTATCCACTGCGCCACCTAGCTGCCCCAACCTGGGGCAGGACTTCTTAAACTTTTTCTGCTCTTGACCCCTTTTTGCCCTAGAATTTTTTATGTGACCCCAAGTATATAGGTATATACATTAGGTATATATAACCTTTTACTGTTGCCAAATTTTTTGCAATCCTCACATTCAACTATGCAACCCCATATGGGGTCTCCATCCACAGTTTAAGAAGCTTTGAGTCGGGAGAACTCCCCTTTTACCAAGTAATTGTGCAACCAGCATAGTTATATGGCAACAGTTCAGATACTTTTTTATTTAGTTTTCAACATTTGTTTTTATAAGATTTCTAGTTTTAAATTTTTCTCCCTCCCTCCCCTCCCTCATACCCTCCCCATCACAGCAAGTAATCTGATATAGGTTATATATGTACAATAACACTAAACATATTTCTGTATTAGTCATGTTATAAAAGGAGAATCAGAGCAAAAAGGAAAAACCTCAAAAAAAGAAAAACAAGAGGGGCAGCTAGGTGGTGCAGTGTATAGAGCACCAGCTCTGGAGTCAGGAGGACCTGAATCCAAATCTGACCTCAGACACTTGACACTTATTAGCTGTGTGACCCTGGGCAAGTCACTTACCCTGCCCCCCCATTTCCCTGCAAAAAAAAAATAAAAGAATAAAAGAGAAAAACAACAGCACCAAAAACAAAAGAAATAGTATGATTCATTCTGCATCCATATTCCACGGTTCTTTTTTTTTTTTTTTTTCTGAATTTGGAGAGCATTTTCCATCATGAGTCCTTTGGAACTAAGTTGAGATACTTCTAAGGGTTATTTGACTGTACCCACAGTAATGGGCAGCTAGGTGGAACAGTGGATAGAGTGCTGGACCTAAAGTCAGGAAGATTCATCTTCCTGATTTTAAATGTGGCCCCAGATACGTACACAAAGAGTAGAATATGAATGAAACAATAGAACAACAACCCAGAGTAACATGCATAGGGATTGCTGAAAGGACCTATATAGATTTCTTGGTCACTTGGTAAATGGGAATCATCAGGAAACACTGGTTGTGAATTTGTCATTCAGTTATTTGCATTGTGTCTGACTCTTTGTGACCCCATTTGGAGTTTTCTTGGCAAAAATACTGAAGTAGTTTTCCATTTCCTTCTCACGCTCATTTTAGAGAAGAGGAAACTGAGACAAATAGGGTTAAGTGACTTGCCTAGAGTCACACAGGCTGGGCACTCTATCCACTGTACCACTTAGCTGCCCTAAACCATCAGTGGGAGTTCCCAAGTCACTTCCTCATTTCCATTTCCTTTTCTCCTGGTTCCAGTCCTAGTAGGATATTGAACTTTAACCTCTGGAACTTGGGTTGGATACCATTCATTGGATTACTGTCAGTCCCTACCCACTCTGGGAGAGATACCTTCACTTGTGAAGCACCAGCTACATTATCTGCTCCTCTGTTGTCTTTGAACGATTTCTAAAGCCGAAGACCTCTCTCTATAGTTACTGAATGTACTCGCCCAGTTAAATTTCAGTCTTATTACACTGGCAGTCTTGCTAATAACACTCAAGGAATGTGGGTCTCAAATTCAAATTCTGCTTTCAAATCTTATGAGCTGTGTGACCACAGATAGGTAATCTAATCTCTCTGATCTTCATATTCTTCATCTACAAAATGGGAATGATAGTAGTACTGACTTCAATGAAGATTCAGGATAAAACATATCACATGCTTTGCAAACCTCAAAGAACTACATAAATATGAGCTATTATTATTATGAAACATAATTTGACAAAGTGTCACACTGATCCTAATCTTGTCCATTTACATAAAGCTTCACATAAACTGTAAACTCCATAATGTCTCAGGAATATTCCTTTTTCAGCTTTCTAGTTTTCTATATGATTAACCACTTCCTGGACCTGCTCTAATCAATAGTTTTACAAGGACATAATTTGTCATCATCAACATTCCTTAAATAATATATTCCCCTGATTACTTCAGTGAACAATAGATTAAAAAAAACATAGCTAAGGATACAGAATTAGACATTTTTCTCACATTTTCAAGGGGAGTCTTGTAAATTTAACATAAAATTATGTGGATTTTCTTGCAAAGGTTAGCAAATGTTCCCACAGCATTCTGTTAACATGTTGGTGCTATTGTTGTAGGCCACAGAATGTGATCGTATCAAGACTTTAAAGAGTCCAAAATCTATTGTGCTACATATATAATTATGCAGCTATTAAAAATAGGCACAGGAAAAAAAGAGTGGGGCAAAGTGAGACTCAGACTAGTTTACATATCTTCAGATTTTATTGGGCTCTCGGTTTTTATTTTTTTGGTGAGGCAATTGGGGTTAAGTGACTTGCCCAGGGTCACACAGCTAGTAAGTGTTAAGTGTCTGTGGCTGGATTTGAACTCAGGTCCTCCTGAATCCAGGGCTGGTACTCTATCCACTGTGCCACCTAGCTGCCCCTATTGGGCTCTTTAAATTCAATTATATTGTCCTTATAGATTCATGTTTTATTCACAAAATAAAATGTATTTTCTTTAACAAAGGAAATATATTTAAAATGTGCCCTTTCTCACTATGTTAGGCATTTGGACATATTGAGCATTCCAAAACAGATAGGTCAAACACTTAAGGTTGTCTGTAGACAACAAAAACAGACAAGCATGTAAACGAAAAAACCTTTTGGAATTAAAAAGACATGTTGGGTTTCCATCACAAATTACTTTGAAGCAAAAATCTTCCCCTTCTTCCTGCTGCCCACATTTTAGTACTTCATTGATCTTTAGCAGCTCCACTAAAGGCTGGGCTTGTTGTTCACTTGTTTTTCATTCCTGTCCAACTCTTCGTTACCTCATCTGGGTTTTCTTGGCAAAGATACTGGAGTGAATTGCTATTTCTTTCTTCACTCATTTTACAGACGACAAAACTGAAACAAACCGAATTAAGTGACTTGGACGGAGTCACACAGCTAGGACATGTCTGAGGACATAGTTGAACTCAGGATGATGAGTCTTAAGTCCAGCTATCTATCCATTGCACCACCTAACTGTCCATCACTACTTGTTTAGAGTTAGACAATTGGATCAGTCTCATAATTATTTTCCATGATACTACTCTCTCCCTTCTCAAATCCTTCGTTCCCACAGCAGCAAAAATTATTTCTTAAGGGCTAAGGTTTTTTGTGCCTTTTATAGTGTTTTTTGTTTTCTATTTCATGTATTTCTATTATAATATTTAAGATTTCTTCTGTGCTTATTTCAAATTTCGGTTTGTTGACTCCCTAGCTTTTGAATTTTATAATCAGTTATTAATCATTTATTTTTATTTTGTTAATATATCTTTTCAGAACTATAACTTTTCCTTAGAGGACTGCTTTAGTTGAATTTATGTTGTTGTTGTTGTTGTTTTGTGTGTGTGTGTGTGCGTGTGTGTGTGTGTGAGGCAATGAGGGTTAATTGACTTGCCTGGGGTCACACATCTAGTGTCTGGGGCCGGATTTGAACTTAGGTCCTCCTGAATCCAGGGCTGGTGCTTTGCCCACTGTGCCACTAAGATGCTCCCTATAGTTGAATTAAAAAAAATGTTATGTTGTCTTATCATTATTCTCTTTCAAATAATTTTTTTAAGCAGGGCATTGAGGGTTAAGTGACTTGCCCAGAGTCACACAGCTAGTAAGTATCAAATATCTGAGGTCGGATTTGAACTCAGGTCCTCCTGAATCCAGGGCCAGTGCTTTATTTACTGTGCCACCTAGCTGCCCCTTCAAATAATTATTAATTGTTTCTTTGATTTGTTCTTTAGTGCATTAATCAGGATTAGTATTTATCTGTCTCTATTTAGGATAGCATACTTTTGATTGTGCTCCCTGTGTTAATTATTATATCATATGATGGTGTATAATGGATATTTTTTATTATTTCTGCCTTCTTACATTTGTTTTCAATTTTTCTGTGACCTACCATATGCTTATTTTTCTGAAGATGCTATGTGACACTTAAAAATAATGTATAGATAACATTTTGAAAGTTCCATGTCTTTTATATCTAATTTCTGCAATAGTTTGTTCAGTTTTAAAGTTTCCTTTTTATTTATGTTTCTGTTAGATTTATTAAAGCTTGGAACAGCAAAATCAATCTCCTACAATTTTATGTAATTATGACTTTTTGCAAGTTCACTAACTTCTACCACATGCATTCAGAGGCTTTGCTATTCCTTTTGTATCACCTATACTTCCCAGAAGATTCCTCCCTCTTCCCTACCTCTTTCCAAAGAGTAATTACTTACAATAAAGAATTTCAAAACAGGGTGGAAAGCAATTCAATGAAATTAACCAATTCATCAACATCATCTGTCAGACATTATATGTAATCTTCTACCCATAGTCTATGACTTCTGCAAAAGGAAGGTAGGTGCATTCTCATATTTCCTCTTTGAGGCTAAGCTTGGTTCTTAGTCATTATTGTAGCTTCATTGGTCTCATCCCTCAATATTCCTAAAGTCTGACTCTTTATCTAGTACATATAAGTGATTTAGGGATATATAATGCATTTTGTATATTCATATATATGTATATACATGTGGGTATATACCCAAAATATGTATATATATGTTAAAATTTAAATTATAGCATGTTATACCCATATTTGTATATGTATGTGCATATTTATGATTATACACATATATATAGTAAAATATAGTCATATAGTCATATAACTATATAACACACTCTCTCTCTGTCTCTGTCTCTTTGTCCAAGGGTTTGACAAGTCTAACAGAAACATAAATAAAAAGGAAACCTGAGAATTGAGAAATTAACAGAATATTGAAGAAAATAGATATGAAAGACATGGAATTTTCAGAATATTATATATACATTATTATTAAGCATATACAAGGGGCAGCTTGGTGGCCCAGTGGATAAAGTACTGGCCCTGGATTCAGGAGGACCTGAGTTCAAATCCAACTTCAGACATTTTACACTTACTAGCTGTGTGACCCTGGGCAAGTCACTTAACCCTCATTGCCCTGGCCAAAAAAAAAATTGCAAAAAAAAATAGCATATACATATATGTGCATATATGGACAGAACTATGGAGATAAAGGGGGGAGAGATAAAGGAGAGAGAGAGAAAGAGAGAGAGAGAGAGAGAGAGAGAGAAAGAGAGAGAGAGAGAGAGAGAGAGAGAGAGAGAGAGAGAGAGAGAGAGAGAGAGAGAGAGAGAGATTGGGATTGAGAGATTTTGGGACTGGACCTGTTATTTCAGTTGTATAGAGTATACTTTTACCAATGCAGAGAAGTTATTAATCTAAAACTTAGTTTGGGAAAATTATCTGAGAGCATTAAGAAGTTAAATGACTAGTATAGTCATATAGTTAGTATCTAGTAAAAGTTAAAGTTGGGTTTTGAAAAAAGGTCTTCCTGATAACAAGTTTGGCCCCATATCCATTACACTATGCTTCCTTTCTTAAAAGAGTCTTTGTACAAAAACATGGCCTAGAAATCAGTACAGAAGAACTGAATTAAACTCATTTGACTGATGTACTGTTTTACAATTATAGTATCAAGAATTTGAGTATTTAAACTCTGATAGTTGATCTGGATACCTGCCTTTTGGCTGTTTCTACTGCATTACACTGAACACACTCCCCGTCATCATGGAAATGAAGCCTCAGCAACCTCGTTGAAAAATGTGGAACATTTGAGATGGAGACAGACTAATATTCAGTTAATCCAACCCTAAATATAGAATAGCTAATAACAGTTTATAAATGCAGTTTTGTGGGGGAGTTAGAAGAATGGTTAATTTAAAAGTAGACCCCCAAGAATTTACTTTCCTTAAAGTAAGATGAGCAGTGAGTTGGTAGAATGTTTCTGATTTTTAATTCAGGAATTATACATGTAGAAATCTCTCTATACATGAATGTGTATAATCACCTTGGTCTATAAAAAAGTCTGCAAAAATGCTACAAGATTACAAAGATTCTAAACTGCATTTTGTAGAGAATAATATTCTTTGAACTCTGTAATTTAAAAACAAAAACTCTTTCAAGCAGATTTTTATTTGAGCTGATTGGTTGTGCTTTTTCTATGTCCTTTGGAAGATTTTGTTAGCATTTTGGCTACTTGCTACCACAATAAAAATGACTGATTTTTAAAATGCACACAAATCAAAATTGCAAAACCATAAAGAACAAGTATGACTTAGTAGGAGAGAAATGAGAAGATACTCCCACCTCACAACTTCCCAGAGGTCCACAAGTGTTGTACCTGCACATATTTTCAGACTTGATCAGTTATATTTTTTCTATTTGTTTTTTTTTACCTTCAAGATAGTATTTATTATATGGAACGGCTTTCTAGGAGGAGGAGGGATACTGGGAAAAAATTAAATGATGTAAAAAAAGTCATCAATAAAAAACTTTTTTAAAAGTTTATTTCATGAGATCCTCTGAAATATTACCTCATTTCTGCATGCATATCTAGTTAGAGAAAGGGCAGGGAATGAAACTGTACACTCTTGACCTATTCCTCTTATTCTGCCCTTTAGTTCCTATTGCCCATCTTTTTCAATCCTTCGGATTCAATTCATCTTCTAGAGAAGAAAGTTGAGAAGACTCTTATTTATGATCACATTCATTGTCTAACAATGCATTTCTTAATTTCATATGCATTTTAATGTCAACTATATGAAAATAGTTGATAAGCTTAAATATCATGAGGTGGGATGGTAATAAACACAAGACTTCATGAAAAAACATGGTTTTATTGTACAATAAAGTCTCTACACATGCTCAATTGACCTGTTTTATCAGCCCTTTTATAAATGTGGCTATTTCTTTGTGTTTTTCATCAGTTTGTGGACACTGGATATTAATATTCACCTTTATTCAGCTGATTAATCACCACCTCACATCATGACCTAATCCAAGTTAATATTTCAGCTGATAGAAATATTTTGAAAGCTCTTCATTACTTAGTAACAAGAATAATTCTAAAATATGCTGTGTACAACTTGGAAGAAAATGTATACTGGCATGCAGAAAATACCCAGAATCAAAGGAAAGAATAGCATATATGATTAGAAAGCAGAATTACCAATCAATTTCTGGTCTACAGTGAGTCTACAGGCCAGTGCCAATATCATTGCTAAAGATGAGAGGACAACAAGGAAACTCGCTGAGTATCTCCCTTTCATTCAGAAGGAGCACTCTGTACTATATAATTAAGGATAAAAAATAATAATACATTCATGTTTTCCATTTGCTTTGCTAGTTAGGAATCCATCAGCAACTTCCATTCCTCAACTAACCCTGGAAAATCATGACTAACCACACAGCATACTCTGTTAAAATGTGATTCCAATTTTATAATTAAAAGACAAGTCATAAGTGACTGACTCCATGAAAGTTAATGGCATTTCCAGTAATTAGCTTTGATCATCAGAGCAATAATATTTTAATAGAGAAAGCTTGTTCCTAGAGAAAACCTAATCTCTTTCTCATATAGAAGAGAGAAATATTTAAAATGCTCCTGTCCCTATCCTTGTGAGGTTCTATACTTTCAGACTTTCTCTTCTTCAAATTGTATGCCCTCAGTATAATGTATAGTTTGAATTTGCTGCTCACATATTTTAAACTCCAGGTTCTTTCCCTCCCCCTCCCCCTGCGATTACTACATCACTATGCTTTAAGAAGAGGTCTCTGCAGGAAAAACAAAGATTCATTAATCATGAATCATTACATTTTGTCAGTTGGCAAAGAAATCCTTTACTCATTTATCCTTTGAATGAAATTAGCTCTGGCTCAGGCTTTCAGAGAAGGCAATTCTAAATTGTCTTGGCATCTTCCTATAGCAGTTTGTGTATGTGCCATAAAATGGCAGATGGAGTTATTAATGGAAAATGAATTTATTTAGTGAGGTTTTTACCTACTTGATCATTTATTAAGCATTGATAACAACATAGATTTTTGCTTTATATTTGCCCATATATGTTTAGGGTTAATTTCATAATGAAGAGAAATTTTAAAAAAAAGAGAAATTTACTTTGTCTATTATTGCCAAATATATAGGCAGCCTTTTTTCTTCCTCTCTTCCATGTGATAAAGAATTTCAGCATCAGAACCAAAGAAAATCTCTGATAAGTAGAGTACAGGAAGCTTGATGCTATATGGTGGACACTAATAGCAACATGGTAGTAGGCAGCTTTGCAAGTATTTTGAATATTATGGTTCATGATGAATATTTATTGTACAAATGGGCATGTTTTCAACTGAACTCAACATTCATTCATCTATCTATCTATCTATCTATCTATCTATCTATCTATCTATCTATCTATCTATCTATCTATCTATCTATCTATCTATCTATTCTTTTTACGGGGTAATGGGGGTTAAGTGACTTGCCCAGGGTCACACAGCTAGTAAGTGTCAAGAGTCTGAGGCCAGATTTGAACTCGGGTACTCCTGAATCCAGGGTAGGTGCTTTATCCACTGTATCACCTAGCTGTCCCTCTACATTTATTTAGTGTCTTTTATGTGCTTGTCATTTTACTAGGCACTGGATTAGCAAGATACAAGATAACAAAGGATGGTCTTAGTTTATTGGGGGAGATAAAGATGTACTCATTACTCAAGTATTATTGATGAGGGATACAAAAGTTTGATTGAATTGAATTTTTGTCCATAGCTATAGTATCTTTCTAAAAATGTTATATATTTATTGATTTATTGTATTTTATAACATTTTTTCTGAATATATTCCTTCTTTCCTTCCTTTCTTCCTCTCTCCCACCCTCCTTTCCCTCCCTCTCTTCCTCCCTTTCTTGCCCATCCCTCCTTCCTTCCTTCCTTCTTCCCTCCCTCCCTCCCGTCCTTTCTTCCTCCCTTCCTCCCTCCCTGCCACCTTCCCTTCTTCCCTCCCTCTTTTTATTCCTTTCTTCCTTCCTTCCACTTTCTCTTTTTTCCTAAGACCTATGATTTCATCAGTGCAGACAACTCTCTTTACAACTGAAAGCCATAAAGGGGAGAGTTTCCTAGGACACAGAGTTTCAATGACTTTCCCATGTTCATGAAGCTAGTATCTATCAGAGGTAAGACATAAGTTCAGGTTTTTGACTCCATGACCAACCCTCTATCAATTATACTGTTTTGTCCTTTCTATAAAAATAAATATAATACAAAATGGAGCATGAGAAAAAGAAGTAGATAGCACTCAGAGTGCAGAGGATAAGGAGATCCATTTCCAACTAGGAGATCATGGAAGGTATTCAAAATGTGTTTTAAAGAATGGATATGGGGTAGCTAGGTGGCACAGTGGATAAAGCACCAGCTCTGGATTCAGGAGGACCTAAGTTCAAATACGACCTCAGACACTTGCCACTTACTAGCTGTGTGACCCTGGGCAAGTCACTTAACCCTCATTGCCCTGCAATAAACAAACAAATAAATAAAAAGAATGGATAGACTTTCAAGAGGCAGAGATGAGTAGGTAGGACATTCTAGGCATGGGGTATTTTATGAGCAAAGAAATGGTAAAAATAAAAGCCTTGGATAGGTTGGGAATGATAAGAAGTGCATTTTCAAAAGAGTATAAGCTACTGTGGTAAAAAAAACTTTCATATTTTTTACCACAGCCTCAATAGAAGGGATCACCCCTATAATTGAGGCTGTGGTAAAAAATATGAAAGTTTTTTAACAGTCGGTTAGGATAACTGAAAGACGCCAGTTTTTCTTTAAGGACCACCCTTTTGGGGAGGAGACCAACGGCATGTGCTACGCACGCCAGTGCGCCTGCTGCACATGTCAGACTGCCTGCTATGCACTCGACTTCCGGGGTGCGAGCTGAAAAGGCAAGGAGAGAACGGAAGTGAGGCTTTTTCCTGCTCTGCTGGTCTCCTGACTGCGCTGCACAGACAGTCTCTCTCTCTCTCCAAAGGTGGCCTTCGGTTTAGGTGAGTTTTTATAAGGAATATAGACTAAGCTTAGACTTAAGACGATTTGTATTGTGTTTCTACTTTCCTATCCTTCTAATCAATATCACCTTGTGACTACAATAACAATAAAAGGTCTATTTAGAAAACCAAAAGCTTCTTCCATTTACTAGTCTGGGAGATAAATTAAGGGAAAGGTTAAGTAGGGGAGATTTATGATCTAATATCCAATTTTAAATCTCATACTACCAAAAGAGGTAAGGAAATTTTTCCACATAATAAAACTTGTTGATTGGCTAATAGATATAATTCCTTAAAAAAAAAAAGAAAGAATGTGTCCTTGACAATTTCTGCACAAACAGGGACAGTATGTTAACTTTCTCTCAATTGTTGAAGGTTAAAGGATGAGATAATGGAGTCTCCTCGGTGAGTGTTCATTAGTATTTTATTATTCTGATGTCTGGGTTTAGCAATACAGGAAGGTAGGTTTTTGGGAAGACATATTCATTCATTCCAAACTCTGTAATCCAGGTACTGGTAACCTAGTAATGATAAATGTGTCTTGTCAAACACTTGTTAAACCCATAAGTTAATGAAGTTCACTGTTATTTTTTAAGTGATTTAAGAACTGTAGATATTAAGGTTATATAAACTATTGCTATATTGTGTTAGCTATGCATATAATACCATTTCATTAAATTAATGGGACTTAAAATATTGTTGTTTTTGAGTTTTGGATAGAAGAGAAGCATGTTTTAAGGACCTTAGATTTCTCAGTTGGACACTGAAAAAAAGCAATCTGAGCTTTGTATCAAAAAGTAGCAGGGGAATTTTTTTTCTATGCATCAAATAACATCATAATCAGAACCTGTAAGAGAATCCTTTCTGAATATATTCAATTTTGCCTTACCTTAACTTTTGCTCTATGGAAATGATAAAGTAATTGGCACTTCATTTTCCTTGGGATATTTTCAATAGAAATCAATAGTTATGGCAGCATATTATTTTTATACAGGGCAAATTCATTCTTTACCAATTGTTTTCACCTTCTTCTCAACGGAGCACTTCCAACCAATTACCATTTAAATTCCTAAGTCACATTTTTATCCAGCATGCTATTGTTTAGAACTCTTCCTTCAACTTGGCTGAAATAAGAGCTACTCAAATTAAGCAGCTTCTTTGAACAAAGAAAACGCGTGACAAATAAATAAGAAACTTAACCTGTTCAAAACACTTCAAATCAAGCCCAGCCTGCATTATTCAGGGGCTACTAATAGCCAGCACTGTCCCCAGATGACTCTCAAAAAGCCACTTAACAACTTCAACTAAGAGCCAAATGCATCTAAAACACGTTTTGACTTCTGTTCTACTGATAGTAATATCTAATTCATCATCAGTTTGTCCACTTTGCTACATATTTCTTGTTTTACGAAAGCCATGGTAGATCCTTCCAGTATCCACAAAGGTGCATGACAGATAATATAACTCAGAGAACAATACTATGCAAGGGAAATCTTTTGGTTCTTTTTTCCTAAATCATCATTAGACTTTAGTCTATACAGGGCTATAAAACGTTTCTTCTTCCTCAAACTACATGTATTCCCAAAGCACTAATCTGGTTGTACAAAAAGCCTTGCCAATCTATACATCAGATATCAGGGGTCAGGATCCATTTGTTAGCCATCTTTAAACATGCTAAGTGTGTTCTGTTTATTTAAGATGTATTTTGGTTTAAAAAAAAAAGAATGGGGTCACCCAAATTTCACTACCCATAACTGTAATGATCATATTATATCAAGGTAGCATTAACTAAACCAACACCAACTATCCAAAACTGATGTTGTTAAAAGTTATGGATGTGCTCTCAAAAGAATTTCAAACTTTGAAAAGCATTTACCTTCTCTGGTAAGCATGCTTTTGTTTCTGATTTATTTGCAAGAATGTAGAGTTCTTTTTTTCTTTCCTATATAGATCAGCTTTTTCTAGTAGTCTCCACTTTTCACTACAAGGAGCATCAGCAAGCTCAATACAAAATGTCCGAAGTAGGATTGTAAAGGGGGTAAAGTTTGTCTTTCAGTGCTAGCAGCTTTCCATTCTGCATAATTTTTCACACTGTTTGGGAAACTTTGATTGATAGGCCCCACACATAAACAACACCACCACCACCACTGCTATATTTTAAGTTTTCATAGCTTTAATTCAATCCAATTTATCAAATGTATTTAGTGATAACATGGTAGAAAGCGGTAGGTACGAAGAAAAAGAAAATAAAAATAATAGTTTTTGTCCTCAACAAGCTTGAGTATATAACATGCCAAAAAATAAGTCAATATAAAATCATCTGAGTATTAATAACTAGGGGGATGAGGAAAGGTTTCCAGAAGGAGTCAGCAGCCAAGTGAGAACCAAAGGGAGAAGGGAACACATAACACATGTAAGGCATACTGTCACTTCAAAATAAATTGAGCAGTTTAGTGATGAAAAGGACAATAAGGGTCTTTCTTTTTCTGAGGAAAGAGATTTATATTGTCAAAGGACGTAAGATATTGCTGCTGTTATAGGTGAACGTTCTGATACCTAATATGAGTAAAAAGAATTTTAAGATCACTCCAACTACATGTGTATGAAGACAAAATGCGACTTTCTGTTGGGATTTGGACAGTTTGGGGCCAAAAGTGATCTGTGGTGTGGCATGAGGAGTTAAATCTCTCTGTCAACAATGTGGAGTCATGCCTGACTTGTGAGAGAATAGTTTAATGGGGCAGAGAAAGATCATTTATTTATTTAAAAATAAAGAAAAAACCTCCGGAAATATGAATGTCAAGCAATACAGTTTCAAGGGGACAAAATAAGATAAAAGAAGATTTCAGAGACAGAAAGCATAATGAGGACCTCATTTAATTTTTCTTTTCTCATTTAATTTTCATATACTCTTTTATGACTAAAAAGAGTAAAACTAATAATGTATAGAAACATGGAGATAAAGGTGTGATTTTTAAATTATTATTGATTTGATAGTGGAAATTAAGGGAGTTGTGACTTTGTAAAGGAAAGGTGAATCACTGAGAGTCAGGGTCTCTCAGTTAAGCTATTGGAGTGTATAGGAAACGGAATTGGGTATGGAAGGAATCTGAGGAGAAGAATTGACTACACAGCAGGGGAGGCAAAAAGCTGCTCTGTTGGAGCTGTGTCAGTTGGAAGCATCCAGCTGCTAGGCTTCAGCTGAGTGATACCTGATTGGTCATAGAGAGAATTAACTTCACAGACCAGGGTCTCGGTGACAAGTATTGACCCCTCAGTACTTCCTAGAGTGGGAAAGAGATGAAACTTCTCAAAAGGGCTTGTTGCTCTCTGCTGCCACCTTTGGCTTGAGAAGGAAAAGCAGAGAGGTCTTGACAGCTGTTGTATCCTGGTGAGACAGCTTAGAGTTAACCTTAATTGTGTTGCTGTGAGCTCCATTCTGATTGGGCAATGCGGCCTCTGGATGAGTAAACAATAGTCTGCATAGTCCAGGCATAGCCAGTTTGATTAATTTTGGAGATTTCTAGTTTAAAAAGAACTTCTATTTCCCTAAGGGTTAACAATTTCTGAACACTGCTTTAAGGATGATGGTCAATTAAAGGATTTAGTAAATGTTACATTCTAATGAAAAAAGAGAAGAGGATTTCCTTAGCTGAGTAGTAGAGAGAATCAATAGTTAATCAGAGTATAGAAAAGCAGTTTTCTGTGGTGCAGATGTTCCTGAATTGACAACATTTAAACTTACAGTGGAGTTGTGAGTTACCCTAAGCAGAAGAGTTTTTCTCCATTTACTTTCCTGCCATTCTTCTGCAAATATGCACCTACTCTTTAATATTCTGAGTACATTGGTAGGAGAGTGGGAGCTGAGTTCATATATGTACTGTAATAATATATTTTATTATTTATTAATTTGCTTTAATATATTAGCACCTATACTATTTTAATTCCCTTTGCCTTCTTTTTAAGGAAATGAACATTTTTAGAAAACTAAAAAGTGTCATTATTTTGAATGTCCAGTTATATAGTTATGTAGAAAACTCATTTGAAAGGAGGTGCAGAGATAGAGTGGTGAATATGAAAAGTGCATATTAAAAAATGCATAGTCCTCAACAGGGCAACTCCAAGCATCTGGAGAGTTTGAATGCAACTAGGAGGTGATGGTCTGTCTATCTTTGGGAACTTAGACTTGCTAGGATGTAGTATGGTTGAAGTGATTTCTCAAAAACAGAAAAAGGATAAAGTTTTTTGTTTTTGTTTTTAAACCTATACCATGAAAGGGGTTATTATATATAGTATAGTATAGTATAGGTATATGTGTATGTATGTATGTACATGTGTATGTATATACACATATACATATAGTGACATTGTGGGGGTATTTATACTCCACTTTATAGGTCTGAGTGTAGTGATGCCAGCATACAATTTACTGTTCCAGAGGCATCGAGTGCAGCCTGTGTAAGTGGACAGAGATGGGAGGTGAAAAATCATTTGGAAAATAGCAAGTAGAACAGTTTGGCCAGCATAAGTCTAGTGCTTCCTCTGGGCTATCATCTCAAATTGTCCTTAGGTTGTTGGGCAGAGTTCACTTTTCTACAAGCAAATATAGTATCAGTGAAAAGAGTGGGCACACACATAGAGTAAACAAGTAGAAAGGTATACACATGGGGAGCACCTACTACCATGACATTCATGCATCCCACACTACAAGTCTTGATGTCGTTTCCTTCTTGTGGTGTCCACCTGCTGCTTTCCCCGGGAAGTACCAGTGTCTCTACTAGGTAGATGGAAAAGACACTATCTATGGGTTTGTTCCTCTCCACAATCAGCTTCCTAACCCACCAAACTCCTCTCATGTCTAGGCTCATTGTGCCTGCTTCCTGCTTTGTGTGGTACTTCCTCATAGGTAAACAGCTCTACTGCAAAACACCAGGCCAATTGTGTGTGTGTGTGTGTGTTTGTGTGTCTGGGGAAGGGGGTGAGAGTGTAGAAGGAAACCCCCCCCCCCCGGTCCCACTGGAGAGGAGAGGTACAAATTTCTTTCTTTTTTTTGGGGGGGGGAAGGGGCAATGAGGGTTAAGTGACTTGCCCAGGCTCACACAGCTAGTAAGTGTCATGTGTCTGAGGCAGGATTTGAACTCAGGTCCTCCCGAATCCGGGGCCAGTGCTTTATCCACTGCACCACCTAGCTGCCCCTGACTTGCATTCTTATAAATTTGATTTAGTTCCCTATATATTTTAGAAATGAGGCCTTTATCAGAAACACTGGCTGTAAAAATTGTTTCCCAGCTTCTAATTTTGACTGAGTTGCTTCTGTTTGTACAAAAGCTTTTTAATTTAATGTAATCAAAGTCATTCATCTTGCATTTCATAATATTCTCTATCTCTTGTTTGGTCATAAACTCTTCTCCTTTCCAGAGATCTGAAAGGTAGACTATTCCTTCCTCTCCTAATTTACCTATGGTATTATCTTTTATGTCTAAATCATGTACCCATTTTGACCTTTTTTTGTTATATAAGATGTTGGTCTATGCCTAGTTTCTTCCATACTATCTTCCAGTATTCCAAGCAGTTTTTGTAAAATAGTGAGTTTTTATCCCAAAAGCTGGAATCTTTGGGTTTATCAAGCAGTAGATTACTATAGTAATTTACTACTGTGTCTTCTGTGCCTAACCTATTCCATTGATCCACCACTCTATTTCTTAGCCAGTACCAAATAGTTTTGATGACTTCTACTTTATAGTATAGCTTCAGATTTGGTTATGGCTAACCCACATTCCTGTGCATTTTTTCATTAGTTCCCTCAATATTCTTGACTTTTTGTTCTTCCAGATGAATTTTCTTACTATTTTTTCTAACTCCATAAAATAAGTTTTAGGTAGTCTGATTGGCATGGCACTGAATTAGTAAATTAACTTAGATAGAATTGTCATTTTTATTATATTAGCTCATCCTATCCATGAGCAATTGGTATTTTTCCAATTATTTAGATCTGATTTTATTTGTGTGAAAAGTGTTTTGTAATTGTGTTCATAGAGTTCCTGGGTTTATCTTGACAGGTAGACTCACAAATATTTTATATTGTCTACAGTTACTTTAAATGGAATTTCTCTTTCTATCTCTTGCTGCTGAGCTTGATAGTAGCCTTCTAAATGGTCTTCTTGCCTCACTTCAATCCATCCTACACACAATTACCAAAGTGATTTTCTTAAATCACTGACCATGTCATACATGCCTACCTTAACTCAATAACCTCCCATGGCTCCCTATTACCTCTAAGACCAAATATAAGGTCCCTTAAAATTTTCTATAACTTTGCCTCTTCTCGTCTTTCCAGACTTATTATACTATACACCCCTCTACATATTTATATCCTACCCAACACCCAAGCTCAAGGAAAACTCCATAGTGAACCAAATTAAAATGATATTTGGAATCTAGCATAGATAATGTTAATTTCTGGTTTTCTAAGTCAATGTGCAGCCCCCAAGGATCCATTTCTATTTGATGTAGAGCCAAAGTCTTGCTAATTTCATGGCCCTCTGGTCTGGAGAAATGGGAGAATGACATCCAGTGGAGAAGGTTGCAATGGTTGTTGTCCCCTTTAAAAAAGTAAAATAGTAAAAGAAAAGTCTGAGAATGTTGCAGATTTTATTAATAATAAAGCAGTTTCCTAAGGTCACAATGGATAATTGTGATTACCCAATAATAATGAACAGCAGCATGGAATACTACATATAGTATAAAATTCAGTCATGAAAATCTGAGTTCTAAAGCCCATCTCAATCATTTATTTGCTGTTTTTCTAGAACAGGCACTTTTCCTTTCTGGGCCTCAGTTTCCTGGTATATAAAATGAGGGGAGTGGACTAGATAATTCTTAAGGTGTCTTCCAACTCTAGCTTTTCTACCTTATACATTTTTTTTTAAATTGAAAGAATGAATTATAATTACTTTCTTAGCTGTGTTATGTATTCTTTCATTTCATTCATTAAAGTGGGAGTTGTTTGGCCTCTAAGGAGGAGGGAAACATGATCCTACATTAAGCTTTTATAGTTGCTTTCCAAACTAATCATGATAGTGCAGTGAGGAGTTCTGTAGATTTACTAGGCATTGTTATAAATGTCATTTGACTATGATGCTAGATATTAAAATGTCAGTTGCTTGCTTTTAGGATAGTAAAATTTTTTTATAGGAACAGGAGCAGTTATATAAAACTTAAAACATAAACCAGTTGTAATATCTGTGTAATGTAATCACAGAAACAGTTCCATGGCAAACCTGTTTAGCTTCTTTCTCTTGACAAAGTTCTACCAGGAGCTGTCCCCTGTGGCGGCACTGCACTCAGATGACAGCCTAAATGCCTCATTTATCCTAAACCAGACAATTTTAGAATCTTCAAGGCATGCAGAATTAGTTCCATCATTCCAATAATTTCACCAACGAGATGCTATCAGCTGTGGGATATGACGGTCATTAGAGTGGATAGCAAAGTGCTGAGGATATCTGCTGTGACTGATAAAACATACAATGGCATCAGATAGTAGCTGAGCATCATTATATAAAATTGGAATCCTACACCCCAGAGACCAATCTCTTGGGCAGGTGCATATTTATGCCTCCTTGGAATACTTATTTTAGAGAAAGGGAGGAAGTCTTCGACTACTAGATAATTTCCAGATCGTGTATATGTTGTAGGTACCATTGAGGAAAGATTAGGTGCCTGCATACTTGTGAATAAAATGTGAGTTGATGGAATGAATAACAAAAAAAAGAGAGCCTAGTCAGCTTCATACCTGAACACTTTGACTATCAAACTGGCATAGTTAATCATCCATTAATAAATTCTGTAACCTCTTCAGCTACGGATACCCTCTAGTCGGACTAAGCAATATTTCTAGATGTGGGTGGCAGGCTTGCGTTTGAGGGGAGGAATAGAAAAGTGAGGGAAAATAGAAAAGAAGCCTAATAATTGAAACCATTGCAGATGCTGCCCAGGAAAACTCAGGCAATGCCCCCGGCTCCAACATAACCCTCTCTTCCAGACTCTCACACAGGATAGGGACTAGCATCAGTCCTGGTGGTCTGGCCACTTAGAAGAAGGGTCAGATTCCTTTGCTAACACTGGCTCATTACAGCCTCATCCTGGTGCCCCTGGGAACCATTAGTTAATGCTTAAACTTGGCTCATGCCTTGAGGCTATATGGAGAGGAGAATAGAAAGGTATTCAGTGTAAATTAGGTATGGGGCCCCTATTTATTTCCTAACAAAAAGAAGAAATAATTAACAAAAAAGGCTTCTCACAAATACACACTGATGCAAAACCTGACACAATTTAAACAACATCAATAATAATGATTATTATATTATGCTGGGAGTTTGGGACTTAAAACCATAAGGCATTTGACAGGATTTCTGAATAGGTATTTTCCATTTCAATGTACTATATGCTCCCTCCACTCTTCTTAATTCCCCAACAAGGTAAAATTCTTCCAGAAAGCCCAGCCCGGAGTTGGGCTTATTCTCAAATCTTCTGATAATCTTCTCCAAGAGTGCTGGATTAGTTGCTGGAAATTCCCTCCAAAGTACAATTTATACCAAATGAGATCTCAGGGTCTCTGGACTTTTTGAACTCATGAAGTTGTTTTGTTTTTCTTTTGTTTTTCTTTAATTTTTCATTAATATATATACATATATGGAATAAAAAGGCATTTCCAAAACATAATACAATAAAAAAGATGCTTGCACAAGAAACTGCAAATCTTCTAAACACAACTTGCTGTTCCTTTCAAATATCCAACAAAATTATCATGTAAATTTCTTTTTCTTTTTTTTCTATTCTTTCCCCACCCTTCCCTAGAAGCAGACATATACATATACATATACATATACATATACATATACATATACATATACACATACATATACACATACACATACACATAAATATACATATATACATACACACACATGTGGCTCTTCTTGCTCAATGAAAATAGGTTCTTAACCTTAAAGCACTAATGCTGAGTCAAATGTGGCTGAGTAAAAGCAGTCAGGGAGCTGAACCATCTCTAAAGTTCCCAAGTCTGAAGTTTGCATATGTGACCCTCCAGAAGCACATGATTGCATGTAAACTGTGTATACCATGTTACAAGAGCTGTTGTTCGTCCTTTGTTTTTGAAGAGGATCAACAACATCATGATGCTGGAGTAAAATAGTGGGTGATAGGTGATGTCTTGACTGGTAAGTGTATTAGGTTTAAGTGAGACAGATTTGTGCAAAGTCATCAGCTTTTCAAACTCTTCCAGAGTCATTGAAGTGCAGTGGCAGGACAAAAGTCTTCAGCTGCCTTCAAGGCCGTTAGAAAAAATTGTTCTCATTTGCACGTTGCAACAGAGGGGAAAGTCTTCACTTCACGTGCTTTAGGTAGACATGCCCTTAACTAATCAATGGGTTTGAGGCCTGTTGGTTACTGTCATGGGGATAATTGGGGTAGGGGTTTGGGTTAGGGGTTGGGGTTCTTAGGAATTCCTCTTTAAAGAATTACACCCTCTTGCACACAAAGGAATTAGAATAAGATGGTAGTTTATTTAGGGGCAAGGGAAGGGAGAGGAAGGGAAACCACAAAAGAAATACTTGGACTTTCCATGGGGAGAGAGGCATGACACAAAGCATATGGCTTTCAGTTACCAATCTCTTTGAGCAGGAGACTGGCAGTTACTTTTATAGAGGACTGAGGGGGGGGGGGATGACCATCTGACTGTGGAAAGTTCCTTTAGTGAGGAAGGACCATCCCCCACTGGTGGTAGCTGGCGGAATTGGGTGACAGGTGGAGGATCATTCCGCACTGGTAGTGACTGGAGGAATTGGATGAGGGGTGGCTACAGATCTCTCCATCTCTCTCTTCAGGACACAAAGGGTGCAATCACACCCAAACTTATCTCCCAGAGGTAAGGGAGACCAGAATGAAGGGTGGAGGTCCAGAAGCTAGCTCAGTCTGATCTGGTTCCCCTTATCTCTCTAGGGGTATCTGTCTTCTGGTTTAGTTTCTCAAGAAGGTTCCTTGCTGTGCCCCAGAGAACTTCTGGGGTGCTCTGTGCCCGTAACAGTTACTCTCAAACTGGTTTAGCCCATCGGCTGAGACAGTTTTACTGGGGTATGGCCACTGCACATGCTACAACTTCTTGGAGCCATAGGTGAGAGCTGAAAAAGATTCAACCAACCTTCACATCAGAAGCTGCTCATCCTCCCTGAACACGCTGATGTGGTTGTTCAGTCATTTTTCAGTTGTGGCCCATCTTCTTGACCCCTTTTTGGGCATTTTTGGGCAAAGATACTGCAGTGGTTTGCCATTTCCTTCTACAGATCTTTTTATAGATGGGCAATGGAGGCAAAAGGGTTAAGTGACTTGCCCAGTGTCACATGGCTATTAAATGTCTGAGGGCAGATTTGAATTCAGGAAAATGAGTCTTTCTGACTCCAGGACCTGCATTCTATCCACTATGTCAATTAGCTGCCCCTATTAGAAGAGTAAAATAGGAAAAAAATTGGGACATAGAAACAAGAAGGAAAATAGGGAAAAGGAAATCAATTGAGCACTTACTTTTTATGACCTTGTAAAGGGAGAATGAAAAAGAAAGCAACTCTCACTTTATATGCATTCTATTTTCCAAAATTAGGTAATACTCCTCTGATACCATAAGATCATAGGATGATACATTTACTTAGAGCTGAAAGGGATGTTAAAGATCAACCAAACCAACCTACTCCTTTGTTAAAATATTAAAAAGTTTATTTTCCTTTTTATTGGGAACTTAAACACCAACAAAGATGAATATTTTAATAATCAAAGAAGAAGAAAAGAGGATTTCATATGTAATTATTACTTACATTTTCCCAACATTTTTTATTATTATTATTATTATTTTGCGGGGCCATGAGGGTTAAGTGACTTGCTCAGGGTCATACAACTAGTAAGTATAAGTGTCTGACACCGGATTTGAACTCAGGTCCTCCTGAATCCAGGGCTGATGCTTTATCCACTGTGCCACCTAGTTGCCCCCTGAACATATATTAAATTTTAAAAGATAGTTACTAAGCTGCTCTGTGTCCCTTTCTGAGCTTACTTCTGTTTTCTTTTTTCTTGATGTTTTGATAACTCTTTAATTTCTTTTCTTTTACATCAGTGTCACTACCTCAGCCCCCTGCAACATCACATCTGCCCAAATGGAAACACTGCTACATAACAAATAAATATAGTCAAAACAAAGTGATACATTGGATAAGTCTAAAAACGCACAACTTATTCTGTACTTCTAGTCATTGCTGTCATGAGATGGTATCCGTGCTTCATCATCAGCCTTCCTGAGTCATCATTAGACATTATATTGATCAGAGTTAAGTCTTTTAAAGTTATTCCCTTTATATTACTGTAGTCATTATGTAAATTATCTTCCTGATTATGTCCACTTCACTCTGATCAGTTCCTAAAAGTCTGTTGAGGTTTCTCTGAATCCACCCTTTTCATCATTTCCTACAGCATAATAATATTCCTTTACTCAGATATCATAAGAGCTTTGGGAATGGAATCACCCCTAGACAACTAGTCCTACTTCCAGCCCAGACCTCATAGCCATCATCTGGAGAACAACTGTTATGGAGAAGGAGAAGCCATCCCTACCAGATGCCAACCAATTTCTACACACAAGACAGGCAAGCCAGCCTAGCTGAAGAGCAAGTTCTCCTTAGGAAAGAGAAAGGGCAATATGTTCCAGGTAAGTCAAACCATCACCTTGACTACCATTATTCTTGTACCCTAATGGTACAAAACCCTGACCTCAAGAACCCTAAGAGCCTTGGGAATAGTAATGCTTCTAGTCCAGTGTCTTCAGACATCATCCTTGGAAACAACACTTGTAAAGATGGAGCCTGACAACTACTCCCTGTATAGGCCCAGCTACTTAAAATCCAAAAAAAAAAAAATAGTTCTTGCCACCACTACTGTGACATTGTCAAATGGTTCAACATCATAATCTGACACATTTTATCAGCTGAAATGACATTTAAAAAGAGGCATTACTATTTAATTTGCCATTGCACCCTAAGGACTATGACTTATAGCTGATATCTTCCATATGTGTTGCTCCCCTATTAGCATATGACTTCCCTGAGAGTCTTACTTTTCCATTGTACCCTCAGAATTGAGTACAGAGTTTTGTACAAGTGCTTAAGCTTAATAAGTCCTTCCTTCCTTCCTTCCTTCGTTCCTCCCTCCCTCTCTATTATTTCTTCCTTCTTTCCTTCCTTCCTTCCTTCCTTCCTTCCTTCCTTCCTTCCTTCCTTCCTTCCTTCCTTCCTTCCTTCCTTCCTTCCTTCCTTCCTTCCTTCCTTCCTTCCTTCCTTCCTTCCTTCCTTCCTTCCTTCCTTCCTTCCTTCCTTCCTTTCTTTCTTTCTTTCTTTCTTTCTTTCTTTCTTTCTTTCTTTCTTTCTTTCTTTCTTTCTTTCTTTCTTTCTTCCATTCACCTGTATAGCTTCTTGTTGTAGACAAGAGGACAAATCCCTGGGGTTCCAACTCATGGCAGTACTGAATCATACCTCCAATGGGCAAAACAAAACCATAGACCAAGTCAAGTGATCTCTCCTCCATCAAAGTGTCTTAACAATTTAGTTCTACCTCTTCTTCAAATTTATTTTACTCTACCTTGTATTATAGTTATTTGTGTTTATGTAATTTCCCTCTTCCTCTCGTATTATAAATTCTATAAAAGTGTGGTCTGGGGTGGCCAGGTGGCATAGTGGAAAGAGCACCAGTCCTGGATTCAGGAGGACCTGAGTTCAAATCCAACCTCAGATACTTGACACTAGCTGCGTGACCCTGGGCAAGTCACTTAACCCCCATTGCCTCACCAAAAAAAAAAAAAAAAGTGTGGTCTGTATTATATCTAGTTAGATATCCCAAAAACCTATCATACACATAGTAGGCAATTAATAAATGTTCATAATAAATGTCTACCAATTAGCTAAAAATAAATAGAATTGGGTTGGCATAACCAGAATGAACCCGGATTTCAAATGTGCTTGAGACAACCTGAAAATAATCACACACACACACACACACACACACACACACACACACACACACACACACACACACACACACATACAAACATCATCAACTCCTCACCCTTTTTTTTTAGATTACTGGTAAAACATTTCATAGAAGACACTATGCGATTCTGTAGTCTAATATCATTGCCTAGAAGTTCCTTTTCAACTGTATCCTTCCTCAGCTGGTCCTTTGTATGAGCATGATGATCAGGACATTAGGCTTTGGCATTAGTTTATATCCTGTCCTTGTTTTTCTGGGAAAACAAGGATCTTGCTTTGAAGGGTGAAGTTGGGAGAAGAGAATGACTAATGTGTCTTTGCCTATGGGTCATTGGAAAAAATTGGAGAACTAATTTCAGATGGTAAACATTCTGGATGTGACAGTCTCAGACTGGGCTAATTAGCCTCTGAGAATGCAACTCTGAGACTCCCCCTGTCTCTATCAGCTAGGAAAATAAAAACCTTCTTTCAATATTATAGCACTCTCCTAGAGCAAAATAAGGTTGTAAAAATTTCTGCACAGTCAGATGGATATGGATACAAGGAATAGCATGAAATTCACTCAAACTCCTTTTCATTGTGCTTGGATCCCTAAAAATCAGTCTAAGGATGAAGAATATCTATGAATTTCTTTCTTACTTAAAATAGAGTGTGTACTTTTATATAGTACTCATTATAGGACAATGCCAATCAATATATTTTAAACATATATCCTCTGTTATCTTTAAACAACGGGCTCTTCAACAGTCATATAAGGCACAATATGTGATTAAAAGGAATAACAACTGGCAATATTTACATAATATGCTCTGACTGCATTTGGTGGCTAACATTAAAGTCTTACCCAAGAAAATAAATTGGAAATGCCAATAATACTTTTCAGTGAATGTAAGAATATATAAAGGTCTAAACACATTCTGTTGTGTGCCAAATTTCCCTTGGGTGCTGTTAACCCACGAATCAGCCGCTGAAGATAGATATGGGGGCAGACACAGAGCAGCAAATCAGTATCATCCTGAGTATAGAAATGAACTCTAGAATACTAGCAAGGCAGTAAATTGTGACATTGCCCCCTGTGTATATAGTATTTATGCAACCATATATCTTGTAAATATAGCCCAGCCATATAAAAATAAACTTTAGTACTGTGAAAGTGTATATGGTGAATTGTGCTTTGGGAGAAAGACGCAATATTTCTGTTATTCAAATCTACTCTTCCTCAGACCACTATTTAAATTTTATTTTTCTCAGTTTATCTTTTATCCAGTCTTATGTGTTTAAAAGAAGATTTTATTGAAGTTACTATTGGGACAAGTCACAAGAATTTTAAAATGGTATTCCAGGGCTGCTAAGGGGTCATGACAATGCTACTGAAATCTGTTCTTCCCTCTCTTGCTATACAAGTCCACTAATGTCATCCTACAAAGACCCACAGCTCATTCCAGATGGTTCATTATTGCATTCATAGGTCAGGGTACATTTACTGGAAACATTATCTATACTATTCAATTAATATGAAAATCCATAACCAGATATTTGATAAAATTTT
Source organism: Dromiciops gliroides (assembly GCF_019393635.1). Taxonomy (NCBI): domain Eukaryota; kingdom Metazoa; phylum Chordata; class Mammalia; order Microbiotheria; family Microbiotheriidae; genus Dromiciops; species Dromiciops gliroides. The sequence continues at coordinate 206,548,273 of NC_057863.1, forward strand.
CTTTCCCATAGACTTTGTGTGTTTTTTCTTTTCTGCCTCTATACACTGGTACTTGGTTTCTTACAAGGGAGTGATGACAATGAAAAAAATGTTCAAAGACTTTTTAATTTAAGAATCCCAATATTCGGTGGCAGCTAGGTGGCACAGTGGATAAAGCACCAGCCCTGGATTCAGGAGTATCTGAGTTCAAATCTGGCCTCAGACACTTGACACTTACTAGCTGTGTGACCCTGGGCAAGTCACTTAACCCCCATTGCCCTGGAAAAAAAATAATCTCAATATTCCCTATTCAATTAACTGATCAGAAGGGTGTAAGGGCCAAAATTTGATGTATGGAGTGTTATTTGGGTGACTTGCCTTAATATTGAGGTCCTGGAAATATGAGGGACCTTTTAGGTTCACCCTCCCCTCTGAACTGCCCTTTTTAGATATTTCTTCCAGCGCAATAAGAAAGGAGTCTCTAAGCTTTAGTTCACAAAAGGATCAGATTTGATTACTTGGGAATTAATTAAACAACAAAGGTAAAACTAATAAAAATCAAAGATAAGGAAATAGGAAAATAGAAATACAGAGAAATACTCTTCACTCTAAACTTAACCTATGCACTCCCCAGACTGTTTCCAATTAAGCTAGTTCAAAGGAATTTAGGGTTTTCCTTAATTAACTCACCAACACCTGGAAGTCTACAGTTGCTCGTGCCACCCGGAAAAGCAGTTGCCCACGAGAGAGCAAACACGTGCCACCACCGCAAGGGCTGAAGAACGAGAGAGCACCAGACTGCCAGCCTTCCAGAAGAAGCCTAGCATTCCAGAAGACCCTCTGCCTCCCTTCAGGGATCATTCAATCTTTCCTCCCCCAAAAGGGGAGGTCCTTCAAAAATTGCCTATGGAGAGTTCTCCTTCTGACCTCAGTAGCATACATAACCTCAGAGTGGGCCAGGTGTGGCCCCTTCCAAATGAGTCAGCTAAAAAAGGCAATATTAATCTTTACCACAAATAATTTTTACCACAATCCCCCACTGTGTTTCTTTGGAAAACACATATGCGTTTGCTCAATGAAAAAGCCAAAAATAACAGAATATAATACCCTATGCTAGCAAACAATATGTTAATAACAATATAGAAAAGAGAGAAAGAAAAGTTTTGTCCAGAAGGGCAATCCCTTATGAACCAGCACTTTGACACTAGCCTGCAGAGGGAGGGCCTCTTCAGATAGTTCATTTTACATATGGTGTATATAATAACAGAAGGGAAAACAAAACAAAACAAAACCATTCATTTAAAGTCTCTGAGCTCTTGTCTTCTTGGAGTGGTAAGATGTCATCAGGAGAACCTTCCGGAAGAAGCCTAGCATTCCAGAAGACCCTCCGCCTCCCTTCAGGGAGTGTTCAATCATTCCTCCCCCAAAAGGGGAAATCCTTCAAAATTCCTATGGAGAGTTCTCCTTCTGACTTCAGTAGCATATGTAACCTCAGAGTGGGCCAGGTGTGGCCCCTCCCAAATGAGTCAGCTAAAAACGGCAATATTAATCTTTATCACAAATAATTATTACCACAAGGGGGAAGGGAGAATCTATCTAGAGTTCAGATCAGCACTCAAAAGATGTATTTTTATAAATATAAATTGAGAAGTCATCTGAAATTTGGCATAGATTATTGATTTTTTTTCCTGCTTTTATTTTTTTTTTAAGACTGTCTCAAGAACTTAAAGAACAAGTTAATAAACTAAAATTTTCATTTATGATTTTTCCAATTCAATGACAATCAAAACAAAATATTCATTATATGCTTATCCTATATCCTATCTGCCTGAATCCCTGTCCTACTATAGCAGAAAGATAAAGATTCCTATGCTATTAGAGATAAGATGGACACCAGTTGGTCTCCTTCACTGGGGACAAGTTACAGAGGAAATCATTTAACTGCAGCATGAGGAGTTTAGGTTAGACATAAAGAAAGATTTCCTGACAAAGTATACTATTTGTAAGAGTAGTAGGCTTTCCTGAAGGTTCCTCTAGGTAGCCTGCTAATGATTCTGGGGGAGATCTGCCAGGCTGACTAAACTCCTGTCCTGGGGCAGATCTACTGAATGAATTAATGCAAAAGCATTAATTAATCATTTATTTGCCAAATACTGTGCTGAATTCTGGAGATACAAATACTACAACTAAAGTAATCCCTACCATCAATGATACTATCTTCTAAAAAAAAGTCAGCAAAACATTGGGGGTTTGGTGTCCAGGGAGCTTTATTCTGGCCCCAAAAATCACAAAAACCATAACTGGAGCCATAATGAAATAGACTAATATACTCTTTCCAGTAGCATTAACTGTACTGATTTGATTATTGTTCCAGAATTGGGGAAAAAAAAAGGGCTGGGGGGGGCAGAAAGTGGTAAAGGAATAGAAAATACATATATGTGTATACATGTGTATGTATATATGCACATATATATATACACATATAGTAATAATGTAACTTTGGAAACCACTGGGTAGCAAATTGGAGAGTGGCTGGAGCTGGCCACATAAAATACTTACCAATGGGAATAATGGGACTTCAAGGTAGGGGCTCCAGATCAGAAAAGGTTTCATCTTCCAGGCTGGGTTGGTGAGAAAATGGGTAAAAAAGGAAAATACTGGTGAGACCCTACTAAACACTGGTCTTAGACTCAGAGAAACCCCCAATTGAGAATAGCAATCAAATAAACAATATTCTTGCTTCTGCAAATGGTATGCTATTGGACTAGTCCATGACTCTCTTAGAAGAAATCTTAGTTTGGGTCTTGCCCTAGTCAGTGAGGCAAAGCCAGGAAAAGAAATCAGAACACCAAGGCAGTAAGCAGTTGGATGTGGGCAGCTTTTTCTAGACAAGAGTAAACAATTTCCCTATAAGGACAAAAGTATTTTGATTGGTACACATAATTATGAGGTAATGGACTTAGAGCCTCCTTGCCTCCTCCCTCATTACAGTATCATAGGGAGATGGGATTAGTGCACAAAGACAAGGGTATTTCTGGACCTCTATCTCCTATAGGGAGGCTGTGCATGTACTTGAAGTTCTAAAGGAGGTTTCAAAATGTGTCACTCAGGCTGACTGCACAAGTAGTTGATAGCACAGCTCCACCCACTATTCTTATAACTGCCCAGAACCAATCACTCTAGTCACCCCTCATTTATATATGTTGTCTCACCCTTTTATAAAGTAAATTCCTTCAGGGCAAGGTCTGTCACTCTCTATTTCTATCTTTCATTATTTAGAGCTCAGTGTAGTGTATGACAAAGGTTAATTATTCAGTAAATACTTTTTCATTTTTCATTCATTCATTGTGTCATATTGTAAAAAAATAATGGGGTTTTATGAGACCCAGAGAGCCTGCCCAGACCTTTCTTAAGGCCAGGAGAATTTCAAAGGAAATGTGTTTGGACCTTGGACTGTGAGTAGGGATTAAAACCACACCTACCTGAAGGCTTTTTCCCCTCTGAGGGCTTTGTACTCTGACATGCGCCAAACCACCCTCAAATCCAGTCAACCAATAGATTTGAATTATGCTAGCCAATTAGATTTTAGCATTGTGTAAGGATGGGCTCTCCTCAGGCCTGCAGGAAGCTTACACACTCTCTTTTACCCTGGAACACAGAAGGAGCAGCCATGCAGCCCATTCTCAGGGGCTCTTGTCTTTTAACAGTCAAGGAGGCAGGACGAAGATTTTTCTCTCTCTCCCCTCTATCCTAGGTATGTAGGGCTTCTGATATTTCTGAGCAACGTGCTATGTCTTTACTAATATTTAATATGCTTTAGTAAATTCTTAATGCCCCAAACTGGTACAGTATCCTCTAATTTCTAAGTAGCTACATATTAGAACCCCAGCTAAGCTTCTCTAAACTTGAGATAGTATATAGGGCAACCCCATATAATTTTAATCACCACAATATGCAGGTCATATTATTTAAACCCCTTCTTTTGAAGAATGCCCTCATAGAATCCACTCTGAGGCCAAAACCCTTGGGATACTAAAAACCTACCTGAAGTCATTCCTCAATGTTTAACAAATTCTCATTCATTTATTCTCTCCCCCTCCCAATATTCTGAACCCCTAATGTGATAATCAAAACCCTTTCTCCATGTTCTCTTATTCCCATCCCCTTCAACCTGTCTCTTCTGCGCTTTCTTAAATGGCTTGCTTCATAGGCGACAAACTTACTTTCATTTGAACTCTTTCTTTCCTCTTTTCACTCCTGTCTTCTGCCTCCAACTGAAACCCGGCTCCCTCCTGCCATAGCCTTCCTGGTCACCTTTTCTATCATTGGTCATAATTTCATTGTTTTTCCCCAACTCACTGACTGAAGTGGGTGCATTAGAGTACTTCTTGCTCCCCATTGCCACTTCCAAGCTCTTCCCTCTACCATTATCACTCAGTAAGTGGAAGGAGGGAATAAGCATTTATATGGGCAGCTAGATGGCAGAGTGGATAGAGTGCAGGGCCTGAAGTCAGAAGGACTCATCTTCCTGAGTTCAAATCTGGCTTCAGATGTTTACTTAGCTGTGTGACCCTGGGCAAGTCACTAAACCCTGTTTGCCTCAGTTCCTTATCTATAAAGTGAGCTAGAGAAGGAAATGGCAAACTACTGCAGTATCTTTGTCAAGAAACTCCCAAATGGGGTCATAAAGAATTGGGCATGACTGAAATGACTGTACAACCACCAACATTATTTAGTTATGTGGCAGGTTGTTGTGGTTTTTGTTTTTACAAGTATTAACCATTTGATCCTCACAACAACCCTGTGGGGTAGGTGTTATTTTTATTCCTATTTTACAATTCACGAAACAGAGGCAAACAGATGATAAGTGACTTACCCAATGTCACATAGCTAGTATCTGAGGGCAGCTTTGAATTCAGGTTATCCTGATTTCAGGTCCAATACTCTATCTACTGTGCTATCAACTATCTCTAGACGATACTCAGCAACTTCTCTTTTGAGGTTCTTTCAATCCACATCTACCTCCTAATCAAAATTCTGGTAGCTGTGGTCAACCCATCTCCAAAACTTGGTTTTTTATTTGTTTGTTTGGGGTGGGGGTGGGGGGCAATGAGGGTTAAGTGACTTGCCCAGGATCACAAAGCTAGTAAGTGTCAAGTATCTGAGGCTGGATTTAAACTCAGGTCCTCCTTAATCCAGGGCCAGTGCCTTATCCATTGAGGCACCTAGCTGCCCCCAAAACTTGGTTTTTAGTCATTCATTCTTGTCCAACTCTGTAACCCCATGGACTCATGTGACCCCATGTAACCCCAGGGCCTTCTACCCTCTACTATCTCTCAAAACCTATCCAAGTTCATTGATTTTAGTACTGTTGAGGGGTTTTCTTGGCAAAGCCACCAGAGTAGCTTGCCATTTCCTTCTTTAGTGGATTACCTTTGTTCAGAAATCTCCACTATGACCTATCCATCTTGGGTAACTCTGCACAGCATAACTCAGTTTCATTGAGCTACACAAGCCCCTCCACTATGATAAGGTAGTGATCAAGGAGTAACCTCTCAGACACTCCCCTTCTTTACTCAATGAGTCCAGTATCTAGCTCAGTCTTTACTTCTCATTGTTTGCCCTCATACTAGGGGACTTCACGATAAGCACCCATACTCCCTCAAACACCCTAACCCTACAATTCCTGAATTTACTAATTTCCCATGACCTATGCATTCTTTCACCCACCTACACAATGAGGGAATATCCTTGATCTTTTTATCACCAATAATGCATGTTTCTATGTTCATGACCTCAAAAATTCCCTTATCTGATCATAATCTGTAAACTATTTCACTTCTCCTTCTGTCTTGTAACCCAAAATCTTATTCTGTTTATTTATAGTGACTTTGACTCCTCACTTCTTTCCTGGCCATCACTCCATTCACTAACTACACTCTCCTTCCCTGTCTTGTTTAACTAATTCAGTGCTACACTGGTCTCTTCTCTTTAACATCTTAACTCCTTATCTTATCATTCCTATATTATCCTGTATCTCTTCTGCCCTTAAAGAAGGCCACCTACAAGATGTCTCCACTTTCTCTTCTCACTGAAATTGCTCTCTCCAATGTTACTAAAGTCCAATGGCCTTTTGTAATCCTCATTGTCCTTGACCTCTCTGCAGCTTTTGACACTCTAGATCACTCTTCTCCTGGATACTCTTGTCTCTCTAGGTTTTCAGGTTACCACTCTCTCTTGGTTTTCCTCCCACCTAACTGATTTCTCCTTCTCTGTCTCTTTTGCTGGATCCCAGGGATCTGTCATAGGTCCTTTTCTCTTCTATCTCTATATTGCTTAATTTGGTGATCTCAGCTGCTCCCAAGGATTTAATTACCATAGCTATGCTGATGATTCTTAAATCCATCTTTTAATGCTACCCAATCTCTCTGCTGACCTCCAATCTCACACCTCCAACTGCCTTTCAGATATCTTGAACAACTTGTTCAGTAGACATCTTAAACTCAATATGACCAAAACAGAATTTATTATCAACCCCTCCCAAAGCCTCCCCACTCCTACCTTCCCTATTACATTAGAGGGCAGCATCATCACCCCATTCCCTCAGCCTCACAACCTAGAAGTCTTCCTGGATTCCTCATTATTACTCAGCCCCTATATCCAAGATCTTGCCAAGACCTAATGATTTTACCAATGCCAGAACTCTAGAATATACCCCTTTCTCTCCTCTAATCCTGCTACCTCTGTAGTGAAGGATCTTATTACTTCACACTTTACTATAGTAGCCTGCTGGTACAGCTGCCTACCTCAAGTCTCTCACCACTCCAATCTATTCTCCATTCAACCACTAAAGTTATTTTCCTACTATTCAAGGCAGATCATGTCAGCCCTCTCCTCTTTCCATGCTTCATAAACTCTAGTGACTTCCTATTTGCCCCTAGGAGCAAATACAAAATGCTCTGTTTGACATTTAAAGCCCTTCCTAACTTAACCCCCTCCTATTCTTTACCATCTTCTTACACCTAATATGCTGCCTCATAGTCTTTGTCCCAGTGACACTGGACTCTACTGATCCACAAACAAGACATTCCATCTCTCAGTTCTGTGATTTTTCTATGTCTTTCTCCCATGCCTAGAATATTCTCCCTCTTCTACTCAGACTGTTGATGTTGCTAGCTTCCTTTAAGTCTTACCTAAATCTTATCTTCTACAGGAAGCCTTCCCTAACCCCTCAACTCCAGTGCCTGGCCTCTTTTAATTATTTCCTATATATCCAGAGTAGAGCTTACTTTGTATATATTTGTGTGCATGCTGTCTCCCCCATTAGACTGTAACCTCCTTGAAATCAGCAACTGTCTTTTGCATCTTCTTGTATCCCTCAACACAGTGCCTGGCACGTGATTGGCATCTAATAAATGTTGACTGACAGATGGCTCTTATCCTACAAAGTCTCAATTTTGATCATCCCCACCATTTGTTGCCTTTTTCCCAAATACATTCTGCTGAATGAATCTGGAAAAATAATGAAAAAGTGATTTACTATATATTTATATTACACAATAGCAATGGAGCCCCTTAATTACTTGCTATCCCACTCTTCACAGCGGCTCTTCCAAAACTTTTCACAAGCCTCCCATAGTTTCCCCTTCTAACTTCTCAATTGAGAACCTTGGGCATGGCATAGATGTAAGAATTGTTTATCATATGTATACGGATATAGCAAAATTCTTCATTTTTCATAGTTATTGAATATTTCCCTGAAAAATTTGAGGTCATTCTCCATGAGTATCTTTTTCTCTTCTCTTTATCTTACGTCACTCAGATGCCTTGCATCAATATTTCCTTTTTCAATCTAATTTCACATAAAAAGTAGCCTTTCTTAACAAGACAAGCCTCTCTACATGTATACATGATTCCATCCCATCTCATCCCATATTCACTGGCTTTCATCCTCATACTCTCATTTATATTCAATTGTCTACTAACTGCTTCCATAATGCTTGCAAATATGCCTATGTCTCCTTCAACCTCAAAAGACTCTTACTTGATACCACCTCACACCGATCAGATTGACTTACATGGCAGAAAAGGATAATACCAAATGCTAGAGGTGATGTGGAAAAATAAAGACACTAGTATACTGTTTGTAGAGTCGTGAACTGTTATAACCATTCTGAAGAACAACATTCTGAAGAATAATTTCGAACTATGCCCAAAGGGCTCTAAAACTGGGCATATGTTTTGACCTAGCAATAACACTACTAGGTCTGTATCCCAAAGAAATCAAAGAAAATGGAAAAGGACCTATTTGTATAAAAATGTTTATAGCAGTTTGTGTGTGTGTGTGTGTGTAGTGACAAAGAATTGGAAATGATGTCCATCAATTGAGGAATGAATTGAACAAGTTGTGATGTATTATTATTTTTTATTTTTTGTATGATATATTATTGTAATGGAATGCTATTGTGCTACAAGAAATGAGCAGTATGTTTTCAGAAAAACCTGGGAAGTCTTATGTAAACTGATATAAAGTAAACAGCAGAATCAGGAGAACACTGTACCCAGTTAACAACTATATTATTAGGATGATCGATTGCAAAAGACTCTGATCAAGACAATGATGTAAAACAATTCCAAAAATCCTATGATGAAAAAGTACCTCCAGAGAGAGAACTAATGAACTTTGAGTCCATATTGAAACATATATTTGCACTTTATTTTTCTTGTTTTTGTGTTTTTATTTGCAATATGGCTAATATGGAAATATGATTTGAATGACTTCACACGTATAATAGAAGTCATATTGCTTGCCTTCTCAAGGGTCAGGTGAATGGCAAGATGAAGGGAGAGAATTTAGAACTCAGAATTTTTAAAAATTGAATGTTAGAAAAATAAGATGTCATTGTGAAATATCCATTCATCATCACTTGCTACCATCTCATATTTCTTTTGTGGCAAGCTAATTTCCTTGACAAGGCCTTCTACAAAAGATGTCTTCACTTCTTTTCCTTTCATTCTATTAGCTTTCCATGTTCTTGTTTTTGTCCTTATCATTTAGCTGTAACTGCTTTCTCCAAATGATCTCCTAATTGCCAGATCTAATGGCTTTTTCTCAATCCTCATCCTTCTCAATCTTTCTGCAGCCCTTAATACTGTCAGGAACACACTTCTCCTTGATAATCTCTTCTTTTGTGACACTACTCTATTCTGCTTCTCCTTCTACCTATCTGACTCTTTTCTCTGTTTCTATCACTAGATCTTTGTCCACATCACCCCTAATAATACTTTGTGTTCTGAGGTCTCTGTCTTGATCTCTCTCCTTTTCTCCCTCCCTATTACTTTTAGTAATTTCATCACCTCCCATATATTCAATTATTATCTCTTTCCTGATATTTTACAAATCTACTTCTTTAACCCTAACCTTTCTTTTTGCTTCTAGTTACCAAAAGTTCACAAAAAACACTTGTCCTTCAGCAGAACAGAAACATCATAGTTAGCAGAGTAATTTGTTAATGTAAAAATTTCCAGATAATAGGTTTTCTTCTTATAGTCAAGATCAGGAAAACTCCTCCATTCTACACCCCCACTCTGTTCACTTCCCTCACTTCACTCCAATTGCCTCTGTTCCCTATCCCAAAGGTTTTCCTCACAACCTTCTGTCTTCAATAGTTCATTTAAAGGGCTCATTTGGGGATACTTGCCCTAAATATATTTCTTTATCGCCTAAAGGACAGCATTTGCTAGTTATGGTTCTACAATAATTGAATTGAACTAAAAAGTTAGAATTGATTCTAAGAGGTATTGGTGAATGATTATCTCTGGATGCAAGAAAGAAGAGTCAAAAATGACCCAAAGTTTTGGGACTGGATGACTGTGAAAATGAAGTAACCATAAGTAATCAATTGAATATAATATATATTTGGTGAGAAAAAATAGTGCCATAGGGTATAATATATTCATAATAAATGAACTGGGAATTTTTTTTCCCCTCATCATGTAGCTTTAGGACACTTGGGTTTTAGTTCCTGGATCACTTTGTGGTTTTAGGTAAACAATTTCACATCTTTGGACCTTAGTCTTCTTAGCTGTAAAAATGACTGTGTGAGGTTCCTTTCAGTTCTAAAATTCTATGGTCCTTTCATTCTAAATAGTAATGGCATTAATCAGTCCTACCAGTAAAGACTTTAATATTACTTGGTAATTGTAATAATAAATACCTTACACTATTTTAAATCATTATTTGTTGCAGACCATTAAGAAACTAGTAAGAAGGCCATGTAAAAATGATACTAAATGTAAATTGCCTATGACAACAACCAGTGGTATCCTGCTGACAAATGATAATGTCACTGCAACAAGTCCTTAGAGCGCAGTAATTACTCCTGTATTCATGAATGTATGGAGCTTGACAGGTACCTGATTTGAATACAAAAACCTTCCAAAAGATTCACCAAGCTGCAAAGCAAAGCCCATGTGCTGGATAAATGCATGCTGGTACAAACTATCTGCAGAAATAATTAATTCAGCTTCTACTGACCCCCAGGCTGTATTCTCCCTGCCACACCAACTGGAGCTCATTCCCAGAATTCAAAACGAGGCTGAGTGATTGCAATGGGGCTTTAAGGTCCTTATCTTGCAGGGTGAAGCAGTGAAAGGCATTAATGTAGCAGATTGAACGTTGTAAGTCTTGTAAAAGCAACCCAATAACCTCCGGCAGCCCTTCTGTGACTCTGCATACAGGTTTGCTCCTTGTATCCTTAAAAGCTGAGAGTCAAAGGGGATCTGGTAGACAGGAAGCAGAGATCAGTGGTTTCTGGAACAGAATTCTTCCAAGGGATGCAGAAGTCCATTCAAAGTCTTATTACAAGAAGCTCCCGAATATGAAAAGAATTGGATTGAAAAAGGAGAAAAAGAAGGAATGAGAAAGGAAAAAAAGAAACTTTGAATATTGCTGGCTTCTAAGAGTTTCTCTTCTGCTTTCTATAGACAGAACAGGTATGAGTTCCAGAATCACCCAAACCATTAAGAATGTGTGAATTTTAAATAATTTAGCATAACAATAAGAGAAAAAAACATGTTATGATTATCATAGCTTAAGCTTGCATGGACCTCTTAAGGCTGATACAGTGCTTTCCCCATCACACCTCTGTGTGATGTAGGAACTGCAAAGTATAAAAATCCCTTTTTTACAGATGAAGACACTGAGGTTAAATGATTTAAAAATGGGCACACAAGTCATAAGTGGCAGGGTTGAATCCAATGTAGCATAACATAGTAAAACTATCACTGGAGTTGGGCCCAGGAGACCTGGTTTTTAATCACAGCCGTACAACTTATTACCTGGTGGACCTCGATCAAGTCACTCCTTAACTTCTCAGTGCCTCAGCTTCCTTATCTGTAAATGAAGGGAGCTGGCCTAGATGACCTTTAGGATCCTTTCAAGCTCTACACTGATATGTTCCTATGACTACAAGTCAAACTGCCCACAGTCCTCCTTAATTACTATTCCTAGTGTGATCACTTAAAAATATTATTCAGCTTCACTGAAGCAAGCAAACATGCATTTATTATGCAACTCCTATATGCCAGGCATAGTGCTAGGTGCTAAGGAGACAAAATCAAAGGCAAAACAGTTCCCACCCTAACGAATCTCATATTGAAATCTAGAAGACAACATTCGAAGGCACTTCCTGGAAAGGTTTGAGCTGGTTGCCTTGCTTGGGAAGCCCAAGTTGTTAAAGACCCTGGGAGTTCTTTTTGTTTACGGCTCAGGAAGAAATGAATACAACAGGAAATAAGAAATAAAAAGAGGACTTTTCTATGACAGGAGGAATTTTGGTGTTTTGTTTTTTAATTTCAAGAGGAGAAGGGAGAGACAAAGATGAGGGTGTCAGAGCTTCTGCTCAGCCACAGTGGCTCCAGTAGCCAGTGGAGATGGCATCATCCACCCTTCCCCTCTTCGAACACATGTCTTCCCCCTAGGAAACTGGAGAGGCAACAACTTAAGGGGAAGCAACAAGGTAAAGAGAAGGCTGGTTTTTCTTTTTGTTTTTGTTTTATCACTGCCACTCACTCTGATGGTTAGAGCACCAAGGGAAAAAAACAAACAGATAAGTAGGAAGTGAAGGCGTTTTACTTCAGATGTATGACACTGTTAGCTGTTTCTAAGTATATTCATGTATTCTATTAATCCAATTGTCCTAATCTTATTACTTATAAACACCTGTGGCCAAGCATTCTGGAAATTCATTGGGAACTATGCTCAAAGGGCTATAAAAGCATGCTTACCCTTTCACCCAGCAATACAGCTACTACTAGGTTAGTATCCCAAAGAGAAAAAAAAAAGGAAAAGGGACATCTACATATGAAAATATTCATAGTACTTTTTCAGTGGTGACAAAGAATTGCAAATTAATGGGATACCCACCAATTGGGGAATGGTTGAACAAGTTGTAGTATATGATTATGATGGAATACTATTGTACTATAAGAAATTTTGAGCAAAATGCTCTCAGAAAAACCTGGACTTACATGAACTGATGCAAAGTGAAATGAGCAGAACCAGGAGAACATGGTACATAATAACAACACTAGCATTAGGATGATCAAGTGTGAATGATTTAGCTATTCTAAGTAATACAGTGATCCAAGAAAAATCCCAAAGACTTATGATGAAAAATGCTATCCATCTCCAGAGAAAAAAGTGATGGAGTCTAAATACAAATTGAAGCAAACTTTTAAATTTTATTTTAGTTCTCTTGTTTGTTTTTTGGTCTGTTTTCTTTTACACCATGATTAATATTGAAATATGTTTTTCATGATTGCACATGTATAACCTATATCAAATTGCTTGAATTCTCAATAATTGGGGAGAGAAGAGAGGAATGTAGATTTCAAAATATATTTTTTTAAAAATTACATGTAATTAGGGAAAATACAATATTAGATATATTATTTAAAAATATATATATATATGTATATATGCGAAATCATGCAAAACATTGAATGACGACTTGCAAGCATATCTGTAGAACTATTTCTCAATCAGTTATAGGTTAGACCAAATAGCTTCTGAGGTTCTTGTTTTGTTTGGGCTTCTGCAAGTATGAACCTAGAAATTATTATCTCCTGAGGACTAGCTAAGTCCATAAAAGATTAGCACCATGTTGATTACAGGGAAATAAAGTTCTCAGGCCCAGGAGCTCTTGAAGCTCTTGAAGATTGCCTACTGAGATCTAAAGGTCTTCCAAAAAGGGAAATGGACTAAACCAATGAAATCCTAGATCCTTAAATAATTGAAGGTTTTTAAGTATTATAAGGATAGTGAATCAAAAAACAAACATTGAACTAGGACTCAGACATCTGGAAACAAGTCCCTGCCACTAACTAGCAGAGACTTTTGACAATTAATTTTATTTCTTTATCAATCAATTTATTCACTCTCAAATAAAGAGATAAACTGATCTGTAGGATTTCCTTAATTCCTAATGCTCAGATTGTTTCTTTTTAGGACTCATTATAATCTTAATTATAATTGACAACTTCTATAGAAAAATGTGAAGAGTTGCATTTTTTTCACCTTTGAGAAACACCAGGGTTTAACTCTGCTGTGTTGGGGAATCTTAAGTAGTTAGACATTTTGCATCAAATTTGCAGTAGCCACATGTTGTTATTTTTACAGAATGAAACATTTTTATTTAGTCAATAGGAGTTGGTTGAAATAATTTGATTGTTTCAACATGCATTTAAAATATATTATATCATGTTACTAACCACAAAATCTTTAAAAAATCAATTGAACTATCATTATCATGAAACATATCATCTATTGCACGGTAAATCAATTCCTAAGAGGGGTCATTCCTCCCCCCACAATGCTTTTACATAATTTTCATTAAATTACTAACTCATATAAAAGAGGAACAAGATATGAGTTAGTAATTCCTCTAACCCCTCAATTTTACCCTAAAGATGGCATCATGTCGCAGATAGGTGACACAGTGGACAAAGCACCCACCCTTGACCCATGAGGACCCAAGCCCAAATCCAGCCTAAGACACAAGATACTCACCCACTGCATGATCCCAGGAAATGTCAGTGCCCCACAAAAAAAGAAAAAAAAGATAAACAAAAAATAAATGCTTTATAGATATCATCCCTTCATAATCAGTTCCTACCTGTGCCCTCTGTCTAAATTTATTCCTATCATCTGCCCTAATACCAAGAAAATTCTTATGAGTTAGACATACATCTTCCCATGTAGGAATATATACAGTTTATCCTTTTAACATCCCTCAGGATTTGTTTTTCCTGTTTACCTTTTTATGCTTCTCTAGGGTCTTGTATTTGAAAGTCAGTTCAGTTCAGGTCTTTTTATCACAAATACCTGAAAGTTCTCTCTTTTCACTGAAGTCTCATTTTCCCCCCTGAAAGATTGTACTCACTTTTGCTGAGTAGGTGATTCTTGGTTGTAATCTGAATCCCTTTGCCCTCTGAAATATCATGTTCCATGCCCTCCAATCCTTTAATGTAGAAGCTGATAGATCTTGTGCTATCCTGACTGGGGCTCCACAGTACTTGAATTGTTTCTTTCTGGCTGCTTTCAATATTTTCTCCTTGACCTGGTAGCTCTGGAATTTGGCTATAATATTCCTGGAAGTTTTCATTTTGGGATCTCTTTCAGGAGGTGATTGGTGGATTCTTTCCATTTCTATTTTACCTTCTGTTTCTAGAATATAAGGGCAATTTTCCCTCACAATCTTTTGGAAGATGATGTCTAAGCTCTTGCTTTGATCATGTTTTCAGGTTGTCCAATAAATTTCAAATTATCCCTCCTGGATCTATTTTCCAGGTCAGATATTTTTCCAAGGAGATATTTCACATTGCCCTCTATTTTTTTATTCATTTGGAATGACTTTATTGTGTCTTGGTTTCTCATAAAGTTACTAGGTTTCATTTGTTCAATCCTAATTCTTAGGCAATTATTTTTTTCAGAGGGCTTTTTCCATTTGGCTTTTCAAGGTGTTGACTTCTTTCTCACAACTTTCCTGCACCACTCTCATTTTTTCTTCTACCTCTTGCTTTATCATCAAAATCCTTTTTGAGTATCTCTATAGTCTGAGACCAATTCATACTTTTTTGGAAGCTTTGGATGTAGTATCCTTGATGTTGCTATCCTCTTCTGAGGGTGCACTTCAATCTTCCTTGTCACTGTAACGATTGTAATGATGCCACCTGCTGGAGACTTACTGTAGAAGAGTTCCGCCCATGAAGCTTATAATTTATTGGTGACCACTCATTAGATATTTTAGACAGTTTAGCTAGAATTTTAGCCCTTAACATCACTAAAGAAACTTTCTATCGTCAACACCTTTCTCTGTCTGCTCATCTTGTCCATCTTTTACTTGAGTTTCATCTCCTTCTTAGAGTAGGGCCCTGCTTCCAGGCTGCACTGTCCCAAGTTTCAGGGGATCTGAGGTGGTATTGTTTAAGGAGTGTCAGGTTCTTCACTTGCCTAGCCTGTGCCCTGGAATGAAAATAACCCAAGGCCTACTTGCTCTTCAACCAGAAAACAAAATTTTTGTTTCCTTGGGTTGATAGTTCTGGCAAGCCTGCATCCCTCTCCCACCTGGGCTGCCAGCACTCAAGGCTGCTTCCTGATTCCCAGCAGGGGTAAAACAAGTGAGTTCTGCCTCAGTGCCAGCAGAGACCCCTATAATCTCCCCCTGGCCAACCACTCAGCCCTCTCACCAGACCGTGAGCTTAGTTCCAGAAGACTCTGTTGCTGGAGCTGATTCAGAGGCTCCAGAGGCCTCTTTCTCAGGCACAGCCTCCTGGGGGCTGGATCTGTGTCAGCTCAACATTAGAGTTGGGTTTCACTCCCATTCCAGCAAAGACAATCCTTTCTCCTGATCTTCTAAGTCATCTTTGACTGGAAAATCATCTCACCCCATCCTTTTGTGGGTTCTGCTGCTCCAGATATTGTCTTATGGCATTATTTGAAGGGATTTGGGGGAAAGCTCAAAGGAGTCACTGCCTGTTCTTCCCCAGCTCACAGTTTAATTCTATGAAAGATGTCCTCTTTTTCCTGTTTTAGGCACTTTATTTTGCCTAAAATCAGACCTCTAGGAGATATATGCACACATTATAATTGAACTATGCTCACCAACTAACAGAGTAAAAAGGCATCAAATAGACAGAAAGCAGTTGCAGAACATTGGATGAAGGTAAATAATTTGGATAAAGTAACCAAGAATTCTTTAATACATACCCAAATCTCCATTACATATTTATGTTCCCCAAATGGATCCTTTTTAATTACGCACAGTTAATAACCCAATGAGAGGTAAGCTAGGAGACTGAATAGAGAGGGGCAAACTTTAGAGACAGGAAGACCAAGAATTCCAGTCCTGTCTCCAACCTGAGTAAGTGACTTAACTTCTTGATGCCTTGAAAGACTTAGGTCAGGAGTGTGCTGGTAAAAATGTCTAGGAATGTGTTCCAAAAAAAAAAAAATATATATATATATATATATATATATACACATACATATATATTGTAACAATTGGAATGACGCCACCTGCTGGAGACTTACTGTAGAAGAGTTCTGCCCATGAAGCGAAGGTCTTTGAGGGCAAGACCAGGAGTCTTTTCTTTGGCGTCAGGAAGTGACGCCGGCTAGTGGGAGGAGGAAGGGAGAGACTGGCACTCAGTCTCCGGCTCTTTCCTCTGGACTCTGATGGAGAGCGGAGCTAGAAATGTGCTCTCCCTTTAATAGATAGGAATCTAGGCCTTTCTCTCTCTTTACCAAATTCTTATTCTCCTTAATAAATGCTTAAAAGTCTAACTCTTGCTAAAGCTTATAATTTATTGGTGACCACTCATTAGATATTTTAGACAGACTAGCTAGAATTTTAGCCCTGAACAATATTCAGGACAAACTTCATTTTAACCTGCATTATTAATATTTTCTCCCTCTTTAGGCAATACAAAAACCAATAAATCAAGCCTTCGTAGATTTTGCAAGCACAAACACTCACACTAAAAATGTTAACAATTGACTCTCCAATATGTCCCTGATTGCCTTGCACTTGTTGATCTGCAACATTAGACGGCATTTACTCACCAAGAGTTCCCTTTACCAGTGAAATTATGGGTCAAGTACAAAAACAAAAACAAAAACCCTTCCAGATGAAAACTACAGCAAAGGTAAACAAATATCTAGTGGCATGATGTGGTCAGAAGAACACGGGCTGAAAATCAGACTAGGTGAGTTCTTGGGCCAGTTCTGGCATTAACTACCAACGAGAACCTAAATTATTTATGATGTTTCCTCAGCTGTAAAATGAAGTTGGAATGTGTGATCTCCAAGGTCTCTTGCAGCATTAGAATAAAGAAGTCACAGAATTTTAGTCATAATGGGCCTTGTAGCTTATGATCTTCTTAACTTAGATAATTATTTTCCAAGTGTTACTTAAAAAAAATGAAAGTATTAACTTCATTTGAGGGGAAGGGAAAAGGGAAGGGAACAGGCATCAAATATTATTGACTACATGCTACTTACAATGCTAAGCACTTTACAAATATTATATCATTTGATCCTCACAATAACTCTGTGAAGTCAGTTCTGTAATTATCCCCATTTTTACAATTGAAGAAACTGAGGGAAACAGAGGTTAAGTAATTCGTCCAGAGTCACACAGCTTGTAAGTGTCTGGGGCTCGATTTGTATTCAGGTCGTTTTGCCTGCAGGCCCAACGGTACCTCTGAACCATCTAGCTGTCTGAGAACATACAAATACATTAAGGACACGAAGTGTGAATATGAGCATACTTTGGGAGCAGTATTTGCAACATCAGCTCTGCTAAGGGTTTTTTTATTTGTTTTTGGTTTTTTTCCCTGAAAGGCAGAGAAATCAGCCCTTGATGACTCGTGGTAAGAGTAAAGGTGCTAATGAACCTTGCCATCTACCTCAGGCCTTGGCTCACAGGCTGGGCTAGATTTCTCCTAGGCCCTTGCCATAGATTATAGCCTAATTTTACTCTAAACATCACAGAAGCTAGTCCTATGATTTGAGTGGTGCAGGGTCCTAAATCCTGAGCCATTAGCACAGCTTCTGAGTTCCCTAGAGCATAAAAGACCAGTCCCCAAGGAGTCACTGCCCTTCAGGCTTAAGGGATGTCCTATAGCTGTGTGGATCAACACACCTTTCTGAGCAGCCCTATTTCTGTATTAAGACCAGAGAGGTTATATCTACTTGGAAGGTATCTTTTTTCTGAGTATCCTTTCCATGCTATGGCTATGTAAGTTTCTTGTTAGTTAAGCTGTCTCATCTCATTCCAGTCCTGAACCCAAAGCACCAGGCTGTCCTGAGTCAGGCCTCACCTATGGTAAGCCAGTCGAAAGCAAGTGGCAGCTCCTGCAGCTTGTACCCTAGAAAGTCTGGAGGTCTCAATAGCCTCATATTTTGCTACAGTATTATTGCTATGATCACTGTTAAATGTTCAACTGAAGCCCTCCTGCCAGCCTACTTCACAGACTAAAGGTCTTTGCCCCAGCTGCCCCTGAAGAGATAAGTTTTGAAGCATGAGAAAGAAGCTTGTAACCTGAAACCTCTCAGACAGAAACAAATGTTAGCTTTTGTCCCCCACCCCTCCACCCTTACAATGTATTACTTTCTAGTTGCCTTTTTTTCCTACTACAAAGGGAAAGACACACACACACACACACACACACACACACACACACACACACACACACACACACACAACCTAGAGGTCTCTGTAACCCAGGGAATAATTCTGTATTTCATTTTTAATCACTCATAAAACAGGTCACTGCTACCATAAAAGCTTGAAGGATCTGCATCCCATGTAACATGGTAATCCTATCTGTATATTCAATGAACACAGCAAAAGTTTGAATTTGCCGGGCAAAAAGTTTGATTAAATGTCAGGTGGCTTAGAAATGAAATCAGTGCTTTGGGGAGAAAAAGAAAAAGACTTCAGTGACTGCCACTCAGACTTCCTTAGAAAGGACAATGGAAGCAGGAAGTGAATGATCAGGAAATATCTAAGTGGCTCCTTTGACTCTGTAGACCAGGAGGCAGCTCCCTGATCCTCCTAGGGCTTGCCATATTTACCTGCTTACGATTATGTAGCCCTCTGTTAACACTGATTTTCCATCAGTCCATCTTGGCTCCTCAGTCCTGATCCTCAGCAGTCTTAAGAGGACAAATTCTGCCGTAGTTTCCCTTCTAGTGAAGCACAGCCTTTCCTTCAGGCACTAGTGAGGTAGCTTTATAGAATCCTCTTTCTTTCCATGCTTCCGTTGGTTATGGGGTCAGTAATTTGGGACTATTAAAGTTTAAACTGGACTGCTGTAGAAATATTTTGACTGATGAGCTGGGCCTAAATTGGGGGGGCCTAATCTGACTGGGGTACTTAATCTGGGACTGTTTGGCTATCTGATTGCTATTAATTTAATATGGGCAGTTTAAAATTTCTTCACACTGCTCCCAAATTGATAAGCAAAAGATGAAGAAGCCTTTTAACTAAATAATCAAAGCAGAGTTTATTTATGAGATACAATTTAAAATTAAGAATACAGGAAAATAAAATGTACAACCTGACTGCGTTCCAGGAAGTCTCTTTCCACCTGCTGAGCCTGGAACTTTTTTAATACAATAAGGGTCCTTGCTGCCTTTTGCCTTAGGGTATGTTCCACTTTCACTGCTCAGCTCCTTTCACTAACTCCAAGCCCCTTGCACTTTGTTGATCCCTCTGTGTCTAACTTTCCTCTTCATACTGCCACCACTGAACCCCTGTGTTTCTCTTTTACCAACCTCTCCTTGCGTTCTCCTTGTGCTCCAGTGTCCTTCTGTTTTCTTAATCTTCGCTTTCTCCAACCTGTACCCTGTGCTGACCACTGCTGTGTTCTCTACTGCCTCCTTTTCTGTCTGCTCCATCAGCCTGCCCTCTGCCGTCCCTCTAATCTCGTCAGCCGGCCTCCCCCCTTTTGTGTCTCACTCTCCAGTTTATATATCTTACTTCTCTCCACTCAAACCTTGGGGCTTTTTGTGCCCCCACAAACACCAAGCTAATCCGCCAGCCACCCTAGGGCTGTGGTTGGGGGCGGGGCATGCTCGAGCCTCTCTGCATACCACACCTCTGCATGGGCAATGCCAGAGCCCGGCCTGGACAAGCATGGGATCTCTCGGATAGATCCGCTCAGGGTAGAGGGAGCTGGGGCTCCCTCCCCCCAGCTGTCTGACCTGGCATCTTGTACAGCCCACAGGGCTTTCTGGCTCAGCTGAAGAAGAGGGGGAGGAGCACCAGCCATTCACACAGAAAAGACCCTGAGGGCCTAAGGCTTTTTAATCTCAGCCCAAAAGTAGGGTCCCCAAATCAAAATAAATTTCCACACTGCTAAAGTCAAGGACAGACACACCTTGAGAAGCAAGAGAGAGAAGCCTATGAGGCGTGGCTACTGACTGATAGGCACCAAGGGGACAGAGATAGTTCCAGCTACCCTTCACCTGACTTTTCCCAAACCACCCCCAATAAGGGACATTCCACCTTCAGGTGATCAGCCCCATCTACCATCTATAAAAGCTTTGACTTTCTCCTGTGCGATGAGATAGGTATCTCAGAGAATCTCTGAACTATCTCCCCTGGAGACTTCTATTGAGGTCTCCTTTCTCTAGCACTTAAATGAAAGATTATTTTATTCTAATTGGATTTGTGTGTGAGAGGGTGTAATTATTATTTTTTTTTTTTGATGAGGCAATTGGAGTTAAGTGACTTGCCCAGGGCCATATAGCTAGTGAGTGTCAAGAGTCTGAGGCTGGATTTGAACTCAGGTCCTCCTGAATCCAGAGCTGGTGCCACTGTGCCACCTAGCAACTGTGAGATTTAAAATTGTATACTAGAGCATTAATCTCCCCTTTTAACTGTTTCCCTTATTTATCTCCCAGACTAGTAAATGGAAGAAGCCTCTGGTCTCTAGTTTGAGCTTTTATTGTTTGGAAATTACAAGGTGATGTTGATTAGAGGGATAGGAAAGTAGAAATATAAAACAAATAGTCTTCAGTCTAAGCTTAGTCTATATTCTGTATAAAACTCACCAAAAGCCCAAGGCCACCTTTGGGGGGGAGAGCCACATCAAGCACGTGCTGCTACAGCGCGCCAGGCCGAGTTGAACTCCAGTCAGCCTCTGTGTGTGCAGCGCAGCCAGTGAACAAGGAGAGCTGAAAAGAGAGATGCCACTTCCATTCTCTCCTTGCCTTTTAAGCTCGCACCCTGGAAGTGGAGTGCTTAGCAGCCGGACTGGCGTGCGTAGCCCATGCACGGCCGTCGGTCTCCTCCCCAAAAGGGTGGTCCTTTAAAAATTGGCGTCTTTCCATATTTACTAACTGACTGTTAAAAACTTTTTACTACACTGCCCCAGAGGGTGTAATTCTTTAAAGAGGAGTACCTAAGGACCCACACACCACCAATTTCCCCCATGACACATTCAAGCTTTAAGTCATGGATAAGACTCCTGGAATTTGGAGGATAAAGATAGGTATCCTTCCCCCAGTGTTCTGATTCCCAGACAACTCACCAAGTAACCTATCTATAAAAACATGCAGAAATGAAGTAAACACATTTTTAATGAGTGCTTATTCTATATACATACTGGGGAAAACAAGAAAAACAAAGAAATCCCAATTCTTTTCCCTAAGGAGCTTATGCAGTAATTCAGAAGAGCAGCCACACATATGCAAAACAGTTAGAAAACAATTTTAGACAATATATAACTTTGCTCACAAGTCAAGAGACCTGGATCAAAGTCCTGGCTGTGGCTCTAAGTCATAGTAGTGATCTTGGGCAAAGCATTTCAACTTTTTGAGCCTTGATTTTCTGACCTATAAAATGAAGGGATTGGAGACTGAATGATCTGCACAGTCTCTTTCAGCATTAATATGCTATGATATTAAATGATAAATTGTATGACTGTTGATCAGTCTACTACTATTTATTTTATTGAGTTTTAAATTATATTTTATTTTTTCATGTGGGGGGCAATGAGGGTTAAGTGACTTGCCCAGGGTCACACAGCTAGTAAGTGTCAAGTGTCTGAGGCCAGATTTGAACTCAGGTCCTCCTGAATCCAGGTCTGGTGCTTTATCCACTGTGTCACTTAGCTGATCCTCTACTAATATTTATTAAGCCCCTATTGTATGCCAAGCACTGTGCTAAATTCTGGGAAAAGAAAGAAAAGCAAAATATAGTCCCAGCTCTCAATGAGCTCATAGTCAAATGGAGGAGACATCCTGTAAATAAGTAAATAATAACAAACAAGATAAACATGAGATGAATTGGGAGTAATATCTGAGGGAAGGCATTAAGAATAAGGAGAACCAGGAAAGGTTTCTTGGAGAAGGTCAGACTTTAGGTGACTCTAGAAGGAAGCCAGGGGAGCTAGGAAGCATGCTGGAAGTCTTGTGTGAAGAATAGCAGAGAGTCCAGTGTCAGTTAATGAGAGTACACAGGAGGGAGTAGGGTGTAAAGAAACTAGAAAGGGTGGAAAATCCAGGTGGTGAATGGCTTTATTTGTTTGTTTTTTCGGGTTTTTTTTGGGGGGCAATGACTTGCCCAGAGTCACACAGCTAGCGAGTGTCAAGTGTCTGAGGCCCAATTTGAACTCATGTCCTCCTGAATCCAAAGCCTGTGCTTTATCCACTGGGCCACCTAGCTGCTCCTTGAATGGCTTTAAAACCAAACAGAGGATCTTATATTTGATCCTGGAGGTAATAGGGAACCACTGGTGGTTTTTGTGGAGAGGGTAATATGAACAGACCTGTATTTTAGGGAGCTTTGTTTGATAGCTGAGCGGAGGATGGATTAAAGTGGGAAGAGACTTGAGACAGAGAGACCAACCAGCAAGCCATTGCAATACTCAAGGCATGAAATGTTGAGGGCCTACAGTGGGATGGAAGCAGCATAGGAGGATAGGAGAGGGATGTTGTTTAGGTAAAAACAACAGGATTTGTCAACTGCTTGAATGTGGAGGGTAAGAGAATAAGAATTAGAGGATGATATATATGTTATAAACCTGGGTGACTGGGAACATGGTGGTGCCCTCAAAGTAAGGGAATGATTATGAAGAGTGGAGTTTTTTAGAGGAAAGTTGAGTTCAGTTTTGAAAGTACTGAGTTTAAGATGCCTATGGGACATCTATTTCAAGATTGTCCAGTACACAGTAGGAGCTGGGAGACTGGAGGTCAGGAGAGAGATAAGGGCTAGAAAAATAGATCTGAGAGACTTTTCAGGCTAGAAATGCTATAATGTTCATATTTGTCAAGGATGCTAACATACCCTCTATCTGTTGACAAACACTTTGGAGAATCATTTTAGTCAGGGGGCACTTGGAGATTTGTACCCTACTAAACAATACAAATCTTGCTGAAGTGAGAGAGAAGGCAATTCATGGAGAACTCACACATGTGGACTTTCAGGAGAAATTTCTAGTCTAGTAGTACAAACATACAAATCAGGCAGAAATGGTTCCCATGTAGTGAAAATAGAATTCTTAACAATAATTCTTGTCTTAGTCATTATTCATTCTGCCTTGGTCTTGGGTCCTAAGGGGCTGATTAGGCAACATGAAATTAATGATTTAAAGTTCATGCATAACTTTTAGTCATTGGGACCTGCAAAAGGAATAGACTAAATAAACTAAGACCCATTTGGGGGGGAATCTTATAAAAACTAATATCAAGAAGAGAGGACAACTCTTCAGATTGGATGAACAGTTTATTCTGGTTCAGGCTGTTGTTATTGACCTAGGTGCATTGCTATGGGTGGGGACCTGGAAAGCTGCACCTGTATTTCCTTGCTAAACATTTATTTACATATTTTCTTGAGTATTTATATTTAGTAAAATAATTTTTAAAATGTCTCATTTGACTCCATTTCCCCAGATTTGGAAGTTACATTTGGGTTCAGTGTTTACATAACCAAAGATAAATCTAAAAAATATGAGATACATGTTTATTCCTGGGGGAATAAAGGTGAAAATGGATTATCAGGTAATATATGATTAGGCCCAGTGGGCCCTGAAATGCATCAATCAGAGGGAAAGTCTTGCAAAGATTTCAGATTGAATCGTATCAGATTCCATCTTACTAGATTCAATCCAGTGCCAAGATCTTTTTGGATCCTGATTTTGCTATCCAGTGGATTAATTATTTCTCCTAACTTTATATCATTTGCAAATTTGTTCATCTTTTTTTTTTTTTTTGGTGGGGCCATGAGAGTTAAGTGACTTGTCTAGGGTCACACAGCTAGTAAGTGTCAAGTATCTGAGGAGACCGGATTTGAACTCAGGTCCTCCTGAATCCAGGGTCAGTGCTTTATCCACTGCGCCACCTAGCTGCCTCATTATTTGCAAATTTGAAAAATATGCTATCAATTCCTTTATTCAAGTTAATGCCAAATAGTTTAAATAGTAAGGGATTAGAGACAATTGTCTGAGGCTCTACTCTATAGACATCCTTCCAAGTTGATAAAAATTCATTAAAGACTTTGCTTCTAATTCTGGAACTGGTTCCAAATCAACCTCATTCTACTATTGTGTAGTTCTTATTTCTCTGTCTAGTCCTCCTGTAGGATATCCCAAGAGATTTTTTCAAATGCTTTCCTGAGACCTAAATTGACTATTTCTACAGCATCTCTCCTACTTTCAGTCTTTTAACCCCCCCCCCAAAATGGGCTGACTTTATTCTAGCATAAACTAATAAATGAAACCTGTATTGGGTTTAAGTGATCACTAATCTTTTCAGATTCACTCTAATCATGCTTTTGATCATAAATTCTAGAAATTCCCAGGAATTCAAGCAATAGTTTGTAGGCTTCACTTTTTCCCTCTTACAAAAATCTGAAAATTTGCCTTTCTCTAGTCCATTTTCTATTCCTCATGGTCTTTCTAGTAATCTAGCTGCCATTTAGCTAAGATATCTTAGGATGTAGTTCAACTAGGCCCAGAAATTTAAACTCATCAAGAGAAACAAGTTATTCTCCTTAATTATGTTGAGATTCCTCTTAACTAAAAAATTTAAGTGTATTATTTAATAATAATAGCTAACTTCATATGACACCAACTATATGCTAGGTAGGGTCTTTGCTGAGCACTTTACAAATATTGTTACTTGATTTTCACACCATTACTAGGAGATAAATCTATGGTTTTCCTCATTTGACAGAGATGAAGAAACTGAGTCGAATAGAGGGTTGAATAACCTGCTCAGGTTCACAGAGCTAGTATGCTTCTGAAACCAAATTTGAACGCAGGTTTTCCTGATCTCTTTATTCACTGAGGCACCTAGCTGCCTAATATTTATATAGTGATTGAATGTGATTTGACTGCTTATCTCACAACAATTTTGTGAGTCAGTTGTGCAAACATTATTATATTTATTTTACATATGAGGGCAATTGAGACTCAAAAATCATGTGACTTGTCTGTGGTAACACAACTTAGAAATGTGTATTCAATTTAATTTTAAAAATGCATTATAGGGGGCAGCTAGGTGGCACAGTGGATAAAGCACCGGCCCTGGATTCAGGAGTACCTGAGTTCAAATCCGGCCTCAGACACTTAACACTTAACTAGCTGTGTGACCCTGGGCAAGTCACTTAACCCCCCACTGCCCCGCAAAAAAAAAAAAAAGCAAACAAAAAAAAAACCCCAAACATTATAGGGAGCAGTTAGGTAGTGCAGTGGATAGAGCACCGGCCCTGGATTCAGGAGGACCTGAGTTCAAATTCAGTCTCAGACCCTTGACACTTACTAGCTGTGTGACCCTGGGCAAGTAACTGCAATTGCCTCACCAAAAAGCCCCCCAAAACCCAAAAACCAAAAACAACATTATGCGTCAACTATATGCAATGCACTCTGGTTGGTAGTGAACATAAAGGGAAAGAAAAAAAGCATGAACAGTATTCATGCTCAAGGATCTTCAGTTTTATTAAGAACAGGGATTGTGGGGAGGTGGATGGGAATATATAACATTTAAAATTATGCGAGATAATAAGAAGAGGGAAAAGTTCTAACAAGGGGCAGGGGCAGGAAGTACCCTAAGTAGGAGGAGGTCCATAAGTGGAGTCCTAAAGGAAGCATATAGAATGAAGAGGTAGAAATGAGAAATGAGCAAGGCAAGGGGAGAAAAAGATGCTTAGTAAATATGGAGAGGCCTGATGGAGTTTTGACCTAGGAGAATGAGAATAGGAATAGAATAGAAATACATAGAACCTATATTATAGAGGACTTTACATTCCAAGTCAAGGAAGTTGGATTTTTAGCCTAGAAAAAATAGGGAGCTGGGGCAGGTTTTTTATTTTATTTTATTTATTTATTTATTTATTTATTTATTTATTTATTTATTTGTTTGTTTGTTTGTTTGTTTGTTTGTTTGTTTGTTTGTTTGTTTGTTTGTTTGTTTATTTATTTATTTATATATATTTTTTGGTGAGGCAATTGGGGTTAAGTGACTTGCCCAGGGTCACACAGCTAGTAAGTGTCAAGTGTCTGAGGCCGGATTTGAACTCAGGTCCTCCTGAATCCAGGGCTAGTGCTCTATCTGCTGTGCCACCTAGCTGTCCCAGGGGCAGGTTTTTGAACAGAGGAATGATATGATAAGATTGTGCTTGATAGGTCTTCATTTGGCAGTTATGTAGTGAACACATTTGAAAGGGGGAAAGATGTGAGACAAAGAGATCAATTAGGAAAGTACTACAATAGTATAAGCAAGAGGCAATGAGGGCTTGAACAAGAGGTGTTGTGAAAGTAGACTAGACATATTTGGCAACTGAGTGGATATGTGAGATGTAGGGAAGTAGAGGAGTCAAGAATGAATCCAAGATTGCAAAGTTAGGTAACTAGAAAGAAGGAGGTCACTCAACAGATAATGGGAAGCATGGAATAAAGGTTTGTTGGAATGGGGTAGAGATAATGAGTTTCATTTGGGCCATGAGAAACTTGAGATAGTAATGGCACTCTCAGGAAGAGTAGTATAAGAGTTAATTGGTGATAGAGGACTGAAGTTATGATATGACAAGAGTTCCTGGAGTTTTCTCAAATTCTTGATGAGGGAAAAATAATAAAACTCAGGAAGTTAATAAATTTCACTTCTTAAACTAATCATCAGCCAATTGAAGAATAATTTTAAAACTCTATTGTTGATACTGTTCGATGAAGAACTGTGAATGACTTAATCATACTCAGCAATACAACAATCCAAGACAATCCCAAAGGACTAATGATGAAACATACTATCCACCTCCAGAGAAACAACTGATATTGATTGAACATATTGAAGCATGCTATTTTTCACTTTCTTTTTTCTTTTATTTGAGTTTTCTTTTACAAAATGACTAATATGGAAATGTTTTACATAAGTGAACATTTATAACTCATACAGATTGCTTACTGCCTCAGGGAGTAGAGAAAGGAAGGCTGGAAGGAGAGATAGAATTTGGAACTCAAAACTTTAAATAAAATATGTATTAAAAATAAAATAAAATACATTTTGGCTAAATTTCCACTTCAAAAAACAACTCTACGGCTGGATTAAAAAATATATATTGCAAGTAAAACTGAAATAATCATATCCACAAAGTAATAAGGGTTTGGTATTATAATTAAGATTTACTTTCCTAAGATGTTTTTAGATGTCTACATATCAACAATGCTGCATGTTTATATTCACTCAGAATATTTTGGTAAGAGTTAAAATTTTATTAGAAATATGATAAGGTCACATAAACTTATAGCACTTCCTACTTTTCCAAAAATTATTTTCCTGACACTGGGGAAATAAAAAAAATAGAACAAATATAAAAATCTGCGTACATTGTAAATTATATTACTTTCCTATGTCTTCTCAAAAACACTAAAATAACTATTGCAGATAGTGAAATGCTAAATAGTGCAGTAAAAACTGGAAAAATGGCACCATAAATTAGCTTGATGAAATATATCACCCACTCATCACAAATATGGGAATAAGCTTCTTGATGATAGTAATGATCACAAAGTAAAAACTGAATTAATGTTCAAATTAATTGATTGCATTTCAGAATATTTCCCATTTCCCTCAAAATAGAAAAAAAAATAGCTTTGCTGGATAGAGAAACACAAGTTCCCTGATGGCAAAATGAAAATAAATATGTACCAGGTAATAAATGTATGGAACACAAGTCCCTGGACTTTTCTCAAAATACAGATATCACTAAAGCCTCCAGTGAAGTTGACAGTAGTAAATATGATAGGATAGCACCTGACAGTTCAAACATAAAATGTTTGCCTATGAGATACTGATGAGAACTAAACCATAGTACCATACAAATATAAATATTTCCATGTTCCCAAGTTTTGAATATGAAACTCTTGCCCAAATCCTATTGGCCCATGATAGATATCTTCATTATTTTATAAGTTGTCATTAATTATTGCTTTTCTTCAAACAGTAGTATGCCTGGGCAAAGGGTACACTCAGGTTTATAAGCAGCACAAGTGCATGAAATTTGAAGGAAAAAAAATCTTCACCCTGCATTCAGACAGCAGTGTGAAGGATGGCATTCCCAAAGTCCTTTTGAGATTTGTCATTTCTCCCCTTTTGGATGGCAGTATCTTAGGGAATTAGCGTTTGGATTCAAATTTGCTGGTTCTCTGAAATGATTTACAGTGGTGATGTCAGCACATCTTGATGCTGATGCAGAGCCTTATTTATTCCTTCCTGTTCTCTGGAGAGTGGTAAATCCATCCTCTATCCCTAAGCTGTCATATGAGAAGAAAAGCATTGGTTCTGACGGCCACTAATCTTGTCACAATCAACAAAGTTTTCATCATCCTGATTCTCTACTCGCAGTGGACTTGAATGAGACTGCAATACAAAAGTGTACTTTCTATATCCTTTCTATCTTCTCCATCAGCTTATCTTTCTTTTCTCTGGACATTTCTTTAAAAGATGTCAGATGGGTATTACACCAAATTGAAAATACCTCTGTAAAACTTTTTCTTTTAATTTAATTTTATTATTTATTTTCCTTAAACAGGCTATTTGATCCATTTATTTAGTTTTCAGCAAGAGCCTACAATCCCCCAGGGTTTCTTCTTTCTCCAAATTCTTCCACTTTAGTTAACAGACTGAATATAAAAAAGAAGACCCAGCTCAATGTGATAGGAACAGCAATAAGATTGAAAGTTGCTTGCTCAAATGGCTCCATTAAATCCACCATTGCCCCTTTGATGGCCCATGATGGTTCATTTATTTCAGAAAAGAATACTACCAATGTCAATGTCATGTTCAATAATCTTGGGCACTCAATGCTTGGAAAAAAAAAAAGAGAAAAAAGAGAAAAAGAAATCTCCCAAACATTGAATGCTAAGCTTCAAAGCTTCAAATTATTTTTAGGAACACTATTCTCAGAATGAATAGAACAGAGGTATTCTTTCTGTCTTTTTAGGCCTTTTATAAAAGCACTAGATAGAAACCTTTTTTTTTTTTTTAAAGATCCCAGAGACAAGTATCTTCTATTTATTCACAGCACAGGTAGCTTTTTACGGAGGATTCTTGGAAATTTCAACACCAGTCCAAAAAAGTTTTGACACACATATATACATATAATATATAATATTCATAAATACATAAAATATTTCATAAAAAATGAAAAAGGCTTCAACAATTATATAAATGAAAACTGTTTCAACAATTATATAAATAGAAAATATTTAAACAATTGTACACATATAATTGTTGAAACCTTTTTATTTTTATTTTATTTTTGCTAAAAATGTTTCAGTAATTATATATATATATATTATATATATATATGTATATATATATACATAGTTAAAACATTTTTCATTTTATTTTTGGTTTTGTTTTTGGTTTTTGCGGGGCAATGGGGGTTGAGTGACCAGTGTCACGCAGTTGGTAAGTGTCAAGTGTCCGAGGCCGGATTTTGAACTCAGGTCCCCCTGAATCCAGGGCCGGTGCTTTTTTTTTTTTTTTTCCAGAAGTCAAAGAGCTTTATTCCAATGTAGCAAACTTTGGAGAGCAGAGGTGGGGGCTGGCATTTAATCTTCCTCCTCGTCATCGCTGGTGCTGGCCCCTCCCTGGCCCTTCTTGGCATTCTTCCTCTTGACCCTGCCTGCCTGGACCCCTCCATAGGGTGAGCACAGTGAGAAGTCAATGTGCTTCTGGGAGTACAGTCGCACTATGAAGGAGGGGATGTTCACCACCTGCTTCCGGACCCTGATGTGCCTCTGGCGGATAAGCACCGCGCGTGGTGGATGGACTTGGCCAGGCCCAGCTTGAAAAACTGTGCCTGCAGGCGCCGCTCCAGGAAGTTCTCGATCTTAAGGCCCAGGATGTAATCCAGCTTCATCTTGCCCTCGTCCAGGACGCCGATGCGCACCAGCCTCCGGAGCAGGGCATTGCCTTCGCGCGGCCTTGCGGAACCTTGGCCAGCGTGAACTTGACCCGCCACATCTCGAGCTTGTTGCTTCAGCTCCTGGTCCAACCGCGACTGCTCGAAGGGCCGCCGCGGCGTCACGTATGTCTTGCGACACACCCAGCTCCTGGTGACCTGCATCTTGGCCTAGCGGGGCGGTCTGGCTCGCGCCTCCCAACACGTTTCAGAACCGACCGGAAAAGCCAGGGCCGGTGCTTTATACACTGCACCACCTAGCTACCCCATCATTTTATTTTTCAATAAAATAGATACAATGCATATGCACAGTATTTATATTACATGCATTCAACCAGAGATGAACTCCATGGAGCATGTGTGTGGATAAGCCTACAAGGGCCTGACTACAGAGCATGAGTTCTAGTTCCCCAGGGAACTCTTAATACTGAAATGTTGAAAATACTTCCTGCTTTGGGGCCTTGAACAACTTGTGTGGTTCCTTGGAACCCTATCCCTTGATTGCTGAAGGTGGGAGGGGAAGCCATAGCAGAGAGGAACATCTATTGATACAAGACGAGTGACCCACACAGTGATTCTCTCTCTTCCTTCACCTTCCCAGGTGGACTCATGTAACCCTCAAACTGCCACAGTGTTGTGGTGTCTCTGTTCCCATTAGAAATATGGCTCCTGCTTCCATTTGGTAGTTAAATTATGGGAACCACTAACTTGCATGACTGACTGTCTTTTCTGCTTTATCTTTTCCTGTTCACAAGTGACTAAATAAATATTCTGGGTTGGTCATGTCCAGACTTGGAGGGAGTTCTGTGAATTCAAGACATCAGGATATCCTGAGTCCTAAGGATCAGTTGCATTGTAGGAATTGCCCTCTATATACACTACAACAATTCTTGGAGGAGAATGTGACCTCTAATAGAAGAATGAGGCCAAGACTTGTCCTGCCTTGTCAGAAGATAGAAATGTGGATGGGATTATTTGGATACTGAAGAGCTTAGGTGAACTATAAATGCCTATTCAGTAGTCTCAAACAATAGAAAGTCTTGTTGGAAAGGGAGAAAGAGACAAAGAAAGGGACACAAAGACAAAACAGAGGCAGAGAGAGGAATTTGAGGCCACTTCATGTATGACCTTGGCCAGTCCATCCCTCCTTGGGCAGCCTGATGGGGTTCATTACTATTGTTGTTGGCCTTGAACATTGGTTCAGCTAAGCACTATTGCAGCTCAGAACTTCAGAGCTCAAGCAATCCACCATTCTTATCCTACTTACAAACAAGGGTTACAGGACTGCCATGGCATCATCACCCCCAATATTTTCACCTCAAAGAACTTGTATGATTAGTGTTAACATCCCCAAACTAAACATCCTAATTATTTAATGACCCTGCAGGGCTTGCTTATGAATATTTTGTGCTTTAAACATCTCATTCGAGGTGGAGGAAACAAATAACTGTACACAAATAACTTCTCTAGGAGGAACCCTGTTAATACTATTTAGGAGAGACCAGAGATTTGAGCTATAGCCAAGCCTTATTGAATAGATTTTCTCCAGGTCTCTCATAAGGGGTATGATAAGCCAGTGGGTATAAGAACAAAGGTTGAGTCTATCTAGTATAAAATAATTTTTATTTCTTCCACCATAGAAGAAATGTTTAAGATACAAAACACTCCTAAGAACACACTGACAAACACTTTGAATATGATACAATAACCCATCACTCCTATTATGTTCTCCTGGGAATTAGGAGAAGATCCTGAAAGACTTGTGGAACTACTGAATTTAATTTCACCTCAGTCTGTACTAGCTGGATAGCAGCTGAACACTCATATCTTTTGGCCTGCTACATCATGGCTTCGATGTTTAGGACCCAGGATGATCTTCTGTTTTGTCACACTACACAGAGAAGCAGTTGTTTCTTCACCTGGATTTCTGTATAGACTAGAAAAAGCCTCATCCACCAGATGGATTGTCTGAGTAGAAGCCAAAAAACATGAACAGCCAAACTGAGGGGGAAAAAAAAAAGATTTATTAGCAATTGTCTGAGGAAAAGCGCTCATTGACAAGAATTTGAGCTTCACATACAAATTTGTTTTGTGTGTTTTTTAAATCTTTTTAGGGTTGTTTCAGGTACAGATCCTATCATTATTCCATAGCAATTTTGGAATGATTTTCACAGGAAAGAGGAGTAGAGAAGAGATCTATATGTAAAACTTTCCACAGGAGAGAGAGTAGAGAAAATAGGGAGTCTGCAAATGCAAAAAGAGGGGTGAGAGTACTGAGACAATATCTGCCATGCATCTGGCAGGGTTTGTTATCAGAATGAGGAGATGTTTCCTGTTCAAAGGCAGGAAAGAAGAGTCACCTTGTGATCAAATACTTTTATTTTATTTTATTTTATTTTTTCGGGGCAATGGGGGTTAAGTGACTTGCCCAGGTTCACACAGCTAGTAAGTGTCAAGTGTCTGAGGCTGGATTTGAACTCAGGTCCTCCTGAATCCAGGGCCGGTGCTCTATCCACTGTGCCACCTAGCTGCCCCGTGATCAAATACTTTTACAATTGTTAAAGAATTCCATTTGATGTAAGACAGCAGGATTGAAATAGCTATTGAGGCCACACTGTTGGTGTTGCTTCTCCAAGGACAAGGAATAGGTTTTCTACAACAGTGGATTTGACTTTCTGCTTTACTGTGTCCTTTCATAGTTTCTTGTATTTTATTCCTCATTCTCAGTGAAGCTACAAAAAGTACCTTCCCTGCCAGTCACCACCTGGTTATCTGAACACATGACATATCCATAAGGACTAAAAACATCTATTTGGTCCCCTGTGCTCAGAGAAAGCAATCCAAAGCAGAAGAGGAAGCTGAGGACTTGAGATTCTATCTCAGGTTCACCTAGGAAAGCATATGCCATGTAATCAAAGCTGGCATATCTGCTGCTATGGAGGGGTAGGCGTGAGAAATCCCCTTCCCCCCTTGTTGGAAGTCCAGAGGTGAAGCTGGAGTCCCACGTGACATGGTAAAAAGAATGGGACAGAGTAAGACTGAGACTTTTTCCCCTTCTTTTTAAAAAAATCTACTGAGGACCGAGGGTGTCCCCAGGAGTTGCAGGTCACTTAAGTC
The DNA here is from genome assembly GCF_019393635.1 of Dromiciops gliroides. Lineage (NCBI taxonomy): Eukaryota > Metazoa > Chordata > Mammalia > Microbiotheria > Microbiotheriidae > Dromiciops > Dromiciops gliroides. The sequence continues at coordinate 206,581,845 of NC_057863.1, forward strand.
TTTTATCAAAGAGGCCTTCCCATGAGGGACACTTCCATTATGGAGAGCAGGTGGTTCCTCTAATTACTCTGCTAAGATAGATAGATAGATAGATAGATAGATAGATAGATAGATAGATAGATAGATAGATAGAAAGAAAGAAAGAAATGTTCGTATGTTTATGTGTATGTTTATGAGTACATGTATGTGTATGTGTATATGTATATATACATATATGTATATATACATATATGTGTATATATAAATGCATGTTATATAAAATTTATATAAACATAGATGTCTACATATACATATAAATTTACATATATATATATATGTATATATGTGTGTGTGTATCTAATTTACTTTTTTTAAAACTCATTGTGCTTCTTTCCCCTGTAGAAGTTAATATCCTTTAGGTGAGTGGATTTCTAAAATTTTATTTGCATTTCCCGTGTCTACCAGAGTTCCTGGCACATGCACAGTAGGTACTTAGTGTATACTCCCTAGTTGACTAATTGGTTGAAATGGCCTTGGATACTCTAGAATCTAGAACAATGATGTCAAAGTCAAAGAGACCATCTCTGTGGGCTGCATATTGACTTACCCCCCCAAAATTAACATTATCTGTGTTGTATTGTATTTTTAGTACTCTTGTTAGGCATACCCGAATTACATTTTAACCTGCTTCTTGTTGGCACTCAGTTTTGCAGTGCAGCAGTGTTTAGTGCATTTAAACTTTAAAATATGAGGAAGTCCATTGCCTGGTGATTCTAGATAAGATGGAAAAATTAGATTTGTCTGGGCAAACTTTATTATAACAATTCTTCCAGTCTATTTTTCCACAGGTTCATACAACCCTAACTATAATTCCCTGTTAAATAACTGAGAAAAACAAGATGGCTCCTTGTATGTTCTCATTTGTACTTCATTGACACATTTCCTTGACATTTCTTCTTTAATTTATAATCAGTTAATCTTTAACTCATGGGAGGTCTGAAATTCTATATTCCAGTTGATTTATATGTATTTCCTGTAAGCTGAAGGCTACAGGATGGAGTCAATCACCTGTGGTGTCTATGGATGTTATAGCAACCATGTGCACTCCCAATTTCTTATTAGGAAGGGGGTGAAATGAAGGTAAGACATTTATGTGCCATTTCTTAGGTTATGGACATGATTCTTTGAGCACTTGGCTGTTTGCTTCAAGATGGTGACTAAAAGCCAAACCAAAGTGTCTTTCCCCACCTCGACTCTTTTAAAAATCTTTGTGGGTTTCATCAGGCTTTAAGGGACAGAAAAAAATATTTTAACCTCCCTAATGTAAGGAAATACTACTACTGGTTCAATACAGATAGCATGCCTCCACTTTCACCTGAAAATACAATACTTTTGACACTCTGCCACAACATCTGGCAGGGTTGAAATTTCATGATTTTTTAAAAATTTCTTCCAAACAGATAATACTACTTGTGCTATAAAATCAGCCATGAGAAAACATTACTGTCCATCACAAAGGTGAGAGTTTCTTCTAGGAAATGCAAAACCTGGTGTAGTGGAGTAGTAAGAGCTGAGAATATGGATTTATGGACCATTTACCTTTTGACAACTTATTTGGGACAAAAGAATAAAAAAAGAAGAAAAGCTCAGAAAGAGTCATACATGGGACATTATCTTTGAAGTGGGAATTTATTTCATTGTTTTAATGTCCAGGTTTCCATTTGTCATGAAACTTTAAAATTAAACGTCTCCTGTATGCACATTTTAATTTAATAAGAAGGATCATAATTTATCATTTGGTTCAGATTTATTATTGTAAAAAGCTCCGGCTGATGTCATGGTGAAGTCTCTGCATGGAATGAGGGCAGATGGGAGGCAGAAATGATTCACTTTTCCATGAATATTAACAACAAAAAAAAAGATACCAACTATTCCTCACATTCCTCATTCTCTTCAGACCTAGCTGGGCCAATATCCTTCAGCCATTCCAGACTTTATCCTGTTAAAGCAGACTTGATCTCTTTCAAGTAGAATCAGCTTTTTTCATAAACAGAGAAGATAGTTTCATCTATGGAGTGATTTGAGGGGTACTGAGGAAAGACTCTTTTCACCCAAAATATTAGGGTTAAGGCAGTGCATACTGTAGGCTCTATGGTAAAAATGCAAAAGTTGTCTAGGAGAAATAACACATTAAGCCATTATCAATTATTAATGTCTCACCTCAAATTAGTTTATCAGATTTCCTTTGAGGAAGAAACCTAGATTTGGCAGGGGTGGGGTGGGGTGGGGTGGGGAGGGTAATATCTTTCTTTTTTTGCATTATTTGAAATAGTTTGAAAACGAATGTCTTAATGTATTCAAAAATATACTGCTATAGTTTCCAAACTCCTAAGCTATGGAAATGGAGATCACTTAGTCTGAGAATCTGTCTTATACCACTGTAAAGTCAAGTGTATACTATTAAATAATATACATTTTGGGTGACTAGGGAGGTCACACTTTTTTTCTTATGTATTATTTGTCATTACCCCCTTTCAGCTTTCTGTGCAAACTATTTACATTGATGAATAGGGAAATGTGGAAATAAAACAAAATTTGTATAAGTATATACAAATTTAAAAGGCAAAGATAAACCCAAAAGTAGAATTATTTCTGTAGAATAATTCAGGGATCAGACTCACAGAAGAAGAATTAGGCATTCATATATTAGACATTTGTGGAGAAACTGTTGGCAAGACCATCACACTGATGCATTTCTGCTGAAGTTATGAAGTAGTCCAACTGATATGATTACAATTTGGAATTTTGCATGAAAAGTGAACAAACTATCCTTTTACTTTGGCCCAGTAACTTTAGAACAGCTGGTTGGTACAGTGGAGAGAGTGCTAGGCATCAAAAAGACTCATCTTCTTGAATTCAAATCTGGCCTCTGACTAGTTGTGTGGCCCTGGGAAAGTCACTTAACCCTGTTTCCCTCAGTTTCCTCATCTATAAAATGATTTGGAGAAGGAAATGGCAAACTGCTCCAGTGTCTGCCAAGAAAACTCCAAATGGGGCATGAAGAGTCAGACATGACTGAAATGATTGAACAGGTATATCAAAATATTCCCAACACTATTTTATTTTTCAAAGAACCACTGATTATGTATTATGTCCATTAATTATGAAAAATATGGCACATGAATATTGTATATTATTATTGCTAGTTAAGAAATTGTAAATTTGAGGAATTTTAAAAATTATGGAAAATCTGTCTGAACTACTACAAAAAGCGGGCCATAGAAAGATCATGGGATCTGAAGTTAAAGGACTTAGATTAAAAACTTGCCTCTGCTGCTTATAACCTATGCCTTTGGGCAGGTGACTTAAGCAATCTGAGCTGCCCTCAGTTTTCTAACCAAAAAATGAAGAAATTGGATTAGGTGGCCTCTGAGGTACCATCTAGATTCAGAACTATGATACTGTGAAATAAGCAGAACCAAGGCAATAATATAGACAATTGTCACAATAGTATAAATAAATCACTAAAGGAAAACTAAAATCTGACCCAGTTAAGGAACTTGAGAAGAGACCACTAATTTGGAAAAGAGGTAGGGAACTCTTAACAAAGATCACTATATACCGGAACAGATATGGTTTCCTTTGGGTTTTTTGTTTGTCTATTTAATGCCTTTTTTTGGCACAAGGAAAGATTCACTTTTTAAGGGTAAAGGGGTGGCTAAAGTTATATATAGACAAACTGCATCAGTTACTTATGAAATAACAATGAATACTTAAGAATGGGGGAAACAAACAGCTAAATAAAGGGAATTTTTGATGAAAAATAAAGATAACTCAGAAGGAAGGAGAGATGGAAAGTAAGAAAAACAAATGAGATGAAGTGATTGGAACCTGGAACTGACATAATTCCTAAAAGGCCTGAACTGATTATGGAGACAATTCCCTGTAGGAAACATGACCTGTGGGATGCAAAGTGACAATCATTTAAATTTTAGTGTTTTTCAGAAGGTAAAAACATACATAACTTTAAAAATATGAAAAGGTAAGTCTTTAGAAGACATTTCAGTGATTGTGATTGGTTTTGGCATTTAGGGGGATTTATAGAGTATACAATTCAAAATGTTTACGAGGTTAATCTTAGGTACATTATTACATTATGCAGTATGCTCTAATTTCCCTACTAGTATGACATTGTTACTATGAAGGGCCATTTGTGAAGTGGATCTGCCATAACTATTTGAAATTTGGCTGAAAGTGGTTGTCTTTCAGTTAAATAATCCACAAGTGGAAAGGGATGATTCAATTGCAAAGTGGAAAAAAATCTCCCCTGCAAAAATTCATTAGAAGCATGTTTGAGTTAATGGTGAAAATGGCACCCAAGTTGTGCCATTGTGGTATGGACGTTTTCAGGAAGAAAAATAAAATCACTGGTAAAAGTCTGCTAAGATGCCATCTACATTTAAAGACTATAGCAGGTCAAAAGTGTTAGAAGTTCATACAAGTTTTTCCAGGCCTTTCTGAAATTATCCTCCTTGTTATTTAGTAAAAGTCTATTATGATTTGCCTGATAGCATGAGGGAAGTGGTTGAAAAATGATCCATTGTAATTTGGAACAATGTTGAATAAGCAGAACTGAAGTGTCAGGGTCTAGCAGAAGCCAGATTAAACATGGAGATGTACCCATTCCATACCTCATTCATTCATTTTTGCCTAATTCATTGTGATGCTTTAAAAAAAAACAAAATTATTTAAAACACATTGAGATCTGTTTGCAAAAATATAATGTACCATATTAGATTTTTAAATTAGAAAAGTAATTAATAGTTTCTCAAGCAATTGACTTTATTTTTTAAAAATAGTCTTTAAAAATAAAGACAATGTAGAAGAATGAATATTTCTTATTGGAATAGCCAAGTACATAGTATTCAAAATTATGTATTCAGTACACTTCCATCAGCTTATCTCACATTTAATTAAGCCACATCTGATGGCTACAAATTCAGATTACCAAAAAAACTATGATGAAGCACAGCACAGGGCAGATACTGACAAGCTATGTGACTCTGGGGAAGTCCCTTAACTTTCATTGCTTCAGTTCCTCATCTGTAAACTGGGGCACACTGGAGGAGAAAAAGGCAAATCACTTCAGTATCTTTGCCAAGAAAAACCCACGGACAGGGGCAGCTAGGTGGCTCAGTGGATAGAGCACTGACCCTGGAGTCAGGAGTACCTGAGTTCAAATCCAGCCTCAGACACTTAACACTTACTAGCTGTGTGACCCTGGGCAAGTCACTTAACCCCAATTGCTTCACTAAAAAAAAATAAATTAAAAAAAAAACCCACGGACAAGTCCATGGGGTCACAAAGAATCAGACATGACTTAACAATGCACAAATTGCCATTCACTCATTTTTGAATCACATAGTGTAGTTCATTGAAGAAAATATCTGCAAAGTGAAAATGTATTTGCTAAAGATCCTTGGGTTGCATGTAGGCTTCCTGACTGTCATTCCCTGGTTCTTTGGCACTTTCAAACTAGAACCCACTACATTGACTGTGTGTGCAAACTTAGCTTACTTTATATACTGACTTGCCTTAGATACCGGACCATTCAGCTATCTACCTAGGTTATCTTGCTTTTAATCTGTCCCCTATATGAATTGTGCCACCCATCCCCACTTTTCTCCCTCCTCCTCAGCAAAAAATTCTCTTTCCCCTATATGTGCTATCTTTCCCTAGTAGAATGCATGCTCTGCAAATTTGGACTCTGTCTTTTTTTTTTTTTTTTTTGTGAAGCAATCGGGGTTAAGTGACTTGCCCAGTGTCACACAGCTAGTGAATGTCAAGTGTCTAAGGCTGGATTTGAACTCAGGTCCTCCTGAATCCAAGGCTAGTACTCTAAACACTGTGCCATCTAGCTGCCCCCTCAATCTTTTTTGTTTGTTTGTTTTTGTTTGTTTTTGCAGGCCTATGAGGTTTAAGTGACTTGCCCAGGGTCACACAGCTAGTAAGTGTCAAGTGCCTGAAGCCGGATTTGAACTCAGGTACTCCTGAATCCAGGGCCAGTGCTTTACCGCTGTGCCATCTAGCTGCCCCTCTATCTTTTTTTTAATTAATAAAGTATTTTATTTTTTTCCGTTACATGTAAAGATAGTTCTCAACTTTTGTTTATACAAGCTTTACAATTTCAGATTTTTCTCCCTCCCTCCCCTCCCTCCCTCCTCCCCTAGACAGCAGGTAATCTGATATAGGTTATATATAGATACACATAATAACATTAATACTATTTCTGCATTAGTCATGTTATAAGAGAAAAAATCAGAGCAATGATGAAAAACCTCAAAATAGAAAAAAACAACAGCATCAAAAACAAAAGAAATAGTATGGTTCATTCAGCATCTATACTCCACAGTTCTTTTTTTTTTTCTTGGATTTGGAGATCCTTTTCCATCACGAGTTCCCTGGAACTCTTCTGTGCCATTGCATTGGTAAGAAGAATAAAGTCCATCACAGTAGATCAACACTCAATGTTGATGATACTGTGTACAATGTTCTTCTGGTTCTGCTCATCTCACTCATCATCAGCTCACGCAAGACCCTCCAGGTTTCTCTGAACTCCTGCTCATCATTTCTTACAGCACAATAGTATTCCATTGTATTCATATACCACAACTTGTCCAGCCATTCCCCAATTGATGGGCACCCCCTCAACTTCCAATTCCTTGCCACCACGTAAAGAGCAGCTATAAATATTTTTGTACATGTGGGTCCCTTTCCCCTTTCCATGATTTCTTTAGGAAAAAGACCCCAAAGTGGTATTGCTGGCTCAAAGGGTATGCACAGCTTTATCGCCCTTTGGGCATAATTGCCCCTCTATCTTTTTTAAAAAATAAAAAAAAGTCTTTGTATTCCTGGAATTTAGCATAGTGCCTGGAACATGTTAATACTTTACATATTTTAAAAATTCAATTATTCATTCAGTCTTAAGTTTGGATGCATTCATGGTAGGAGAAATAGAACTTTAAGATGGAAACATTTCCTAAGGTTAATGATCAGTATTTTTTAAAAAGTCTAATTGAGCCATGGTTTGACTTCATGTTGTTCATTATGAGAAAGAGAGAGAGAGTGAGAGAAAGAGAGAGAGAGAGAGAGAGAGAGAGAGAGAGAGAGTGAGCATTTACTAAGTGGTTATGAACTGGTAGGCACTGTGCTAAGCACTGGGAATACAAATACAAACAAAGATGGTCTCTATCCTAAGTCAGTTTGCAATTTAATAAGGGGAAAAATGGGTAAAAGGTAGTCAAAAATCAGTGGGAGTGGGGGGGAGGATGCTACAATTAAAAATTCCAGAGAATCAGGAGCAGAGCCAGATTAGAAGTGATTATGTTTGGCTTTTCCAGTTGCTTAAATGGAGATTCAGGATCCCATTAATCATCAGAGGGAGCCTCAGGTGTAGAAGCATCTGTAGTTTGAGAAAACAGGTGGTACAGAGGTGTAAAAGTTCAGAGAATTTGGAAAGGAACAGAGTTAGAAATGAGCAAGAGTGGCCTGGGCACTTTTTTTTTTTTTTTTTTTTTTTTGCGGGGCAGTAGGGGTTAAGTGACTTGCCCAAGGTCACACAGCTAGTAAGTGTCAAGTGTCTGAGGCCAGATTTGAACTCAGGAACTCCTGAATCCAGGGCCGGTGCTTTATCCACTGCGCCACCTAGCCGCCCCCTGGGCACTTTTTACAATGGAAGTTCTGAACTAGAAGACTAAACCAGGAATCAAGAGACTTGAATTCTCCTCATTGCTTTGCCATTATCTAGACATACTATGTTATACAAGTTGTGTCACCTCTCTCAAACTCAGTTTCCACCCCTGTATAATTATGGATTTGGATAAGATGATCTCTAAGATCCCTTTCAGCTCTAAAACTCTGATTTAAGTCTTTTTCAGACCCCCAGGGTACATAGTGTTGGGCTAACTGTCAGTTGTTTTGTAACCTTTAATAGTTCATGACTTCTGAGTCATTACATTTGTACAGCTAATGTTGTGTCCTACGCTATTGATTTTCATTTCCTGCCTTGTAATAGATGGAACCAGGATGAGGACTATGCACTGTCATTGGGATCTTGGCAGAGAATCCAATGTAAAGTTTAAAAATACTGCATTCATGCTTTTGTGAAATGTCCATTGCTCACAGTTAATGGTCTGAGCCGTCCTGAACTAGCTGAGTGACTGACAAAAGGGTCAACTGTTTAAATACTGTGCTGTCTTTGGGCAATAAAGATGATGCCATTGACTTGATGTCAGTAGGGTCTGCACTTGGAGTTGTTGTTTTAGTACTGATGATGGGTTTAAACTAATCTATTCACCTTCCCATGCCCTATCTGACTTGTGATCAATAACATTTGAGACAGGGCAGGATTAGGGGTTAAGACTGTGGTTCTGGCACAAAATAAAGCCGACTGTGTGGCCTGTAATCTTAGCTTCATATACATCCTGTTCTAAACAACTGTAGTAACCAGCCACAGGCAATAATTAACTATTATGAATGACCATAAGCAAGTTCAGGACAAAGTTTAATTGGGTTACAATGAAATCTTCCTCTTTCCTCCCCCCCACCCCCGGAAAAGAAGGAAAATGATATTAATTGACATTTATATGATGCTTTTAATTATGCAAAGCATTTTATTTGCATTGTCTCACTCAAGGTTCCCAATTATTCTGTGAGTAAGATATTACCATTGTTAGTATCCCTATCTTACAAAAGAGGAAACTCAGTTACTCATTGACTTACCCAAGATCACACACCTGGTAAGTGTGCATAGTAGGATTTGAACCCATATCTTCTTGATGCTGAATACAGAACTATTTCAACTTTACCATGCTGCCTTTCAAAATCAGTGAAACCAATTTAGACACTGTATTTTGAGTGTCAATTCCATTCAGCTGCTTCTTGTATCCTTCTTTATAGTTTCAGACTGTGCATTAGGAAGAAGTTTTCTCAGACTTCTATGTGTCTGAATAGATCTCACAAATTCATCACTATGTACTATCTTGAAGGCTTTTATGAGTCCAGGATCTTTTTTATGAAAAGTATTGTTACACACCACAAATTATCCTGCCTTATCACCATGTTCAAAATATTTGAAATTTCATTTTCATTGAAAAAGATTTAATTCAGAAGCACTTCCTTTTATGTTAAATAATAGTTAACTACATGCACAACTATTTTATGTCTTGTACATTGAGAATTCTGAGGAAAAAACACATATTAAGTGATGCAAAAATAAAGAATTAAAAACCATTGGAATTGTAGACTTGTCACACTATTTGAAAGATAGCAATTTGAACTGATGTTACTTTTTAGAAAGCAATTCTATTCCTTCAATCCTTCAGTTGATACCTTAGAAAAAGACTGGACTAAGCAAATATCCCAGAGCTACTGAAGTCAGATGGTGTATAAGTATGACTTTTTCTAAACCACTAAGTAACATTGGCATTAAAGTTCCAAGGAATAATCTCCTCTGGTCGGCTTACTGTCTCATACTCCCTAAGGACGCACGGCTGGCTTTGATAGCTCATCCTTCATGTTGCATTGTTAGGCAGAAAATGAAAGAAAAAATATACTGACACTTCCCTGTAGAACTAGGAAATAAGAAAGAATATGCCAGGGAAAAAATCATACCCTTGTTCCAAAGTTGCTGTCACATACCAAGTGAATAGAGTAGGTCTTTATATAAAATTATGCTTGATCAGCAACAGAAAGGAATATGGTGGGACAAAGGCTAGACTTTGTAGGATGCTGAAGAAAAGTTCCCCATGGGGGCCCACTGTTCCCTGCAGGGCCACTCAGAATGAATTAGCACTTGGTAATCTGGTGACAAATGTTACTGGAATCAATCATTTGAAGGACATTTCTTGTAAAGCTAGGGCATCTCCAGTTCAGCAGCTAGAAATCAGTGAGCTCCAAAGCTCATTCCACCTGTGAAGACTTTTTGGAGCAGCTCAGCATCAGCCTAATGTTTAGGATAAGCTTATAAGGAGTCAGTAGTGCTAGAATGGTAGCAGTTATTTTTAGCTTAAACATTCCTCTTGCTAGAAAGCTTCAGTCAGGTGTCAAGATCAAATGTGGAGCAGTAAAATTTTCAGAAAATGCAGAAACCTAGTTTGTCTGAAATGTAACATGACATGAACCATTCAAACTCCTCTTAAGCCAAAAAATTTTACCTCCCACAACTCCTGCTTTCTCACATAATGAAGATCAACAAAAGCAAAGAGGACACTCAAAGAAAATATCACTGAGAACTATGCACATGAAAGATATCAAAAAGATAGCAAAGAAAGAAAAAAAACTATTTAAAAGAAAATTTACTGTGGTTATGAGAACAATTCAGAAATATACATGGGATAGAGGTTCTAAAAGACAATTGAAATGCTTTTATGTAAAATTCAAAAGCTTTTTTTGACAAAGAATATCAATGTAGTTAGAATTAGAAGAAAAATTATAGCTTGGGGGAAAGTTTTTTTTTTTCCTTAAACGTTTGGTAAAAGTGGTATGTTTACAAATGTATAGACAATTGGCAGGGGTTAAAGGCCAGTTTTCCCATAAACAAGTGATAAAAGGGTATGGACAAAAAAATTTTAAAAGATTAAATAAACTATTAAAATCCCTATGAAAAAATGTTCAAACTCATTAAAAATAAGAGAAATTTGAATTCAAACAATTCTGAGTCATCAACCTTCAAGTCATTAGAAGGGGAAAGAGGGTAAAGGAAGGGCAAATTCAGTGTTGGAAGGGCTGAAGACAAGAATGCTAATCTATTACTCTGGAGTGGTGAATTGGTTAAATCATTCTAGAAAACAATTTATAACTATGCAAAGAAAGGTATTGAATTGTTCATCCCTTTGGAAAGTCCATCAATATCACTATTAGGCTTGCACACACAAAATGTTCACAGCACCATTATTTGCATAACAGTTCCTTTGGGCTCACTCTCCTAATTTATCTTCCATCAGGTTCCATTTCCCAGAGGAGCAGTTGCTACTACTTTCATGGTTCTAGGGGGAACCTCAAGGTACTGAAGCTGATAACACAGTAGGTCCTGAGACTCAATCAGCATGCTCCCTATCAACAATCAATGTAGTAGATCCCAGAGAAGGGGTTTACTGAGGCCAGAGTAAGAAGAGTTGGCATAAAACATTCTTCCCAAAAGCTGGGGCTTGGTCTCCCTCAAATACATAAGAAATCAGTGGGAAGATTGAGTGTAACCTCAAAGTACAAAAGCAGTGAGACATGCATTTAGAAAACCCTGGTGGCAAAGACCTAAATCACAACTCCTGGTTACTGGAAATACCTCTCTCCCATTGTCAAGACTTCACAAAGTCCCCTTCCACCTTGATGTAATACACTGCCAAATTTTCTAGAGTTCAAAGCTAACATACTTCTCTGGTAAGGGGTCATGATCCTTGAAGCTGCTGCTTTCTCTAGGGGACTGTCTATACCTGTTTGTAGCTGATTCTATTGACATCAGCCACTACTAGTCTAGTCCCTACTGCTACCAGCTCTGGTTGCCAGGGGAACCACTGATCATAATCCTGAACTCACAAAGTTGCCTGGATATTTCTATCTCAAAATACTTGTTTATCAAAGATTAGGAAAGGGCAGCTAGGTGGCACATTGATAGAGTGCCAGGCCTGAAGTCAGGAAGACTTATTTTTTAGATATCAAATCTGGTCTCAAACACTAGCTCTTTGACCTTGAGGATGTCACTTAACCCTATTTGGCTCAGTTTCCTCATCTATTAAATGAGCTGAAGAAGGAAACGACAAAACATTTCAGTATCTTTGCCAAGAAAACACCAAATGGGATCACAGAGTTGCATATGACTGAAAAATAATTGAACAGAGAAAGATCATAGAACAAACATAAGAGAGACATGTAGTCCTATGGTCACTAATGAGTGGGAAAGTTGGGTGGAAGACAGGGCTGCTCTCCCTGCTCTACCTGACTCTCAGGACAACTTTTTTTTAAAACATTTTAAATTTTTTTGTTTTTTGGCAGGGCAATGGGGGTTAAGTGACTTGCTCAGGGTCACACAGCTAGTAACTGTTAAGTGTCTGAGGCCGGATTTGAACTCAGGTACTCCTGAATCCAGGGCCGGTGCTTATTCACTGCACCACCTAGCCTCTGCTTCAGGACAACTTTTAAGCCATCCTGCCTCCCTTCAGCTACAAAGAGAGTGTGAAGGCCAGGTCACCCCTTTTGTATATCTGCTCAATTATGACCCAGCAACCCCTTAATCATCGGTTCTTCCCAGATATACAGAAAATTGGAAGACTTTTCATCATTGCTCAGTAGAAACTCTTGAATTGTCCACATGATATATTAGACTAAAACAGGCAGGGAAAATCTGTCCATGATGCAAAGACTGACCATTGTAGGCAAATGCACCAATAATGTATATGTAATAATATCAAAGAGTGTCCAGTGATTGGGGAATGGCCAGACAGACTATGCAATATGAAATAATGGTTCATTGCTGTACTATAAGATAGTATGAAAATGAGAATTTAAAGAAGCACTGAGAGATGCATGAAGTTATGCAGAGTGAAAATGTAGAGTCAGAACAATATACAGAATGGATAGTAAGGTGGCTCAGTGGATAAAGCACCAGCCCTGGACTCAGGAGAACCTGAGTTCAAATCTGGACTCAGACACTTGACACTTACTAGCTGTGTGACCCTGGGCAAGTCACTTAACCATCATTGCCCTGCAAAAACAAAAAAACAAAAAACAAGCCTAACCCATCAGTTCAAATACTAGGGGATGGTGCCAAGTTTGTCTTTTCTGTATTGATTAACTGTAAATTTATGAACTAATGTTCTTCTGCTCATAATTATGTTTGCTTAACTCTCTTAAGGCAAAATACTTTGTAGGGGATTGGTTTAGATGCTTGAGAATAAATTTCTACTATGTCAAAAATAAAATGAATCAATTAAAATTAAGAAAAGAAATTGAATTTCTTCTCAATTAATATGTTAGTAAGCATTTATTAAGTGCTTATTCCTTCCCAAGCACTGTTACAGGATAAAAGTCCAAAGAGTGAAACAATGCCTGCTTTTGATTTAACAGTTTAAGAGAGGAGACAAAAAAAACATATGCAAATTTATATAAAGGACAAATACAAATAAATACAAACTCAACAATACAAAGTATAAAAGAAATGAGAAGTTAGTCAATCATGCATCTGTGTGGAGAACTCTGTTATTAGGGTCAGACCATCACTGCAAAAGATCTACACATTATTGGTAATTTCATACTTTCCTAGGGTCAAGATGGAGAACAGTTCTCTCTAGCTCCTGAAAACTGTTTGATAGCTTTTTTGGGTTTTTTTGGTTTTTTTGAACTCATGTCCTCCTGAATCCAGGTCTGGTGCTCTATCCACTGCACCACCTGGCTGCTCCATTTGATAGTTTGTTGATCAAGATTGTAGAGATTATAGATGTCCAATACCCAAGGGCAATTACCTTATTCAGTTTTTATGCTTCCTCTTAGCGTATGAGCTTACTTGATTGGAGAGTACAAACTCACTTATCCTGTCAACCTGACTCCATACCAGACCATGCTTTATATTTCATTCTGCCATCTAAAAAGCCGGATTTAGGCCCTGCAGCCATACCCTCTGCTCTCCAGGACCTTCTGTTCTGTAAACAGTATTCAAATTACTATATTTATGACTCTATGGATTAACTCATAGATCCTGTGGCTGATTCCCTAGACCAAAACTCCTTCCCCTGGACATCACTCACCTGTAGGTGTTGTCTTTCCCACTAGAAAATAAACTTCTTGAGGGCAGGGAGTATCTCACTTCTGTATTTGTGTTCCAAGTATTTAGTGCTTAAAAGGTGATTTTTCATTCATTCATTTATTCATGGCTATTTTCCCAGCCTTTTTTGTAGGACTAGTTCCAAGCAGACCTACAGAGCTGATGAGTATACACTTAGGAGGGTATAGAAAATGAAGGAACACAATATGGAAAAGCTACATGAGAATTACAATAGGGAATCTCTGCTTATTTTTCTTCCCAAAACAGAATTTTAACCAGGAGCATATTTGAGAATCTAAGGTATCTCTGAGTCTGGAACATTACCCTATGAAACTTCTGACTCTTGAAGGAAGTTCTAGGAATTCAATGGAAAGAATGTTAGCTTTGGAATAAAATCCTTGGTCTTTGCTTTCTAGAAGGCATCCTTGGGCAAAATACATCAATAAACCTCTTTGGTCCCCATTTCCTCATCTTCCAAAAGAGAGGTATGGGCTAGATGACCTCTAAGGGCCCTTTCTGTTTTCAGTGCCCCTGTGTCTGATAGAAATTATATATAAGTATATTGGTGATAGAAATATGAATGTATTGTGGTCATGGACAAAAACAGTGGCAATGCTGGAATATGGAAGTAGGTACTTACAGCACATAGAGTGAGAGGTCAGTTTCTTATCTCTCTGCAGTCCTGTGATGTCAATATTAGTACCCTGCTGGCTCCCTTTAAAGTCAGAGTTGTTTGAATCTAATCCTCAGGGGTATGGGGCACAATTCAAAACTAATCCCAGATACTCTTTTATTTCAAGTTTAAGTGACAGCCAAAGTTATTAATTCTTTGAAGAAATACTTCATGGCTAACAAGCTTTTTTTTTTTTACTAGCAACTAATATGTTTCATTTTTTAACATAAAATGAGTATTTTGATGAATTAGTTTAAATCTGTAAGGGATCCCCCCACCCCATGTATTCAAGTTTCTTCTCTACAACTCTGTCATGCATAATAATTTTCTCAATCCCATAATGAGCTGGTGGGTAGTCATGTTTTATTTCCTACATTTATAGTACATTCCTTAAACTACTACTTTTGTATAAAAATTTTTTTCTTTAATATTTTGCTACTCTTTAACATCTGCGAAATAGATTATTGAGTGATACAGAGCTAACCACTTTAGTTTAGCCTAGATTAGTAGTGATAAAAACCCGCTCCTATCCAATGTCAGTGGTTTATGTGATATGAGTTTATAGATTCCTTATGGACAAATGCTCTTCTTTCTAGGATTTATTGCAGCAATGAACACCAAGTGGGAGAAAGAAAATGAAACAAAAGCCTTGTTAGTTTGAGCAGAGTAGCTAGGGACTGAGAAAACTCGGCAATATTTCTCACTAAAATATGCCGGGTGAAACAAGCAAATAACATAACAAAATAATAACAACCCCTTCAAATCAGATAAAACTATATGATGTCAAAGAATTAGGTTAAATAAAAACCATCATGGCTATATAAGCAGTTGACTTGTATTACATGACAAGGGAAGAGATATCTTTGAAGTACCATTTGTCAGCATGTTATATAAATCGGAAAAATGAATTTGAAAACCAGTCAGAAGTATGTATGATAGCTCCTTGGTATACATCTTGCATAAGTAGAATTACACAATGTCTATTATACAATCTGTATATGCAGTACTTGAAAATTACAGACAACAGAATGGAATATTTGACTAGGTTAAAACCTGTTTGCCAAAAATGAGTTGGAGCAAAATGATGAGGTTAGTGACAGGCATTTACCACAACTGAATAGACCAAACATCCAGAAAAGGATTGGAACCCTTTCTAAAAGATTGCAAAAATCATTTTACCTCATTTATTTTACTAAAGGGAAATCTTTACAACAGTCTTGATTAGGGCAGAACAGCTAACCAGATTGTCCACTGAGCATCAACAAAGCACTGTGTGCATGAAGCTGATTGGCTTCTGTTAAACCAAAACCCATTTGTAAAAATCAATTCTGGCATGAGAAAATGTGTATGTCATATTTTATCTCTGTGAATAGGTAGTGTTAGGAAACAGCATACACGCAGCCCTAGAACAATTCCCAGAGACTGCACCTTGAACAATGACTCTATTAAAACATAATTTGTAAACAATGTAAACATAAATTATTCAATCCATTTCACAGATACTGAAATTGACATTGTATGATAGAATTAGCATCTAGTTCATTTTTTGTTTCAAATTCATCATACAGTACTTGAAAAATAGATAGTTTACAGAAAGTGTTGAGTACCAGCCAGAAAATATTAATTCTGGATAGATACTTGGAAATTTCCATCTTTGATATCAGCAATCAAAGTAAATGGAATAATTAAACTTCATATATTTTCAGATTCACATTCCTGTTTCCCGAATCAGCTAATCTTGAAAATGCTAATGATTTAATTTCATGTGATTTTAAAACTGTTTTAATAGAGTGCATATTGTAGGGCACAGATCTCTTTGTCTCTATGTTTAGTCACCTTTTAGAGGGGTTAAATGTACTCTAGGCAAAAGGAGATTGTATTTTAATAAACCAATAAGTTGTGGTATGAGAAATGAAGGTAGAGGAAAGAACAGTATCCAGATGTTCAGTCTCAAGATTCCCCACTATAACAAACTTTTGTAAAGAGTCAGCCCATTTATTTATCTGCTTGAGCTACATAATTATTTCAACTAAGCCAGATTATTGCTTTACAAACTAGAACAATCCTACCCTTACAATAAAACCTCATATTTCTGATTGTCTTCATGCAATGAAATGTTAAGGAAGAACTCTTCCTATAGAGGGATATTCAGAATCCTTGCCTATGCTCTTCAAATGCTGGGAAACAGCATAAAATCTCAATGATCGATGTGTTAGTTATTTCTCAATTCCATTTTATGACAGTATTTCAGGAAAGTTAAGTCTTGTGGCAGTTTTTCCAGATCAAAAGGCCATAATTCAGTAACTACAATAATGCTGAGCCGTTAGTTTGGGGACTGTAGTTTGAAGCCATCTTTACATCCGCAGATCAATCCCTCCCCATACACTGCTGTCACATAAAAAACACCCCAGTGCACAGGACAATTTGGCATGATTGCCTAAGAGGCCTGAATTGAACTGGCATTAATTAGCTATGTCATGCTATTATTCATCCTCCATGAATTGGCTCTTACCATTCAGATCAGGGCTGAATTCACTTGCACAGCGGTATGTAGAAACAATATATGATCTAGCCATGGTTTTTTTTTTTTGAGCTTCTATATGCATACATATAAATATAGGTCTATATACTTGCACAAAAAGGACTCAATCTCTTAGTATTTAAAGGGAATAAAAGATATATTTCCTTTCATCCTTCATATTACTCATCTCTTCTTTGAAAACAGGTACTTTGTGCTTTAGACAGCTTCCCAAGTTTGTGGAAAAAATTGTTTAACTCTTTTCCTCACTCCTGCCACCTCTTCTTCCCTTCCCAGTCTTCTTACCTTAATTATCCCTTTACTCTGCATCTTTCTAAAGATTTTCTTCCCTAAGTTTAAATAGTGGGTGTATGGCATTTGTGTGTGTGTATGAATGCATGTATATATACAGACATACATATATACACATGTATACATACATACTTATATACATATATACATACTCTCACACATATGTGTATGTATATATACATATATATTATGAAATATGTGTTTGTTTGTATGTGTGTATCAGCAGTGACAGTCTTAAAGAGGGTTGTAGGTGATTTGTGGTAGTTAGTACAGTGGATAAAGCCTTGAATTGGGAAGATCTGAGTTCAAATTCAGCTATAGACTCTTATTAGCTGTTTAACCCTCGGCAAATTATTTAACTTCTCTGTGGCTCATTTTCCTTATTTGTAAAATGAGAATAATATCTCCTGGGGTTATTATGAGGATAAAAGGAGATGATATTTGTAAAGTACTTTCAATCCCTTAAGTACTATATAAGTATAGGAGTGGAGGTGGTGGAGTGATAAATTATTTTTCTAATTCACTAATGATGAGCAGTCTAATGAGAGTTTTATTATATATGATTAAGTTTTTAGTTGAGTAAAATATTTGGTTGACAGCTAGGTTAGGCTATAATTAAAAGGTACCTAGCACAAGCCAAATTCCATAGGAAAATATAGAAGACATGAGAGAACCCATGTTATACTTCAGTAACATCTGGTACTATTTGCTACATACACAGTATAGGAATTAGAGTTATCCCTTACACATTGCAACTTTCCCCATTATGCTTTCTATATAACTTGAATGAGCATAAGAAATTAAATGGAAACTTGGGGGGAGTTTTGGGGAAGTTGCAGACCCCACGTGAAAGCCAGCAGACAACACAGATCCCATTTCCAAATACTTGACCCAAATTTTATAATAACATACTATAAACACCCCATAAAAGATAAAGAAAAAAATCATATCTTCTCTGGTACAAAAGGAGAACTAATTTTTTTACAAGGATTTGCCAGATCACAGGGAGCTATCCCGTTAACCCCCCACAATGTGGGGAAGGGATAACTGTAATCTATGTACTATCTTCCAGAAAAGAAGAAAGACATCAAAGAAGAGTGGGAAGGTGTAAAGAGGGTAAGAAATTATAATGTTAGTTTTATTCAAGTTAGCATCCATTTTGCTCTGAGTTCTCTACCCACTATCAAATATTTATGTTCCCAGTCAATGTTGCTGTTGAGTTGGAATTTTTGTTTTCTCAAATAGATGGATCTATAGATAGGTTGATTGATAAGTGTGTGTATAAGTCTATATGTCTATAGACCTATATTTATATGCATGCATATATAACACAAATATATGCATGTATATACAGAAATATCTTTTTATTTATACATAAATATGTGTATACAAACACATAAATATATGTATGTATATACATACACGTGTGTGTACAGAATCATTCATGGCTTATTCATTTCAAAACATGTTGATTTTAACATCCCTTTGTGTGCTTCTGCCCCTCTCCAACTCTCCTGGACACCCATTAACTACATACTATCCTGACACACCCCCAGTCCCTCCCCTCATAGTACACGATATTATGACCTTCATGCTAGACACTGATTCATGCTTGGAACTTTTTATGACCCATGTCACTCCCCACTCCAGCATCCCTCTTTCCAAATTGCCAAGTCCTTTCTAGATAACCAGATAACTAGTCTGATAACTGGTGTGTGGTAAAGTGTTTAAAGATGATAATCCTTTGTGTTGTTCTCCCCCATTTCATCACAATAAATTTTAACAGTGGTCTTCAAGCCAAAATTAGAAAATCAGACAGAGTAATGGATGGGCAAGGGAGATAGTTTGTTTAGCTGCTGCCCCACTAATTGTACTATGTCAGCACAGCTCTTATGCCTAAGTAATGTTCCATCTACACACATTCCTCATTCTCCCATCCATGAATTTTAGGTTCTATAATTATCTTTGCATGTGTCTAGGTGGGTTTACTTCAATTTGTACATTATAGACTGGAATTTTTCATTTGAGTTCCTCACTTAAGAGAGCAAATCTGTGTGGGTAAAGAGGAGTGATGGGCTGATAAATGTTTAACAACTGGCTCCCCCCCACCCCCCCAAAAATGTTCCCAGGACACACTTTAAAGTTTAGTGTGCATTGTTAACATATTCTCTATCACTTTGAAATTCTAGACAATCAACAAAACAATAGCTCAGACCCTGATTTGTACAATTTGCTGATTTCTGAGGTGTAAATGCTCACACTGAAAATTTAACAATCATCTCTCCTGAAGAAATACCTGCTGATGTCAGCCTTCCCTGGGCTAAAGTGACCTAGCCCTAGAGCTAAGAGTGAAGTGACTAGTGCTTAGAAATGCAGAATCTTTGATATTTAAGTTGCTGCTACCTAAGTAAATGCTGAATTTCTGGAGATGCAGCAAAATTGAGAAAGGCTAACAGTAAATTATTTGTCATCACAAAGTCAACAAGATGAAGAATGGCTTAGAAGGTCAGAAGGAGGGAGCTGCTGTGCTGAGACAGGAGTGGAGCCCAACTCCACAGTCACCCTGACACAGATCCAGTCCCAGGAAGGCTTCACCAGAGAAGGAGACCCCCAGAGTCTCTGAATCAGCTGAAGCACTAGTGTTGTCTGGAACTAAGTTCACAGTCTGGTGAGAGGTCTGAGCCCTTGGCAGGGGGGAGACTACAGGAGTCTATGCTGGTGCTGAGGGAGAACTTGGGTTTTTCACCCCTGCTGGGAACCAGGAGGTAGGCTTGAGTATCAGTGGCCCAGGTGGGGGAGGGGCACAGGCTTGTCAGAGTTGACAACCACAATACACAAAGCTGGTTGATTAGCAAGTTGATCTGGGGTCATCTAAGGACCAGGGAACAGGCCGGGTGAGTGAAGAACCTGATTCTTTTAAGAAGGATCATACCACCTGGGAATTCTAAAGCTTGGGATACTGCAGCCTGGAAACAGTGCCCCACTTTAAGGAGCCAAAAGTCAAGTAAAAGAAAGGAAAGATGAGCAGACAGAGAAAGGTGAAGACCATAGAAAGTTTCTTCAGTAACAAGGAAGATTGAGGTGCACCCTCAGAGGAAGATGTCAATGTCAGGGCTCACATACCTAAAGATTCCAAGAAAAATATTAATTGGTGTCAGGGCATACAGGCATTCTAAAAGGACTTTGAAGATAAAGGTAGAGAGGTAGAGGAAAAAATGGAAAGAGAAATGAGGGTGATGCAGGAAAGACATTAGAAAAAAGTCAACAACTTGAAAAGTCAAATTGGCCAAATGGAAAAGGAGGTACAAAAGCTCTCTGATGAAAATAATTGCCTAAGAATTAGGATTGAACAAATGGAAGCCAGTGACTATGAGAAACCAAGACACAATAAAGCAAATCCAAACGAATAAAACAATATATAGGGCAATGTGAAATATCTTCTGGGAAAAACTGCTGACCTGGAAAATAGGTCCAGGAGAGATAATTTGAAAATTATTGGTCTACCTGAAAACCAGGATCAAGGAAAGAGCTTAGACACCATCTTCCAAGATATTCTCAGGGAAAATTGCCCTGAAATTCTAGAAGCAGAAGCTAAAATAGAAATTGAAAGAATCTACCAATCACCTCCAGAAAGAGATCCCAAAAGGAAAACTCCTAGGAATATTATAGCCAAATTCCAAAGCTCTCAGTTCAAGGAGAAAATATTGCAAGCTGTCCAAAAATAAAGAATTCAAGTACTGTGGAGCCCCAGTCAGGATAGCACAAGATCCAGCAGCTTCTGCATTAAAGGACCAGATGGCATGGAATATAATCTTCCAGAGGGCAAAGGAATTGAGATTACAACCAAGAATCACATATCAGGCAAAACTGTGTATAATCTTTCAGAGGAAAAAATGGGACTTCAATGAAAAAGAGGACTTTAAGGTATTTGTGATGAAAAGACCTGAACTGAATGACAAATTTGACTTTCAAATACAAGACCCTGGAGAACCATAAAGCATTGGAGTTGGGGGATGTACCTGGGGTTGTGCATTGGGTGACTGTCTTGTGTCTGAGGCCGGATTTTGTCTGGGATCCCCCTGGGTCCAGGGGTGATGCTTTGTCCACTGTGTCACCTAGCTGTCCCATGATGACATCTTTAGGGGTGAGGGTAATGCACCGGGGGAGGGGGAAGGCCAAAGGTGAAATCCTACATGAAAGAAACAGGAAAAGGCTTATGGAGTAGGGGAAGAGTTGGGAGAGGAGCAGGGCAGTAAATGAATTTTACACTCATCAGAAAAAGGCTCAAAGACCTTAAACTCATCAGAGTTGCCTCAAGGAGGGATTAACACACACACCCAATTGGGTGGAGTAATATATCTAACTCTGCAGGAAAATAGGAAGGGAAGGGGATAAAGAGAGAGGATCAAAAGATGGGAGGGCAGATTGGGGGAGGAGACAGACAGAAGCAAATCCCTTTTGAAGAGGGGTAGGATGAAAGAAGAGGTATAATAGAATAATATCATAGGGAAGGGAAGAGGATAGAAGGCAAGCAGTTAACAATAGTAATCATGAAAAAAGACAAAAGTGGGAAAATTGTACAAAAAATATTTATAGCAACTCTTTGTGGTGGCTAAGAATTGAGAATCAAGGGAATGTCCATCAATTGAGGAATGATGGAAAAAGCTGTGGTATATGATTGTGGTGGAATGGTCTTGTGCTACAGGAAATGACAAACAGGATGATCCCAGAAAAACCTGGAAAGACTCATGAACTGATGTATAGTGAAGTGAGCAGAACTGGGAAGACACTGTGCATAATGACAGCAGTATTGTTCAATGAGCATTTGTGAATGACTTAACTACTCTCACCAATGCAATCATTCAAGACAACCCCAAGGGACTAATGATGAAGCTTACTATCCATCCCCATAGAAAGAACTGATAAAAAGAGCACTTGTGGATTGTACACATATAACCTGGTTGTTGTCTTGTGGAGGGGGGAGGAAAGGGAGGGAAGGAGAAAAATTTGGAACTCTTAATCTTATGAAAATGAATGTTGAAAAAATAAAATAAATGTTTGTTGCAAAAAAAAAGTCAACAAGATGAGGAGGAGTAAGAATAAGAGGAAGGTACCTAAAAAGAATCATCAAATAATTTTCAGGAGCCAACATAGCACAGCCTCAAAGTTGTGAAGACCTGAATAAAAGTCCTGCCATTGACACAGACTGTGTGACGTTGGGCAAGTCATTTACCTTCTTATTACCCTAGATAAGTAAGACTAAAGTATTGAATCTTAAAATTGAAACTAATTTTTAGTTCCATTGCTAGTTCTCTCTTGTACAATAAAAGCTCCTTAAAAGCAACGAATGTTTTACTTTTGCATTTGTATCCCCAGTGTCTAGTACTGTGACTGGTACATAGGTGCATCATAAATACTTGTTGAGTTATTGAATGAATCTTCATGAAGAGATTCCTCATAGGAATTTTCCTCTATCATTAAAATAAAATATCAGAAAACTCACCCCCAAAGAGCAAGTTTTGTATCTTTAAGTTAAATGAATTTTAAACTCTTCCTTCCTTCCTTCCTTTCTTTCTTTCTTTCTTTCTTTCTTTCTTTCTTTCTTTCTTTCTTTCTTTCTTTCTTTCTTTCTTTCTTTCTTTCTTTCTTTCTTTCTTTCTTTCTTTCTTTCTTTCTTTCTTTCTTTCTTCCTTCCTTCCTTCCTTCCTTCCTTCCTTCCTTCCTTTCTTTCTTTCTTTCTTTCTTTCTTTCTTTCTTTCTTTCTTTCTTTCTTTCTTTCTTCCTTCCTTCCTTCCTTCCTTCCTTCCTTCCTACACTTTGATGGTATATGAATATATCAAAGTATTGAAAACTTTAAAAATTTGATTTTTAAATCATAAAAGTATTTTATTATTTTCCAGTTACATGTAAAGATAGTTTTCAATATTTGTTTTCTTAAGATTTTTAGTTCCAAATTTTTCTCCATCCCTCCCCCCTTCCCAAGAGAGAAATAAATCTGATATAGGTTATATATTTAGAATCACATTAAACATATTTCTGCATTAGTCATGTTGTGAAAGAAGAATCAGAACATAAGGGAAAAACCTCAAAAAACAAAAACAAAAGTAGAAATTGTATAGTTCAATCTGCATTCGGAATCCACAGTTCTTTTTTTCTGGATGTGGAGAACATTTTCCATTATGAGTTCTTGGGAATTGTTTTGTATCATTGCACTTCTGAGAAGAGCTAAGTCTCTCATAGTTGGTCCTCACACAATGTTGCTGTTACTGTATACAATGTTCTCCTGGTTCTGCTCCTCTCATTCAGCATCAGTTCATGTAAGTTCTTCCAGGTTTCTCTGAAACCTTCCTGCTCATAATTCTTTATAGCACAATAGTATTCCATTACATTCATATACCACAACTTGTTTAGCCATTCCCCAATTAATGGACATTCCCTTTACTGCCAAATCTTTGCCAACACAAAGAGAACTGCTATCAATATTTTTATATACATGGGTCCTTTTCCCTTTTATATGATCTCTTTTGGATACAGAATTAGTAGTGTTATTACTGGGTCAAAGGGTATGCACAGTCCCATAGCCCTTTGGGCATAGTTATAAATATCTCTCCAGAATGGTTGGATCAGTTCACAATTCCACCAACAATCCATTAGTGTTCCATTTTTTCCACAGTTTCTCCAACATTTATTATTCTCCTTTTTTGTCATCTTAGTCAATATGATAGGCTTGAGGTGGTACCTCATAGTTGTTTTTATTTGCATTTCTCTAATCAATAGTGATTTAGAGCATTTTTTCTTATGGCAATAGATAGCTTTGATTTCTTCATCTGAAAACTGCCTGTTCATATCTTTTGACCATTTCTCAATTGGGGAATGACTTGTATTCTTATAAATATTCTATATATTTAGAAATGAGGCCTTTATCAGAAACACTTGCTGTAAAAATTGTTTCCTAGCTTCCTGTTTCCCTTGTAATTTGGGCTACATTGCTTCTGTTTGTACAAACCCTTTTTAATTTAATGTAATCAAAATCATCCATTTTGAATTTAATAATAATCTCTATCTCTTGTTTTGTCATAAATTGTTTTCCTCTCCATAGATCTGAGAGCTAAACTATTTTTCCCTCTTCTAATTTACCCATTGTTATCAACCTTTATGTCTAAATAATGTACACATTCTGACCTTATTTTGGCATACAGTATAAGATGTTCGTCTATGCCTAGTTTCTACCATAAGATCTTCCAGTTTTCCCAACAGTTTTTGTCATATACTGAGTTTCTATGCCGGAAGCTGGAGTCTTTGGGTTTATCAAATAGTAGATTACTACAGTCATACTGAAAACTTAAAAAAAAAGTTTTAAAAAGATTTGGAAACAATGTAGATTTGAGGAAACCTAAACTCTAATCATGGTACAGGGGAAAGAGAACTAGATAATAACAAAAGATTTGGGTAAAAATTATCTCTCTGTAACCTTCTAACTGTGTTTTCTTAGGCAAGCCATTTAACTACTCTTCTGTAAAATAAAGGTAATATTTTTTTCTCCCTCCTGTCTTACTCTATTGCTGTTAGAATATGTATTTTAAAGGGTTTTATAAAGTGCTTTACAAATGTAAAGTACTTTATGACTTTGACATGGAATCAATCAATAAACATTTATTAAGCAGTATAAATAATTCATTGTGATTTGAGGTTTCTATTATCCCATCTTTGCCTAAAATTAGAAACCCCGTGTGCCCTGACCTCCCTCTGGAGTGCACCTGTGCACCTGCATGGGCCTGGCCAAATTATAATGAGGGCAGCACCACCATGACTGGAAACCTGGTGAGGGCAGTCAGGTGACCTCTGGTGTCCAGAAGCTGAAGTGGGGCTGGCAGATGTAGAACAGCTTGTTAATTCTGTCAGTCAGAGCTGCCAGTCAATTAGCTTGGGGTTGTGTGTCTGTCCATCCTGTTTCCTGGGAGCCGGGGGGTTGCTGGGAAGGAGAAGGGAAGAGATTGGTCATTCTGGCATTGAGCTGGAAAAAGACAGGACGCTACTGTGTGTTCTGCTGAGCCCTGGGTAGTAGTGTGATTCAGGTCATATTGTCTTTCTTCCCCCATGCCTTTTTTTTTTCCTTTTCCTTAATTCTACTAATCTTACTTGTGTTTTTAAGTTCATTCTTCTTAATAAACCTTGTTCTGTTTTTGAAAGAGGCTATTAATCTCATTCCTTGCCATAATGTTGTGGCAAGTCACCTAACTAACACTCCCTAATTAAAATTTGGCCCCTACAGCAGTTACTATGTTCCAAACACTGTCATATAAAAAGAGACAAAAGATAGTCAGTCCCTTCCCTCAAGAAGCTTACAATTTAATGGGGGAGCCAACACACAAAATTTTATATATACAAAGCAAACTTTAAATAGGAAAAATAGGAAATAAATAAGAGAGGAAGGGCACTAGAATTAAGAGGGTTTGGGAAATGCTTCCTATAAAAGAAAGAAGCTAAGTTATCTTTTTTTTTTTTAATTTTTTTTAAAATTTTTTTAGTGAGGCAATTGGGGTTAAGTGACTTGCCCAGGGTCACACAGCTAGTAAGTGTTAAGTGTCTGAGGCCAGATTTGAACTCAGGTACTCCTGAATCCAGGGCCAGTGCTCTATCCACTGTGCCACCTAGCTGCCCCTAAGTTATCTTTTAAAATAAAGATCAAGCACGATCTATCTCAGATGTTTTCTAGAAGACCAAAGGATGAGTGCTTGTCCCTATGACTGTCTTAGTTCTTAGCTTCTAATTCTGGGATTCCAATGATCTAATCTGTAGGCAACTATGTACAATGAACCTATGATTCCATGAATTCTATACAATATATTTCACAATGAAATTTTAACATATCATTTAATTGTAGTAAGTTATTGAGGACCCGAACTTTGAAAAAAGAAAGAAATCTTTCTTGGTCCTGATAACAAAACATTGAACAAACTGAAGACTGAGCGGGAGGAATCTGCAAGCAATGGAGAAGTTAAACTAGAGGTCTGAGGAAGAGGGAATTATAATAATCAAGTCTTGTGGTTGGGGGCATTAGTTGTTGCTGTGAGGTCTTTAGAAGATAAACATGGCAGTAACCCACACTGAATAAGTAGCTGACATCAACAAGTTCTATATCATTTCTGACACACAGAGATTGGGTGGGAAGAGAAACTTATCCCAAAATTTAATCAACTCATCATTTCCAGCCATATCCCCCTGAATCAGACAGGAGAATAAAGAGATGGAGAAATCTGACGTATAACTCCTTAACCACCAATGCATCTTCTTTCCTAGGTTGGGAATTAACTTGAGCTTGCTCATCCACTAAGGAATTTTCCAACCAGAAAAGACACTTATTTGGAAGAACATACAAACTGGGAAATGTACTATACTACAAGTAAGGCATGATCTATGACCCTATGGTAATATTTTTCCTCATAATATTCTGGGGGTGTATATATATTTATATATATGTACATATTTATATTTACAGGACAAGAAAATGGATGATATCAGTGGTTACATATGTGGTTGTTAACATGGGTCAAATTTTCTTATAAAGAATATTCTTATTATGGAAATGTAAGTATAATCAGAAAACTTCCAATCCTGCTTATTTCATGCAACATTATGTTAAAAAGAATGAACTTCAATACAAAAAAAATAACTTGGACCTTGCTTGAAGTTTGTTGTAATCAAATTTGACTTACATAATAGAAATGTGCAAATGTCTTTGTGGCATGTTTTACCCCATGAATGTATCTCTTAGCATCTAATAAATGCTTATTGAATGGAATTGGATTACATCCAGTCAATGTCAGTTTTAGAAAAATAAGTGCAATGTACCAAGAGTTGAAGAAATGATACTGGCTAAAGAGACACATTTTATCTTACATAAGACAAAAAAACAGCTTTTCAAGGCATGTAACCTAATTTTAAAAAATGTGCTACAGATGCTTCAGGTTATTTTTATATGTGTTTACTAATGAAAGTGTGTAGTTCAGGGTGATCTATGACCTAAAAACAAGTACTATTTGGGAGTAGACACCATACTTGGGTATTTCATGGGACATTTTAGCCTCTGGGAACCAATTAGAACTAATATTCTATTCTATTTTGAACAATTCTTTAACATTTTCAATTCTTTTGGTAATCTAGACCTTATCACACCCTTTCAACTTACTTTTCTTCATCTATCTTAAAACTTGTAAATGAATTTTCTAAACCTATTCCATTTCCAACATACAATTTAGTACTGGACCTGAGAATAAAAAAGAGCTTCCTCCAGTCTATCTAGTCTCCATCATTGGCATCAGAACAAATCCCAGGATGGAGAAAAGAACTGAATGACTTTTCTTACCCAATAGACAACACCAATTGAGTTTTGGAGTCCTTTGTTTGCGGCCATGTGTCTGTCTCCTCTCTGTCTCTGTCTTTCTTCTTCCCTCTCCTTTGCACAAATTGCTGTTTGCCTTTTAAGGATTAACAAATGCTAGTACTTTTATTTACCCTTTCTGCTTCCATTTCCATTAACTTCCCTCTCTTGTAGTTGTTCCCTTTTGTCACATTCTACCCCAATGATCTTCTTCTTTTCCTAGGCCTGTCTTCACAAATATAATTCAAGAATGTAATAATCAACATTTTGGTCTACATTTTTGCTTTGTTTTTTTTGGGGGGACAACATAAATAAACTTTTTCATAGAATTCAACATATACTCTAATCTTCCTGGGTCATATTTCTATTCTGTCCTCATTTATTTAGATTTCCAGACTTGGTTAAACCTAATCCTTTATGCACACTTACTCATTCTGAAACTATCTCCAACTAAAACCTAAATATATGATAGCAGTAACTATCAAAAGTCATTAAACCATTTTTTCTTCCATTTCCTTTCCATAATACAGCTTATTTAACTTAGCTTTTATTGATTCTAGGCCAAATTAGATACTTCCAATATAAGTATGAAGAAAACCCAATATAAAGAAACCACAGATTGTAATTGCTTCATAAAGTATTCTATAGTTTTATTGATTTGTGATTGGAGAGCCCACCTGAACTCAGAATACAATATAATTAACATAACTGACATGCCATCACTCATGTATATAGCAGTAGCATTCATTACATCTAGAGACAGTAATTTTCTGAGTGGATAGAGGGTTTGTATTAGTCTATACAAGTCTAGGAATTTTCAGTGGCAGTACTTGTAAACCAATATTTCATCTTTATCCTGATTATTTGGTTTTGTGGTTACCAGGTCCTGGATTAAATATCAATGAATACTAGTGACTGTCTATGTGAGAGGGGGTCAAGGAGTCAATTATTTCTTCCTGCTAGGTTCAACTCTAGTGGAAATATCTTTGAATCACTCAGATAGCAAGCCAGTGTTTTTAGTCACCTTTTTTTTGATATCAAGGGAGACTACAAAGTATTAGGTGCATCAATAAGAATCATAGTGTCATAGGTTTAGAGCCAGACAGGATATTTGGTCCCCTCATTTTGTTGATAAAGAAATGGAGACCCAAGGAGAATAAGTGACTTGCCGATACCACACATGTAAGAAGCATCAGAGGCAAGATTTATACCTGTCTCCTGACTCTCATGCTAATTGTCTTTAAAGCAGATAGGTGGCACAGTGGAAAGCATTGGGCATGAAGTCCAGAAGACCTGAGTTCAAACCCAGTCTCACACATTTTATAGTATTATAATTTTGGGCAAGTCACTGAAGCTCTGTTTACCTCAATGTCCTCATCTATAAAATGGGGAAATAGCACCTACAATCCCAGAATTAGTGTGAGGACCAAATGAAATGATAATTCTAAAGTGCTTAGCACAGTGCCTGATATGTAATAAATGTTGTATATACAATAATTATTTTTCTTGCTATTATTATTATTAATTTCCACAGTACCAATATACTTTAAAAATGTAATTTTATTCAAATAATTTAACCACCATGTGTTTCAGTTTTCTCATCCACAAAATGACTTTGGATTAATTGATCTCTGAGATCTTTTCTATCATTAAATTTGATCTCTATAATCTATGAAGCTCATTCTTTTCAGGGGTTCTAATAACTAAACAGAGGATAATAGTCATTGTCTCAATTGAAGGAAGCCAGAAAAAAGTTTTATTTTCCATTTCATTAAGCCCCCTTACAAGATAGATTTTGTATTCCTCATCTTTACATTTTTGTATTTCATCCCTCAAATGTACTTGGGGATAGCTATTCTCTTCATCTTATCTTATAGAGATTTTTCCTAAAAACACATAAGGAATAAGCATCAGAGATAAAATTTGGACCCAGGTCAACTCCAGAGCAAATGCCCCTTTCCATGATACCACATTGTTTTAAAATGTGGCATTTATATATTCAAATATAAGAAATGCATACACTTACATAAGAAATATATGCATGTATGAATATGTATGCACTCATATGAAGTCTATTTAATTTCTACCTATGTAGGGAGTTTCCAAACCAAGAGTTCTTCAAATGCATGAAGGCACAGGTATGAACAACAACACCAATCTCTCTTGAACAGGATATGATGAAAGTTAAGATCAATGAGCTCTTAATTATTCACAAGGAAGTGCTAACAACATGGAGACATTTCCCCATCTCATTCCCACAATAACTATACATTGGCACTTAGTGCTATAGTACTACATTAGCATATGACTTTAAAAAATAGTCCTTAAACTACACCAAGTATAGCAATATGCCAATCTGTGCTGTCTGCTAGATGTTCTTCAAAGAAGTTTGGTGAATTCTGAATTTAATTCTTACTTGAATGTTTATCCTAACACAAAAAAGTTTGTGTTTTTTTCCAGTCATACTTATTCCTGGGGTGACTCAGACTTAGTAACACCCCCAGGAAAATTGTGTACTTATGATGGGTTTGGATTATAACCAAATCCCTTCAGGGAGCCTCTTTTTAAAAAATCAATCAATTTGTCACAGTTATTTTTCAAAATGTAGTTACATGGAGTCTGTCTACTAAGAGGCTTTCCTTTGTAAACCACAAACTACTTCCCTCATAACTCCATATTAGAATATCATATCTGAAAAAGTTAGGTACATTTCACTATCATCAAGATCTGCATAGTGTATCAGAACATGCCATTAGATTTTTGCTGGAGGCAGTGGCTCCACATTGCATTGGAACACTGGCACTCTTTGTCCTTCCCTACTAGCCAAAATTAATCTTGAATGCTTAATAATTTGATAAACATTTTAATTATAAGCTGTAAATTGCCAGTTTTCTTTTAGTTTGGTACTAATGGTATTGACTATACTTGTAAAGAGCACATTGAAATGATTAGGCAAAAAAGAAAGAAAAAAAACCCCAACAACCTACAAAGGCCAGGGTTACTTTTTAGTACAATTGCTCAATATCTGGCAAAAATCTTGTCAGAGCTTACTCTTAATATATGAGGTGAAAGAAACTGCAAGTCTGCAAAGATCCTGGCAAAGGATCAAATAATTCATCACTGACTATTGAGATTGTGTCTACATTTATACACCTCATCTATAAGTAATAAAAATATAGTGTAAAGCATATTCTTCCATTTTAATGCATAGTACTTCTATTATACTTTTTATTCAATAGGTCTACTACTAAAACTACCTACGCCAGAGATTCTCAAACTTTTTTTGAATGAAGGCCCATTAAATTCAAAGCTTAGATTTTGCTTCTTTTTGCAACAGACTAGATCAGGGTTCTTAGGTCTCTCTCTCAGTGTGTGTGTGTGTGTGTGTGTGTGTGTGTGTGTGTGTGTGTGTGTGTGTGTGTGTGTGATGGACAGACTCTTTGGCAGTCCAATGAGGTCAAAATATGTTTTAAAGTGCCTAAAATAAAATAGAGTATTACAAAGGAAACCAATTAGATTGAAATAGTTATAAAAATTAAAAACAAGTTCATTGACCCTAGGTTAAGAACCCTAGACTAGAGATAAAGCACAGTTTAATGATGTAAAACTGGCTTTGAAACCAAGAAAACCTTGGTT